>NC_031989.1:102397967-102478018 GCF_001879085.1 Nicotiana attenuata | reverse complement strand
GAAAATTACTAAAAAAAAGTAAAAAAAAAAACTTTTTTTGTGCGAGGGAGGGGGCAGTGAGGGTGGGGTTTGGTGGAGATAGCAGGGTGGGTGATGACGGAAAAAAAAATTTGAAATTTTAATAAAAAAAATCCTTTTTGGAGAGAGAGGTGGGGGTGGGGTGGGGTTTGGGTGTGGGGGGTGTGAGGGTGGGGAAGGTTGAGAAGTAGTTTTGGAAAATGTTTTCCCTTCTCTTGATAAGGAAAATATTTTCCTCCAATTGAAGGAAAATGAGTTGATAAGAAAAATATTTTTCAAAATATTTAAGCCAACCAAATATGGGAAAATTGGAAAATTGGAAAATATTTTCCGAAAAATGTTTTTTCCTTCGTGCCAAACACCCCCCCAAAATCTTCTAATTTATTCAATACTCCTCGTCAAATTTGGTGCACAGATGTCTCTAATCCCAATTTGTCAAGTAAGTTATGGAACACTTTGCTAGGAACTCCTTTTGTGAGAATGTCTGCTAACTGCCCTTCTGACCTTACAAATGATAATCGTATTATTTCTGCTTCGAGTTTTTCCTTGATAAAATGCCTGCCTGCTTCAACATATTTTGTCAATCATGTTGAACTCGATTTTGAGCAATCGCTATAGCTGATTTGTTATCACAAAATAAGTTCATTGCTGAATTAGATGAGTAACCAATCTCTGTCAATAGTTCCTTTGGCCAAAGTAATTCACAGAGACCTTTAGCCATACTTCTAAACTCGACCTCTGCACTAGATAGAGCAACTACCTTCTGCTTCTTGCTTCTCCAGGTGACAAAATTTCCTCCTACAAAAGTAAAGTATCCTATTGTAGACTTCCTGTCTGTGATACTCCCAACCCAGTCTGCATTTGTGTAACCAGCAATATCTAAGTGATTATGTTTTTTAAATGTGATTCCTTTTCCAAGTGATGCCTTCAAATATTGTAGTATTCGGATCACCGCGTTCATATGATCTTCACTCGGATTTTGCATGAATTGACTGACTAGATTCACAGCATAGGCAATATCTGATCTTGTATGCGATAACCAAATTAGTTTCCGACAAGTCGTTGGTACCTCTCTTTATTTGTCGCGGTCTGATTAGGATGTTCTTTTAGTCCATGTTTTTGGACTATAGGGGTGTCGGCTGGCTTACATTCAAGCATTCCTATTTCAGCTAACAAGTCAAGAACATATTTCCGTTGTGACAAAAAGATTCCTTGGCTAGATCGGATTACTTCTATTCTAAGAAAATATTTTAACCCTCCAAGATTCTTCATTTCAAACTCCGATGCAGATTTATTAGTAGTGTAATCAAGACAAGAATTTAGAGATTGTACCTCAAAGTTGTTTGGTGTTAAAACATGATGGAGGAGAAGTTGTTCTTCTTTGGCAGGTTGCTTCTCCTCACTCTGTTTATCTTCACTTGAATGTTCTTGATCACTCATTGAGTCACTGCAATTTTTTTCTTTTGCTTCGGTTGTTGTCAGCCCAGGTTCTGTCACTTGAGTACTGTCATATGGCGAATTCCTTGTTGTTTCTTGTGACAATGGTTCAGTTTCATTGGATTTAATCTTCCACTCTGTATTATTTTCATCGTCTCGTAGACGGGTTGCATCTTCAAATCCTGTCCAGCTTTCCCATTTATTTTTCTCTTCACATAACAACTCCCACTGAAGAGAAGAATGACAATTTGATTTGGAAAAAAACATTTCAGATTCTATAAAAATCACATCCATGGTGGCATAATGGTTTCCAGTCGTAGGATCATAGCACCGATAGCCTTTCTTATGGTCTCCATATCCCAGAAAAATGCATCTGATAGCACAAGGATCAAGTTTAGTTGGATGTCTTTTGTTAATCTGAAAGGTTCTCATATTTTTTAAAACTAACAGGATATGGAACACGGTGACTCTTGGCCATAATACAAGTTTCGCAACAAAATGAAGAGTCATGTAATTGTGAAAACAAACTTGGAAAAAGATGCTTCAAGTATGAGAAAGATGGATGTCCTAATCGATAGTGCCATAACCAAATTTGTCTTTCCTTGTCATTGGTTCCTTGTGCAGCGTTTGTTTCCGCAACACTAAGATCATTCATGTAATATAATCCCTTTCTTTTAGTACCACAAGCAATAGTCTTCTTGGTGAGAAGATCCTAGAAAAGGCAAAACTTTGGAAACATTAGTGCCCAATAGTTTAATTCTTCAGTAACTTGGCCAATAGATAAAAGCTTATGAAAGAGAAAAGGACGGTGAAAGTGCCACTTTTCCAGCCCCTATAACTGGATATGTTACTCCATTATCTTTGCTCGACTGTTTCAACAAAATCATGCGAATCAAATGTCACATGGTCAGTAGCTCCGGAATCAGTTATCCAACTTTGATTACTTGGGATATGAAACGCTTCTGTTTTGTTCGCGACAGCTGATACTGCTTTTTGTGGTATTAGTGACAATTGTTGCTTGGTGGATCCAGCGGCGGAGTGATATGCTTTGTTCATAAGATCGGCTCGATTAATATCTTGTTTCTTTTTTGCTGAGATCATGCCACTAATCTGGATATCCATGTAGCTTGAAGCAATTATTCCTGCTGTGTTTTGCACTTTCATAATGTGTGCAACCCCCTTCTTCTACCTGTGATCTTTTCGTTGATGTATTTGGTTTCCCATCAGGTACTAGCTGAAGTGAGGTTTGTCGTTGTGACTTTTGTCCTCTTGAGATCATAGCTACACCATTCACAGTGTCTCCTTTTGTCAGCATAACCGATTGCCTTAAATCCTCTCGGAGAACGTGAATATATGCCTGTTCTACCATAGGAAATGGTTGGAGTTGAAGTACATCTCCTCGGATTTTATCAAGTCTATCATCCAGCCCATCTAAAAAAGTATCTTCCTGTAAAATAGAGTTATATCTTTTTATTTTATATCAGATTCACACCTCATTGAGTTAGGACGATGAAAATCGATCTCTCTCCACAAGCCTTGGAGGTGATTGTAGTATGCTTCGATGGATCCTCCTCCTTGTCTGGGCCTTGTTAATTACCTTTCTCTTGAGGTGGTATCAGTTCCATCAAAATAGGTTGTAGCCATGACATCCCAAACTGCTTTTGCAGTTGAAAATCGAGTGTAGTTGCTTATGAGAGTTGGTTCCATAGAGTTGATTAGACAACCCTTTACTATTGTGTTTTCTGTCCTCTATTTTCTGAAAGATGGATCTAACTCATGTGGTTGTGATAAATCGCCATTTATGTATCCCAATTTGTCTTTGCCTGAGATATGCATCTCCACAACTTGGGACCAAAGTTCATAGTTAGTATCATTAAGCTTGATGCCGATCGGTGCAGAAAGTGATTCATGGGTTGTTGCTGCTGGTGTTTGGGTGATTAATTGAGATAGTCTAGACGTGATGTCTGCAAGTATAGAGTCTTGTACAGCAGTTTGGGAATTTCCGGTTGAAGGAGTTTGATCCCCCATACTTTTTTCTTTCTGCTATTCTATAGAGAGATATGATAAGGTTCTAGGATCTTTTTTTTGCGATGATACCATGATAAAAAGTAAAGCTATTATAGTTGTACTATTGAAATTGTTACATAGGAGTTGCTTTATAGCATGAGCAACAACCTAATTTAGGAAGGAAATCACTAACGGCTATTTACATGATTTTAGGGATTCTCCAATATTCATGGATTACAGGTACCCAGTAATTCCTCCATATAATCTTCTAATTTATTCAACAATTGATGTGCATTAACCACATTTTCTTCCTAAAATGAAAATTGTCATATTTTGTGGAAGAGTAACTAAAGTTTACGATATGATAGTCAAATTTGAATAAATTTAACGAGGAAGAGTATATATTATTCTAGTTAAGCTTATATCACTAAATAATATGAGCAAAAGGAAAATTATAAATTGCACTTGAAAAAATATTACACTTATATAATATGGGTTAACCCATATTCAACCTGTCTATTTAACTCGCCCAAATCTGGCCCAACCCGCCCATTTACCACCACTACCTGCACGGTACATTGTGGGAAAACAATTGGATCCATTATCTATGATGACCGGAAAGGTCGTCTCGTGTTTTAGAACCCAATTCGGGGTTCCGAGGTCTTCAAAACCTCATTTTTCTTATTCTCGATTTGCGTGCGCAATCCGAGCGCGTTTCCGAAAAGCCTCTATGTGAAAATTTGGGAAAATATTAAGTTTCGCCTTTGAAAGTTGATTTTAGTTGACTTCGATCAACATTTTGAGTAAACGGACCCAGATACGTGTTTTGACGGTCCCAGAGGGTTTCTAAAAAAATATGGGACTTGGGCGTATGCCATGAATCGAATTCCGAGGTCTCTAGCCCGAGAAATGAATTTTTGAAGAAAATTATTAAACTGTAAATATAAAGGTTTTAAGAATTTGTTTAATAATTGATTTTGTTGATACCGAGTCCGTATTGTGGTTCCGAAGCCCGGTACAGGTCCATTATGATATTCATACCTTATCTGTGAAATTTGGTGAGAATCGGGACTGATCTGACATGATTCGGACCTTTGGTTGAGAAAATAGAACTTTTGAACTTTCTTGAAAGTTTCATGCAATTTGATGCTAAATTCGTAGTTCTAGGTGTTATTTTGGCAACTTGATCGCGCGAGCAAATCCGTATGATGTTTTTAGACTTGTGTGCATGTTTGGTTTGGAGCCTCGAGGGCTCGGGTGAATTTTGGATAGGTTACGGGATGTTTTAAACTTAGAAAATCTGCTGTGTTTGCTGCTTTTCGTATGCTGATACTTTGTGCTTCGCGTTCGCGAAGCAACTCTCACGAACGCGAAGTGCAACCTGGGCTGGGGATTTTGAAGAGGGATTTCAACACCAATTCATAGGTTTGTGTTCTTTAACTCTTTTCCTTCGATTTCCATCAACACCCATTAGATTTTTAGCCCTAAATCTTGTTCTTTCATGGTATTAGGAAGAATTGGGGATTATGTAAATTTGGGAATTCAGATCTCGATTTGGGATCGGATTGCGAAACTAATTACATATTTGGGCTCTTGGGTGAATGGATGAACGGGTTTTGGTCCGAACCTCAAGTATATACAAAGCGGGCCTGGGGTCGGTTTCTGACTTTTTTGGAAATTGTTGGGAAACTTGTAATTCTGCATTGGAATTGATTTATTTAGCGATAATTGATATTATTAAGTTAATTATGACTAGATACGAGTGGTTCGGAGGTTGAATCTAAGGGAAAAGCGGTGATTGAGGCTTGAGTTCGGCCGTGGAATCGAGGTAAGTGTTGTGGCTAACCTTAGCTTGAGGGATTAGGTATTGTTGCCTTATTTGCTATGTGATTAGTTTTGAGTACGACGTATAGGTGAGGTGATGAGTATCTATACGTTGTTGTCGGGTCATAGCGTGCGAGTGAGTCTTATACTTGTGACTGTTGTATTTCTTTATACGTACTGTTCATGCTTAATCTGGTTATTCTTTATGTTAAACAAGTCTTATTATGTTTTCCTGGTATTGGCTATTGGTTGAGTATTGACTCAAGCTGAGATTTATATTGTGAAGTTAAATGTTGAAATGAGGTTGGTGATTGATGATTCCCTTGCTGGGTTGTTATTGTTTTGTTTGTTTGGTGATGAAGAGTGTAAAGCATGAAGGGTGATGCCGTACAATAATGTGTGAGTGATAAATCACGAAGGGTGATGCCGTACAATATTCAGTGAGTGTTAATGCACGAAGGGTGATGCCGTGCCGTATTCTGAGAGTGATAATGCACGAAGGGTGATGCCGTGCCATGTTATGAGAGAGTTAATGCACGAAGGGTGATGCTGTGTCATTTCTGTTATTTCTTATGGTAAGGACGAGAGTAAAAGCACGAAACGTGATGCCGTGCACTGGTTTATCATGTTATTACTTCCGTTGGTGTAAAAGCATGTTATTTACTGTGTCTCGTTCTATTTCAGGATTTGACGTTCCCCTCAGCATGTTTTCCCCTCTCCATTATTATCTGTTTAGCTTCCAATTGTTGTTATCTTCTCGTATATGATTTAACTGCACAGGTTAGGCTCGGCACTTACCATTACATGGGGTCGGTTGTACTGATACTGCACTCTGCACTTTCTGTGCAGATTCATGTACTGGACCGCACTGACCAGAGTTGGGTTGCTGCCTTCAGTCCATCAGGAGACTCAAGGTAGATCTGCCGGCGTTCGCAGACCCTGGAGTCCCCTTCCATTTATCTTAGTTTCCCTGTTTTCTTTCATTTCGAGAACAGATGTATTTTCTTTAGACCAGTATTTGTAGAGACTCTTAGTAGTTTGTGGATTGTGACACCAGATTTTTGGGTAGTCGTGTATTAGTGTTTAAACTGTTATAGAATTTCTGCACTTCTTATCTTGTTTTATTTTAAATTATTGTTAATTACTGTTTTGACTAGTGATTAGCATGGTAGATCTTTATATGTTGGCTTGCCTAGCATTCTAAAGGTTAGGCGCCATCACGATCCCAATGGTGGGAAATTCGGATCGTAACATTATCATTAAGTGAGTCATTAAACATTGAGATAAACCTTAACGTTAACTCATCGATTTTGGTTGAACTTTCTTTTGGAATCATTGAGATTTGTGTCAGAATCCTATTGAACCTAAACATTGTATGGGGTTATAGGGGTTTGGAATTGTAAGGAGATTATTGCCCGATTTGATGCATGCGTTGTCTTCTAATAATTAAAATGAAGTTATTTATACTATGGACTATGGTGTGACAAGATTATTGATTCCAATTGGAAACTTATGTTAGAATCATGGTTCACTATGTTAGCTCCAAGATATGGTCAGAGTATTGACTATTTACCAACTATTTGGTTGAATAGAAAGCATGCATGGTGTTATGTGTGTAATTATTTCCTAAGTTTGTACGATACATTTGTTTATAGACTATTGCAGAAATATATTGAACTACTCCTTGGAATTGCATTCAAGCAACTGACGAAATTTATCAGTAAATGAGAATGTGATATGCTTAAGTTAACAAAGAACTAACTCGATCAAGATCCATTTTTTTTCCTACGTCAGTGATCCTGATCCATAAATAAGTAGAGCAGATTAGCAACCCCAATCGCTTATTATGCAAATTTGTTTAGGTAATTAAACGGTGTAAGGTTAGAT
The DNA here is from genome assembly GCF_001879085.1 of Nicotiana attenuata. NCBI lineage: Eukaryota > Viridiplantae > Streptophyta > Magnoliopsida > Solanales > Solanaceae > Nicotiana > Nicotiana attenuata. The sequence continues at coordinate 102,470,845 of NC_031989.1, read as the reverse complement.
CAAATGAAGGACTTCATATGGAGGTTCCACGAAACTAGCCCAAATTATCTTCTACCATCTATATTCGAGCCAACTGACCTCTGTGAAATCCAGACTTGGGCTGGATAAAAGTTTTGGGTCCAACTGAAGTGCATATTTTTCTCTATGAACTGATTAATTTGTCTTTTAGGCCTATTTTTTCCTAACTTATTGAAAAGATAAACCCGTCTTTTATGGTCCTGTTTTTACATCCGTTGTGGAAATTCGTCTTGGAAAGTTCTATTTGAATGGTAAAGTACTTTATATTATAAGAGTCTCTATTCTCAAAGCTCGAACTCGAAATATTTGATTAAAATAGAAGGATACTTACCACCCTACCATGACCTTTGACGGTCACTTATATACTTCGACTATGACAAATATTCTATAAAAAGAATGTAGTATCATCATTTCAACTTAAAATTGAAAATAATAAATTGCGTGATCGCATTTGAATTACTTCTTTACGATCCCGTTATCGGAGTAAATGGAATGAATATCAAATCCTCTAATTTTAGATTAATAAAGAATGGAGATTCAAGAAAACTAAAAGAAAGAGATTTAGGATGAATAAAAATCCTAAACGTGGTATGAAACGAAGATTTGAAGCTTTTGTAACCATACAAATACTCTCGACCCCTTTTTGACTTGTTTCGGACTACAAATTCCAAAAGTCTTCATTTTTTCTTCAACTTCGTGCCAAACAGGTTCACATAAATTGAAACGAAGGGAGTAGTGAATATCAAATTAGAAGGGCAATCAAGACGCATGTATAACAAGAATACAAGGATAATCCATTAACAAAATGATAGCCCAATATATTATTACGATACAAATCAGCTTAATTAGAATCATATGAAGGAATTTGAAGTTAAAGACCACAGGAGGACAACTCCAACAATTGCGTCTAGTCCAAACCATCTCTTTCCAATGTGACAGCAATCATTAGATTTAGGAGCACTTGCTGCACCAGCAGGGGCACCCGTGGGACTAGATCCAACTGCTCAAATTTCAAAAAAAAAAAAAAAAAAAAAAAAGAAAATTGTCAAGCTCCTCCAGATTTTTACACGATCAATATATTTTTAGTTAATTGTAGCAGGTAAGTTGTCTTATTTTCCAGGTTACTAATATCATTTTTCCAGTGGCTACTTGTAGTTTCTGGTAAAATAATTTGAGCACAATTTTTTAATGTTGTTAGTGCATAGAAGTTAAATTAAAATTTAAAAAAAAAAAAACAAAGATGAGAGGATTTATTATTTACCCGAAGGAATGGGACTATTTGCTTGTGGGCTGCTAGCAATGCTACTTGAACCATTACTTATTTGATAGAACACTTGAGCATCTGGTGAATTTGGTGGCAAGTGGAGAAGAGCTGCATATCATTCCAAATTGTCAATTATCGCATAAATGTGTTAAGAATTAACTCTTTTCAGTTTTCAGAAACAAATAATTAAAAAAATTATTTTGAAAACTATTACTTCCCCTGTTAAAAAAGAATGAAGGAGTTCAAAGTACAAGGATCAAATTGGATATAGATTTCTTTAGTGTACTTACCAGGGCATTGAGAAATGTTAGCAGGTGCTTGACAAACAGAAGGTAGGCTTAAAGCAAGTGTAACATTGAGATTAAGTCCTAAATCAGGATCATTTCTGTCCTTTATTAGCAAACAAAGGCATTTTTTGCTGGCTTTCAACACTTGTTTCAAGCCAGTGCAGCAATCTGGTGTAGGAGCTGGTGCATTAGCTGTAACATAAGGCAAACATGTTGCTAAACCAATCAATGATTGTGTACATTCTTCTTTGTCCTTTTCAGTGTCTGAATTTGCAAATACACACAACATGAAAACCAGCATCAATGTGAACTGATATTTCATGTTGCAAGAAGACATTTTGAAATGTTGCTAAAGGGAACTGAGGTATCTTGAATCCTTTTTTGCCTTTTGCTATTTCAAATAGTGCGCAGATAAGGAGAAATATAGACATTCCCTTTAGCCCTTCATCTTAGCTTATATATATTGAACAAACTACCCCTAGAAACAAACAATAAAAATAGCCAGGTGTTTGGATGAAGATTAAGGAAATAGTACTCAAATCTTTTGTAGTGGTTGAAAAGTGTTCACATAACTTTTTAAAACCTTTTCTCTTTTGTCTCCAAGAAATATTGCTGGCTTTTTTATGGAAAATTCCAAGAACCACTAAGTAGAAGAACTGAAAAAGTTGTCAAGAAACAAGAAGCTATATTTTTTTCTTCAATATTTGAGGATGGGAAAGTAGGTAGATACACAAAGTGGGCCACTTTACCAACCCACTATAGGATGTGAACCAGTGAAACTTGGACCACTCCTTCATACTTAGCTGATTTTTTGAAGTTCCTTTTCGTGGTGTTATCATTGGTTTGTCTGGGCTCAGTTTAGCCATGACATCATATGAGCATGCTTATGATGTAAACTTCAACTCATTTTGTGGATCAAATTAAATTAGGTAATTAACTTGTTAAATCGTGTAGAATCCGCAGTGAAAATAGCACGGGCTAGCCAGTTTTCGGACTGGTAATTGAAAAATAGCATGCGTTTGCAAAGTCATTGAAAAATAGCCACTATTTTGCTACAACACGAAAGTTCCAGCATAATATACTGGAGATTGGTGCACCTGTGTATGAACTTCCAGCATATTATGCTGGAACTCCAACACACGAAAAATTCCAGCATAAATATACTGGAGATTGGTGCACCTGTGTATGAACTTCCAGCATATTATGCTGGAACTCCAACACACGGAAAATTCCATCATAAATATACTGGAGATTGGTGCACCTGTGTATGAACTTCCAGCATATTATGCTGGAACTCCAACACACGGAAAATTCCAGCATAAATATACTAGAGATTGGAACATCTGTGTATGAACTTCCAGCATATTATGCTAAAACAATATATTATATTGGAAGTCCAGTATATTATACTGGAACTCGAGTATATTATGCTGGAATATTTTCTAGATTTTGGACAGTGTTTTCGTTTAGATTTATCTTCATATAAAAAGTAGTTATATTTCAATTATTTTTAAAACTGTGGCTATTTTTCAATTACCACTTATAAATCTGGCTATTTTTGAATTTCACATGAATATGTAGTACATTGCAAAAGTAGAGGCCGGGCTTTTTCACTTGTTTCGATAGCAGAGACAATGTCACGATCCAAGCCCATCTGGTGAAGAATTGTTCGTTCTGGCTCAACCTTTGGGGTATTAGGATTTTATTTATTTTTTTGGGCTTTATCCTAACAAATGATGAGATTTTTACCTAGTTATTATTATATTAGAAATTTATTTACCTGTGTTATCTATGTTTTGTATATTTTAATAAATATTTATGTTTTTCTTACAAATTACATATATTGCTCCTTAAAAGGCTCACACCCCTTCAATAAGGAATTTAATTACATCCTTTCCTTTTTTTTCCCTTTCCTCTTCTCTCTCTATGTTTTACATCAAAATTTCTTAATCTACGCCAAGAATCACCATCTTCTCTCTTCCCACCATTGCTGACAACTTTATTTTATTAAAAAATCGTCAATTGTATCGTTCTTCTACCAGGAGACTGGACAACACTGAAAACGAAGAAATATTCAGGAATTTTATGATAATTGTATGACAACTATATGATAACTGTATTTGAATTGTATCAGATACATCAATCCTAAAATATAATTGCATCATACTTGTATCATAATTATATGTAACTTGTATCGGGTACATCAATACACAAAATAATACTTGATACAATACTAATAAGTTAATATACAATTATCATATATTTGTGATACAAACTGTGAAATTTGTCACGAACTCACAACTGCTCGTAATAATATACAATTAATATACAATTATCATACATTTGTAATACAATTTCTGCAACAATTATGATACATATACAATTATAATACAATTACGATATATTTTTGAAAAATTGGATACAATTATGATCTTCATCTTCTTCAAGTTGAATCACAACTCTACTAAAAATCTAATATAACCGTATTATAGTTATATTAGTATTGTATCGATTATTATTTTGGGTATTGCTGTATCATATACAAGTCACACACAATAAAGATTTTAGAAAGAAAGAAAACAAGATTCAAAACTTACTCACAACTTTATTCTAGAGCAATATTTCGAATTTCGTCGGCATTGTATCAATAAGAAATAGAGATTTTTGGTGATTAGTAAGAAAGAGAGACATTAGGTTTGAAAATCTTTGGAAAAGGAAAAGAATCGGAAATTTAGGGGGGGGGGGGGAGGGGGAGGGTGGTAATAAAAGAGAGATTTTGGGTGATTATTAAGAAAGAAAGAAAAAAATAACAGAACCTTAAATGTAAGGGACGATTATTGGAAATGAGGGGTTAGTGTCATGTAACTGACATGCTAAAATTAAGGGATCTTGAATTTTTCTCTTTTTTATGGTTTTGTATATAACTTGTAAATATAGCTATACAAAGTAATTAATAAGAAAACTAAATAAAAGTGATAAAAATATTTCTATTATAGCATAGCTAGGTAAAAATCCCTTAAAAGATATCATCGGGCCCTACTCATTTGACATGGTGATAAAAGTATTACTAAATCGAAGAGGCATAGTAATACCGTATAAAAATCCAAGATACGAAGTTGTTTTTAGGCTTATAATATTAGTTGAAGAAGAGGTAACACCATTTTAAATTTATATTCTATTCTTTACTTATTTACATGCCTTTATAAATAACATCAATTGCTAGTTAATCTTCAATATGAGACAATAACCGAGCGATGCTTTTAAATAATCATGTCAAAAAGTGGAAGAACTTCTTTAAAGCAAATAAGAGTTACTATTTTATGAATAGTCGATTAGATCATGTTAACTCCAACTACTCTTTAGTGGACAAGGACATGGAATGACAACAACACCATTGTAAGGAATCCGAGAACGTAACTCCCACCCAAATAATTCAAACGATTTTGTATCATCTGAAGAGTCGAAAAACTTTAGTGACCGTATCATCTTTTGTAACGATCCGACTGGTCGTTATGCTTTTTAGGTTCCTGTTTCCCTAATTAAGACTCCCTGTATATGGCTTTACTGTTTTATGACTTGTAGGGGTGGTTGACTTGGGTTTGGAAGGGTCCGGATTGAAATCGAAACACTTGGTTCCTTAATTGTGGCCTAAGATGGCCAAGTTTGACTTGAGTCAACACTTTTAGTAAACGAACTTGGAAGCGAAATTTGACGGTTCTAATAGATTTTCGTATGATGATTTTCGACTTGGGCATGTGTTCGGATCGGGTTTCGGATGATCCGGGAGCGTTTCGGCGCTTAATGTTGAAAGTTGGTGCATTGAAGGTTTTCAAGTTCTTTAAATTTGGTTTGGAGTAGACTTTAGTGTTATCGAAGTCCGTTTGGGATTTCAAGCATGGAAATAGTTTCGTACAGTGATTTATGACTTGTACGCAAAATTTGGTGTCATTGCGAGTAGTCTGAGTATGAATTGGTGCGTTCGGAGTAAGTTGAAAAGGTTGACGTTCATAATTTGATTCAATTTGGTTTTGGGGTGCGGTTCTTAGTTTTGATGTTGTTTTACGCGTTCCGATGGTTCGAGCAGGTCCGTATTATCTTTATGGACTTGTTGTTGCAGTTGGACGGGGTCTCGGGTGGCTCCGGTGTATTTCGAACCCCTGGAGCTAAGTCCAAAACTGCTACACTTGCTGATTTTGGTTTCCTTCTTCACGAACACAGAGATTGCCTCGCGTTCGCGATGAAGGAATGTGGCTAGGGGAGGTTTTGGTCTACGCGTTCGCTAAGAGGAGCTTGCGAGCGCGATGCTCTGGGCCACTATTCTTCGTGTTCGCATACTTGTGTCCGCGTTCGCATAGAAGAAGTTGGGCTGGGGGGTTGCTGGCCAATTGCCCTTCGCGTTCACGAAGGTAGGGCTACGTTCGCGAAGCATTGGTCAGACAAGACTTCGCGATCGCGGGTCCTCTTTTGCGTTCGCGACGTGTATTTTCTGGGGCCTGGGCAGTTTGCCTTCGCGATCGCGTGGCCTCTTCCCTGATCGTGAAGAAGGAATGCCTGGGCAGAGACTTGTTTTTGAAAAATGGGACTTAGGCCATTTTCTCTTGGAAGGGGTTTTTCATTTAAAATCATAAATTAAGTAATCCCTAGCTAATGTGAGTTTAATACATAGATTATGGGTAGATTTTAACATGTAAATTGTGAAAAATTATATGATTTAGTTGAAAAGCCTAGGTTTTGATAAAAATAGGATAAGACCACGAAAATGATTATGAAATTGAGTAAAATTTATATATTTGGGTTCGTGAGGTTATGGGTAACTTTTATTTACAAAAATTTTTGGAATCCGGGCATGTGGGCCTGGGGTGAATTTTAGGAATCTCCCAATTTGGGTTGGGTAATTACTCTAATAGTTAAATTATAAATTTTTGAGCATATATTGATTAATTTATATAATACTTGGCTAGTTTCGGATTGCGTGGCATAGATTTTAGGCTTTAGTGTGAATTGTGGACCGGAAAGAGAACTTGAAAATGAGGTAAGTCTCTTGCCTAACCTTCTAAGAGGGAATTTTCCCCATTGGTGCTATATATGGGTGCTACGTGCGTACAATGTGATGAGAGTCTGCATCTAGCTAAAAAAGTCATGCTTATGTCCGGGTAGTTTTAGGACTTTAATATTATTACTTGTATTATTTGCACTCAACTTGTTAGTTTAATTACTTAAATTATATTTTATATTGGAAAGGATATGTAAAGACTAAGCTTCATTACTTTCAGTTTTAGCGGGTTACTAGACTGTTAATGAAAATTATGCCTCCTTGTGTATTATTCTTGTAGTAGCCGTTAATCGGAGTTTTGTAGAGTATTCTTTCTTCCTTTGGATCGGACCGAATGCCTCGTGGTATAATAAATGCATCTATGGTTTGCGCTGGTCAACCTTCGGCAGTGTACGCGATATTTTGGATCGGACCGTACGACCACGGCATAAATCGTGCGTGATATTGCTTGGAGTCCGACCATACTTGATATTTCTTCCATGACTAGGGAATTTATAATTACTTGATGGCTCTTATTTGTTGAAAATAGTATGTGATAGTTGGAGATTTTAATTTATATTTAGCTAAACAACCACTTATTTATTGTTCATTAATTCGTTATTACTCATGTATTCCATGCCTATTTATAATTTATGCAGTTTATTTATTGACCTTTAGTAAGTATTGATATCGACCTCTCGTCACTACTTCTTCGAGGTTAGACTAGATACTTACTGGTACATATTGTTTATGTACTCACGCTACACTTCCGCACTAATCGTGCAGGATCTGAGGGTGGTGCATCTGGCGGCCATACAGGCGCGTACCCCTGCTACTCGGAGACTTAGCGGTGAGCTGCTCTCTATGCCCATTCTGCAGCGCCCGGAGTCTTTTCTTGTTTCATTTACATTTGTATCTATCTTACTCCAGACAGTAGTATAAGAGGTTTTGTATATTCTACTGTTTGCCTTTGCACTTATGACACCGGGTTTTGGGAGATTCTAGTAGATATTTTATGGTTTTGATTATTAAATTTACTATTTCACTCTTTCGTTATTTTATGCTTTACATTACTACAATCACCTATTAATCGTTCTCTTATTAAATAAAATCAACTACTTTAAAAATATTAAAATGAACAATACATGGATATTTTACCGTTGGCTTGCCTAGCGGCGACGTTGGACGCCATCACAACCTATAGTTGAAATTGGGTCGTGACAGCTTGGTATCGGAGCACTAGGTTCACATAGGTCTCACAAGTCATGAGCCGACCTAATGAGTCTTGCGGATCAGTGCGGAGACGTCCGTACTTATCTTTGAGAGGCTATAGGATGTTAGGAAACTTCTCTTTCTTCATCTCCTAACGTGCAATTGATGTTGCACTAAGTATCTTTCTCTTATTCTCTCACAGATGGTGAGAACACGTGCAGCAGATGTACCCGGCGGTGGAGGAGTTGCTCTCTCTATTGCTAGAGGCCGAGGCATGTAATGACCCGATCGGTCATTTTGTGTAATTTCACCCTGTTACCCCTTTTTATGCTTCACACTTGTGTGTTTATGATTTTATGACTTGCCGGGTCGGTTATTTTCGTTCCGAGAAGCTTTCAAATTGATTTGGACCCTTAATTCTTGACTTAGAAGTTTAAATTAGAATATGTTGACCAAACTTTGAATTTGGTGAAAACGACCCCAAAACTGTATTTTTATGACTCTAACAACTTCGTATCGTGATTTTGGACTTGGGCGTATGCCCAGAAATAATTTTGGAAGTTCGTAGGTTGATTTATGTTGATTTGCTGAAATTTGGCAATATGAAGTTGAAAGGTTTGCCCGTAGGTTGACTTTTATCTATCGAGCGCGAAATTTGATTTTGGGACTTGGAATAGGTCCGTTATGATATTTAGAACTTATCTGCAGAATTTGGTGTCGTTTGGAGTTGACTTGATAGGATTCGGGCGTTTAGTTATAATTCTAGAAATTCTTTAAAATTTCCTTACATTTTATGCATTTTAGAGTTCAATTCGTAGTTTTAGATGTTATTTTTGTGCTCTGATCGCACGTGCGAGTTTGTATGAAGTTTTTAGACTTGTGTGGATATTTGGTTTTGAGGCCCGATGGCTTGGATGAGTTTCGGACATATTTCGGAGTATTTTGAACTGAAATTGCAAGAAAATTGGTGTTTGGTGCTCTAGTGTCGCAATTGCAAACACCAGGGCCAGATTTGCGAGCTTAGCAAGGGGGGGGGGGGGGGTCAGGTGTCGCAATGGTGATGCCAGGCTCGAAATTGCGAAGTGGTTTAGATTTTGGGTAGTTCGCATTTGCGACAAAAAATGTCACTTTTGCGAGGGCAACCGGGTTTGCAAATGCGATCCCGTCTTCGCATTTGCGAAGAGATTCCCTGTCTTTCAGTGCCGCATTTGCGAGGTTGTCTTCGCAATTACGAAACTATAGCGCAATTGCGATAACTGCACCTGAACATAAGGGCTGAAAGTCGGGATTTATCACTCATTCTCTCATTTTTAAACCCTAGACTCGATAGGAGGCAATTTGAAGAGTGGATTTTCACTTGCAAACCTTGGTTAAGTGATTCTAATCCATTTCTAATCATATTCCATCAGCATATCTTAGATTTTAACATCAAATCATGTGAATCAAAGTGAAAATTTGTGAAACTTAGTCAAGTTTTTGAAAAATAAGAAATTGAATTTTGAGAGTCGATTTGGACTTAGATTTTGAAACTAATCACATATATAAACTTGTGGGGTCATGGGTAGACGAAATCTACCATTGGACCTGAGTTTTGACCGGGAGGGTCCCACATTGACTTTTGTTGACTTTTGGGAAAGTGTAAAGATCTTAGAGTTATCTATTGCAATTGAATTTCCTAGCATTGTTTGATTATATTGAGTCGATTTTGGTTAGATTTGAGCCATGTGGAGGCGAATTTTAAGGAAAAGATATTTTCGAGTTTTGAATTGGCCTATTTGAGGTAAGTGTCTTGCCTAACTTCGTGTGGGGGAACTACCCCTTAGGATTGGTATTGTTTGATTCAATTGTGTTAAGTGAAATCTGTGTACGCAAGGTGACGAGTGGGGTACACGGGTTGTATATGGTATTTGATCGGTTTTGGCTACTTAGACTATTTCGATGCTTTAATTCAATGCCATATCATGTTCTAGTGCTCTTAGTCAATCTATTTTTACTTGTGTAAAATCTATCCTCACATTTATTAAATGATTTCGTTAACACTTGTTCTACCTCCTAATTGATAATTTGATCTCATGCTCTAGTTGAACTTGTTGCTTCTTTTATTATCACATCCTATCTCTTTATTGTTGATTATCATTATTTGAAGTCATTATACATGTTATCTTTCGTTGTTGATTATCATTAATTAAAGTTATTGTTCATGTCATCTCTTTCATTGTTGACTTCCATTATTTGAAGTTATCGCTACACGTTATCTCTTCCATTGTGAGTTATTCTTATTTAGCATCGTGGTTATGCATTGTCTCTCATTGTTGAGTTATTGGGTTGAAGTGATAAAATTCATTATTTTGTTGAGGCGAAATTGTTATTGTTAAAACATCTCCCTTTTGAGCATTTTACATTCATTGTTGTTGTTGATATTATTGTACTTGTTGTGGTAGAGCCGTGGGCTATTGTTGTGTAAATATTGATATTGTAGATTGTTGGCAAATTGTGATATATGGGCACTTGTGGTGCGAATTGTTATTGTAATGTGATATTGACGCGCATGCGTTGGTATAAGGCTTGGGGTTAATGTGCATGCGGCGATATAAGGTTGACTTATGTGCGTGTTTCTTGTAGGGGAACTACATGAAGCCACACGGCGTCATAAGGTGGACTAAAGTGAGTGTAGCTATTTCGGGAAAAACTATTTTCTAAACCTATTTCAAATGTAAGGCTCACGTGGCGGTATAAGGAAAGATTGTGAGCTGTTCATTTCATGTTGCAAAGAGTTTTGGTGGGAACATTTCTTGTTGTTTCATTCTTATTTGTTCTAGCAGTTGTTGACCGTATATGATCATTTGGGTTTCTCCAAATACTTCTTTTATGTATTCCCAGGTTTAGTTTCCGGTATTTGTTCAAATTATTATCTTGTTTCGTATAAATTATTTCTTGCTTTCCATTATTTGTCCTGATTACATTTCCATACTACTTATTTATATCCTAGTAGGTGTCTTGACCTGGCTTCGTCACTACTCGACTGAGGTTAGGCTTGATACTTTCTGGGTACCATTATGGTGTACTCATACTACGCTTCTATATATTTTTGTGCAGATCTAGGTACGTCTACTCGTGCCGGTTGCTAGAGATCATTTGTGCCTACGGATACTTCAAGGTATGCCTGCTCGGCGTGTCCAGACCTCGGAGTCCCCTTCCATACTTTACTTCCTGTTGTATTTCTTTCAGACAGTGATGTATTAGATGTCTAAGTTTTATTCTATAGAGCTTATGACTCTGTTTCACAGTTCTTGGGGATTGTATGGTTGAGATTCTTTATTTCAGAAGTTATAGGAGTTTATCATACTGGTTTAAGTATTTTGTTATTTACATATTTTCCATTGTTATTAAATCTTAGGCTTACCTAGTCATAAAGACTAGGTGCCATCACGACATCACATATAGGGAAATTTGGGTCGTGACAAGTTGGTATCATAGCTCTAGGTTCATAGGTGTTACGAGTCATAAGCAAGTTTAGTAGAGTCTTGTGGATCGGTACGGAGACGTCTGTACTTATCTTCGAGAGGATACAGAACTGTTAGGAAAATTTCACTTCTTTGATTCCTTATCGTGCGAATTAGTGACTTCGAAACTGAATCTTTGACTTTCTATTCTCTCACTGATGGCGAGGACACGCACTGCTGGATCCAACACCCGCGCCCCCTACAAATGCCGCGAGAGGCCGGGGCCGGGGCAAAGGGCGAGGAGGGGCACGTGGTGCAGCCAGAGCACCTGCCTGAGCTGCGACAGAGGAGCCACCAGTAGATCCAGTTGGGGGACAGGCACCCGAGGCGCCTGTTGCCACCACACCACTTCAACAGACTCTCGCACAGTTCTTGAGCATGTTCGGTACCTTAGCTCAGGCGGGGTTGATTCCACTTGCGCCAGCCATATCTCTGGTTAGGGGAGGAGCACAGACTCCCGCGGCTCGTAACCCAGAGCAATGGGTCCAGGTTGATCAGGTCCTAGAGGTTATACTGGTACAGCCTGTTGCTTCGGTTAAGCCCGTGGTTAGGGCAGCATCATCTGAGGAGGAGCAGCTTAGGCTCGAGAGGTTCAAGAAGTACCACCCTCCTACTTTCAGTGGTTTGGCTTTAGAGGATGCATATGGTTTTCTTGAGGAGTTCCACCGTATTCTCCGCACCATGGTTATTGTGGAGACGAGTGGGGTTACTTTTACTACTTTCTAGCTGTCCGGAGCGGCATATCAGTGGTGGTGAGGAGGTAGCCCAGTCTAGGTGGCTTCACTTACTTGGACTCAGTTTTCAGAGTTATTCTTGAGAGAGTTTGTCCCTCAGACCCTTCGGGATGCTTGGCACGCGGAGTTTGAGCAGCTGCGCTAGGGGTACTATAATAGTGTCAGAGTATGCTTTTCGATACAGTGATTTGTCCAATCATGCACCTGCCTTGGTTTCTACAGTCATAGAGCGAGTCTATCGATTTATCGAGGGGCTCAACTATTGTATTAGATTCATCATGGCTAGAGAGTTGGAGTCAGATACTCCATATTAGGAGGTGGTTGAGATTGCACGTAGGTTGGAGGGTATGCGAGGCCGTGAGAGAGATGATAGGGAGTCCAAGAGGCCTCATGGTATGGGAGGATTAAGTGGTGGTCACGCTACAGCTACAGCCCGTCATGGCAGAGGCTGTGTGATCTGTCCAGTTCATTCAGCACTTCCAGCTTCTAGTGGTGCTCCAGTTGTTCCGAGGTCAGGTTGCACACTTTGCTCAGCCACTTTCTAGTGCACCTCCTGCACGGGGTGCCTTCAGCGATCAGTCCAGCCGACCAGGCCCTAGCTAGTTCTATATGCCATGCCAATTGAGAGTTTGCTTTGAGTATGGTGATACCCGCCACATGGTTAGAGATTGCCCCAAACATAGGAAGGGTGCACCTCCCCAGGATACTTAGACTCCACGGATTCAGTTAGGTTAATAGACTTCCCTGGCCATGGTTGTGCCCCAGTTGCCACTCCACCGACACATCCAGATAGCGGTGGAGAACAGGCAGGCAGAGGTCGCCCTAGAGGGGGAGGTCCGACCAGATTCTATGTTGTTCCGGGTAGGACAAAGGTAGTTTCTTTAGACGTAGACATTACAGGTACGAAAATGGTTTGCCATAGAGATGCATCAGTCTTATTTGATCCGGGATCCACTTATTCATATGTGTCATCTTAATTAGCTCCGTATTTGGGTATTTCTCACTGTTTATGTGTCCATGCTTATGGGAGATTCTATTGTTGTGGACCGTATGTATCGGTCGTGTTTAGTTGTTATTGGTGGTTTTAAGACTAGAGTTGATCTATTGTTACTTAGTATGACAAATTTTGATGTTATCTTGGGCATGGACTAGTTATCGCCTGATTATGCTATTCTAGATTGTCACACCAGGACTATGACGTTGGCCATGCCTGATTTTCCACGGTTAGAGAGGAGGGGTGCATTAGATTATGTTCCTAGCAGGGTTGTATCATTTCTAAAGGCTCAGTAGAAGGTCGATAAGGGGTGTGATGCTTATCTAGCCTTCGTGAGGGAGATCAGTGCTGATACTCCTACCGTTGAGTCAGTTCCAGTAGTAAGAGGCTTTCCAAATGTATTTTCGGCGAATCTTGCGGGCATGCCGCCCGATAGGGATATCGGTTTTGGTATTGACTTGTTGCCGAGCACTCAACCCATTTCTATTCCACCATATTATATGGCCCCGGCGGAGCTGAATGAGTTAAAAGAGCAGTTGCAAGAGTTGCTTGATAAGGGTTTCATTCGGCCTAGTGTGTCACCGTGTGGTGCTCCGATCTTGTTTATGAAGAAGAAGAAGGATGGTTCTATGCGCATGTGTATTGATTCTCGATAGTTGAACAAGGTTACAATGAAGAATAGGTATCCATTGCCACGCATTGATGACTTATTTGATCAGCTGCAGTGTGCCAAAGTGTTCTCAAAGATTGATTTGTGGTCAGGTTATCATCAGCTGAAGATTTGGGATACGAATATTCCGAAGACTGCCTTTAGGACTCGGTATGGTCACTACGAGTTCCTTGTGATGTCATTTGGGTTGACCAATGTCCCAACAACATTTATGCACCCAATGAACAGTGTGTTCTAGCCTTATCTTGATTTATTTGTCATTGTGTTTATTGACGGCATCTTGGTTTACTCCTGCTCTCAGGAAGATCATGAGCAACACTTGAGGACCGTGCTCCAGACCTTGAGAGAAAAGAAGTTATATGTAAAATTCCCAAAGTGTCAATTCTGGCTTATTTCAGTGGCGTTTTTGGGTTATGTGGTGCCGAGAGAAAGGATCAAGGTAGATCTAAAGAAGATTGAAGCAGTGTAGAGTTGGCCTAGACCGTCTTCAGCTACTCAGATCCGGAGTTTCCTTGGTTTGGCCGGGTATTATCGTCGTTTTGTATAGGGTTTCTCATCTATTGCTGCACCTATGACCAGATTGACCCAGAAGGGTGCTCCATTCAGATGGACCGAGGAGTGTGAGGAGAGCTTTCAAAAGCTCAAGACTACTTTGACTACAACCCCAGTGTTGGTGTTGCCTATAGATTTGGGGTCCTATACTGTGTATTGTGATGCGTCACGTGTTGGCCTTGGCGCGGTGTTGATGCAAGACGGTAGGGTGATTGCTTACGTGTCTCGACAACTGAAGACCCATAAGAAGAATTATCCACTCCACGACTTAGAGTTGGAAGCCATTGTTCATGCATTGAAGATTCGGCGACATTATTTGTACGGTGTCCCTTGTGAGGTCTTTACCGACCACCGGAGTCTACAACATTTGTTCAAACAGAAAGATCTTAACTTGCGACAACGGAGGTGGTTAGAGTTGCTTGAAGACTATGATATCACCATTCTATTTCATCCCGAGAAGGCCAATATGGTGGCCGATACCTTGAGTAAAAGGCAGAAGAGTATGGATAGTTTAGCATATCTACCGGCAGTGGTGAGGCCATTGGCATTGGGGGTTAAGGCCTTAGCCAACCAGTTTGTTAGATTGGATGTTTCGGAGCCTAGTCGAGTTATCTCATGCGTGGTTTCTCGGTCTTCTCCATACGACCGTATCAGAGAGTGTCAGTATGACGACCCCTATTTTCTTTTCCTCAAGGACACAGTTCAGCACACCGATGTCAAGGAGGTTACTATCAGAGATGGCGGTATATTGCGGATGCAAGGCCGGCTATGTGTGCCCTATGTGGATGGGTTGCATGAGTTGATTCTTTAGGAGGCCCACAGTTCACGATACTCTATTCATCCGGGTGCCACAAAGATGTATCAGGACTTGAGGCAGCACTATTGGTGGAGGAGGATGAAGAAGGACATAGTGGAGTACGTAGCTTGGTGCCTAAAGTGTCAACAGGTGAAGTGTGAGCATTAGAGGCCGGGTGGTTTGCTTCAGCGGCTTGAGATTCCTAAGTGGAAATAGGAGCGTGTCACTATAGACTTCGTTGTTGGGCTCCCACAGACTCAGAAGAATTTTGACACGATATGTGTGATTATGGACAAGTTGACCAAGTCAGCTCATTTCATTCCGGTAGTGACTACCTATTCTTCAGAGTAGCTGGCTCAGGTTTATATCAGCGAGATTGTCTAACTTTATGGCGTACCGGTATCCATTATCTCTGACCAGGGTACGCAGTTCACATTGCATTTTTGGAAAACTCTACAGCATGAGCTAGGCACACGGGTTGAGTTGAGTACAACATTTTACCCTCAGACAGACGGACAATCCAAGCTCACTATTCAGATATTGGAGGATATGCTTCGCGCATGTGTTATGAGTTTTGGGGATGCTTGGGATCAGTTCTTTCCACTTACGGAGTTTGTCTACAACAACATATACCAGTCGAGTATTCAGATGGCTCCGTATGAGGCTCTGCATGGGAGACGATGTCGTTCACTTATTGGGTGGTTTGAGCCGGAAGAGGATAAGTTATTAGGCATGGATCTGGTTCGAGATGCTTTGGAGAAGGTCAAGATGATCCAGGACTGGCTTCGTACAACGCAATCTAGACAAAAGAGTTATGCGGATTAGAAGGTTTATGATGTTGCATTCATGGTCGGAGAGCGAGTCTTGCTCCGGGTTTCACCTATGAAGGGTGTGATGAGGTTCGGGAAGAAGGGAAAGTTGAGCCCTAGGTATATCGGACCTTTTGAGATCCTTGAGAGGATTGGAGAGGTGGCCTACAAGGTTGCCTTGCCACCTAGTTTATCTCCGATTCATCCGGTATTCCATGTCTCTATGCTCCAGAAGTATTATGGTGATCCGTCTTATCTTCCAGACTTCAGAACAGTCCAATTGGACAAGAATTTGACTTATATTGAGGAGCCTATGGCTATCTTGGACCGACAGGTCCGAAAGTTGAGATCAAAGTGTATTGCTTTGGTAAAGGTTCAATGGAGGGGTCATCCGGTCGAGGAGGCGACCTGGGAGACCGAGCACAACATGCGATGTTGTTATCCTCATCTATTCACCACTTCAGGTATGTCCTTACGCACGTTTGAGGACGAACGTTTATTTTAAGAGGGAGAGAATGTAACAACCCGATTGGTCATTTTGTGTAATTGTGTCTCGTTACCCCTTTTTATGCTTCTTGCATGTGTGTTTATGATTTTATGACTTGCGGGGTCGGTTATTTTCGTTCGGGGAAGCTTTCGGGTTGATTTGGACCCTTGATTCTTGACTTAGAAGTTTAAATTAGAAAATATTGACCACACTTTGACTTTTGTGAAAACGATTTTGGAATTGTGTTTTATGACTCCGATAGCCTCGTATCATGATTTTGGACTTGGGCGTATGCTTGGAAATGATTTTGGAAGTCCATAGGTTGATTTATGTTGATTCGCCAAAATTTGGTAATGTGAAATCGAAAGGTTTGACCGTAGGTTAACTTTTAGCTATCGAGCTGGGAATTAGATTTTGGGACTTGGAGTAGATCTATTATGATATTTAGAACTTGTCTTCAAAATTTGGTGTCGTTTGGAGTTGATTTGATAGGATTCAAACGTTTAGTTGTAATTCTAGAAGTTCTTGAAAATTTCCTTGAATTTCATGCATTTTAGAGTTCAATTCGTAGTTTTTAGATGTTATTTTTGTGTTTTCATCGCGCAAGTGAGTTCGTATGATATTTTTAGACTTGTGTGGATGTTTGGTTTGGAGCTCCGAGGGCTCGGATGAGTTTCAGACATGTTCCGGAGTATTTTGGACTGAAATTGCAAGAAAACTGGTGTCTGGTGCTCTGTTGGTGCAATTGCGATGCCAGGCTCGCAATTGCGAAGTGGTCTAGATTTTGGGTAGTTCGCATTTGCGAAAAAAATGTCGCTTTTGCGAGGGCAACAGGGTTCGCAAATGCGATCCCATCTTCACCTTCGAAGAGCTTCCTAGTCCTTTAGTGCCGCATTTGCGAGGTTTCTCTTTGCAATTGCGAGGATCCGCAATTGCAATCGCAATTGCGATAACTAAAGCTGAACTCAAGGGCTGAAAGTCGGGATTTATCACTCATTCTCTCATTTTTGAACCCTAGACTCGGCAGGAGGCGATTTGGAGAGGGGATTTGCACCTACAAACCTTGGGCAAGTGATTCTAATCCATTCTAATCATATTCCATCAACATATCTTAGATTTTAACATCAAAATCATGTGAATCAAAGTGAAAATTTGTCAAGTTTTTGAAAAATAAGAAATTGAGTTCTGAGAGTCGATTTGGACTCGAATTTTGAAACTAATCACATTACTCGTGGGGTCATGGATAGACGGAATCTACCATTGGACCCCGGGTTTTGACCGGGCGGGTCCCGGGTTGACTTTTGTTTTCTTTTTGGTAAAAGTATAAAGATATTAGCTTTATCTATTACAATTGAATTCCCTAGCATTGTTTGATGATATTGAGTCGATTTTGGTTAGATTTGAGCTGTGTGGAGGTGGATTTTACGGGAAAAGCTATTTCCGAGTGTTAAATTGGCATAGTTGAGGTAAGTGTCTTGCCTAACTTCGTGTAGTGGAACTACTTCTTAGGATTGTTATTGTTTGATTCAATTGTGCTAATTGAAATCCATGTACGCAAAGTGACGAGTGGGTACATGGGTTGTATGTGTTATTTGACCGGTTTAGGCTACTTAGACTATTCCCATGCTTTAATTGAATGCCATATCATGTTCTAATGCTCTTAGTCAATCTATTTTCACTTGTGTTTGTCTATCCTCATAAGTCTTAAATGATTTCTTTAACCTTTGTTCTACCTCCTAATTGATAATCTGCTCTCATGCTCTAGTTGAACTTGTTGCATCTTTTATTGTCACATGCTATCTCTTCGTTGTTGATTATCATTATTTGAAGTCATTATACATGTTATCTTTCGTTGTTGATTATCATTAATTAAAGTTATTGTTCATGCCATCTCTTTCATTGTTGACTTCCATTATTTGAAGTTATTGCTATACGTTATCTCTTCCATTGTGAGTTATTCTTATTTAGCACTGTGGTTAAGCATTGTCTCTCATTGTTGAGTTATTGGTGTTGAAGTGACTAAAGCCATTATCATGTTGAGGCGAAATTGTTATTGTTGAAACATCTCCCTTTTGAGCATTTTACATTCATTGTTGTCATTGATATTCTTGTACCCGTTGTGGTGGAGCTGTGAGCTATTGTTGTGGAAACATTGATGTTGTGGATTGTTGGCAAATTGTGATATATGGGCACTTCTGGTGCGAATTATTATTGTAATGTGATATTAACGCGCATGCGGCGGTATAAGGCTTGGGTTGATGTGCTTGTGACGGTATAAGGTGGGACTTATGTGAGTGGTTCTTGTAGGGTAACTACGTGAAGCCACGTGACATCATAAGGTGGGCTAAAGTGCGTGTAGCTATTTTGGGAAAAACTATTTTCAAAACCTATTTCAAATGTAAGGATCACACGGCGATATAAGAAAAGTTTGTGATTGAAATTGAGAAATGTGAATACGAGGTGGTACCTCAGTTGTGATCCTTATTTATACGAGGTGGTACCTTGATTGTGATTTTATTATACACAAGACGGTGCCTTGTTGTGATTCTTGCTGTTTATTTCATGTTGCAAAGAGTTTTGGTGGGAACATTTCTTGTTGTTTCATTCTTATTTGTTCTAGAAGTTGTTGTCCATATATGATCATTTTGGTTTTCTCCAGATACTTCTTTTATGTATTCCCATGTTTCGTTTTCAGTATTTGTTCAGGTTATTATCTTGTTTCATACATGTTATTTCTTGCTTTCCATTATATTTTCTGATTACATTTCCATACTGCTTATTTATATCCTAGTATGTTTCTTGACCTGGACTCGTCACTATTGTACTTAGGTTAGGCTTGATACTTACTGGGTACCATTGTGGTGTACATATACTACGCTTCTGCACATTTTTGTGCAGATCTAGGTACGTCTGCTTGTGCCGGTCGCTAGAGATCATTTGTTGCTGCCTACAGAGACTTCAAGGTATGCCTGCTCAGCGTGCGCAGGCCTCAGAGTCTTCTTCCCTACTTTAATTCATGTTGTATTTCTTTTAAACAGTGATGTATTAGATGTCTTAGTTTTATTCTATAGAGCTTATGACTCTGTTCCACAATTCCTGGGGATTGTATGGTTGAGATTCCGTATTTTAGAAGTCATAGGAGTTTATCATACTAGTTTTAAGTATTTTGTTATTTTCATATGTTCCATTGTTATTAAATTTTAGGCTTACCTAGTCGTAAAGACTAGGTGCCATCACAATATCCTACGAAGGGAAATTTAGGGTCGTGACAAGGCAGAGGCCGAGGGATGGCTCCGGCTCCTATCAAAGGATGAGGGCGTCCTAGAGTTGCTCATGTTGTGCCACCAGTGGATCCAGTGTATGATTTTGTTATTGAGGAGCAAGGCGAGGTACCCGTAGCTGCGTCAGCCCCGGGGGATTTCATGTCCCCACCAGGATTCTAGGATATCATGGGCCATATGCTGCGGTTCATGGACTCCATGACGCAGGCCGGTTTATTTCTAGCGGACCCAGCCACATCTCAGGCGGGAGGGGAGCACAGTCCCCTACTGCTCAGGCTCTAGGGTATGCTTCTATCGTATATCAGACCCCGGGTCCACTACTTGTAGGTGGGGCTTAGCCAGTTACAGTGTCTATACTAGAGCCCAGACCAGTCACGACTGGAGAGCCGCAGAAGCTATCTATATATGGACCAGGCTAGATCCTCCTGCCTTTGGCGGTGAGAGACATGAGAGCCCCAAGGATTTCATTGATCGTTGTAGGTACAGACTGCAAAACATGAGAGTATTGGAGTCTCCTTCCTTGATTTAGGACCAATTCACACGTCTCTTTTTGGAGAGATATATCCCACCCTCTCAGAGGGAAGAGTTGCGCGGTCAGTTCTAGTGGCTCTTGCAGGGAAGATGTCTATGATCGATTATGAGGCGAGATTCTCTGAGTTATCTTGCCATGCACTTATGATACTCCCTGTGAGCACGTGATTTTTGCCACGCTTAAATTACACCTATAAAATTCCTTAGAATTAGGGTTTTTCTTTATTATTTGAATTTTTAGGAATTAATTGCATGATTTTGTGTCTTGTTTGTATTTTTGTGTGCATTTTATGTGCCATAATTCATAAAAAGGGTACAAAAATAGTGCATTCGCATTTAGAATTCGATTTTATATTTTTAGTTTTACTAGTTAATTAATATTACTAAAATAAGAGAAAAAAAACAAAAAATAAATCTTTTACATTTTTGTTCCTTTAATTTCACTTTTTGTTTAATTTTTCTCTTAAAATTAGGATCTAGTTAGTTTGAGAAAATTAATTGGTTTAATTTTAGTCTACTCCATGTTTTTGCTTTTAACACAAAAAATAAAAATCAAAAATGAAATTGAATGGAATAAAAGAAAGAAACTAGTTGAAAAAAGAAAATAAAAGAAAGAAAGAAGATCTGACTTGGGCTTTAGCCCCTTCAATTCGTTGGCCCAAACTAAAAATCCCCAAAACCCGTTCAAAATGGCCCAAACCCACAATCCTGATCCGGTCCAGCCCCTCCCCCCCATTGCAAAATGACGTCGTTTTGGCGTCAATTGATCTTGTCCATCCATTCCCCATGATCAAACGGTCCAGATCCATCCAAGAAAATTACATAAAAATGTAATAAACCCTCAATAATTTTAGAGACAACCCTCCATCTTCCTCGTACTCACCGTCGTCCACCCCTGTCACCACCGTCCCCACCGTGTCTCCGCCGGCGGCGAAGCTCCAAACGACCCCAAAATATTACCACAAGCTCCCCTTCCCCTCCTCTTTCCAAATCCCCAAACCCCATCCCTCAAATCCTAGCTAATCTTCTCAAATCTTGGATCAAAATTCCGGTGAAAATCCTAAGTCTTCCAAAGCCCACCAAATTAACACCAGGTGGTCTCCTCACTCTCCTCTTTACGAATCCGTAGCCCATAACCCTCAAATCATCCTTGAAATTTTCGAATTTTATTGAAGGCCGACTTAAAATCCTAGTTTCGTGAGTTGGGGCTTCTGTGGATGGCTTGACCATTATAGGGTTTAACCGTGTATTTTCTCATGGAAAACACACGGTTAAACACTAGTATTGGTCAAGAAATTTCAAGCCAAGTCATCTCGGGCCAATCTCAAGTTAATGCATTAAAACCGAAATCAGTGAGTTTCTCAATTTCCTTCTTTCTTTTTTTTATGTGTGTCTGTGTTCTTCCAATGCAATTGCTTCCAATTTGACTCGAATGTAAGTAATTGGTTCTTATTAGCTTAATTTTTGATTTTTTCATTCTGTTTTGGTTAGTCTAATTGTTAAGTATCGGTTTAATTCTAATTAGTTCAAATCGTCACCTTAGTTGGATTTTCTTTTAGTTTTACCTTGATTCAGTTGGTGTTTTGGCAATTCTGATAAGTAGTGTAGTATTTGGTTTAAACACATGTATATTAGCTTTGCAATTTGATTTTGTTTCCTTTTAGTATTTTTAGTTTAAATTGTTGTTTTCAAAATTCTGTTTTTGNTAAATAATCCCATTTCGAATAATGTCACTTTAAATGGAAAAACTCCCTTATACATTATCCTTCGGGGTAGGTGTGTGAAAAGGAGGTGTGACAGCTCTGGCGACTCTGCTGGGGATACGAACCCAGAATTTCGGTTTAGGGTTCAAGAATTCGAGCTTAGTATAATTGTTATATTTGGCTTATCTGATTTTCCTACATGTTCCATGCTATATGTGCTAAATGTTTTACCGCTTTGATATTTGTTGAATTGTATATATAAACTGTTACGAATCCCTTCCTCTCTCTGAGTCTTCTACATCATGGAGAAGGGTGCACTTCGTGTAGCTTCTCTTCCATTTAGAGTCTTTTCCCATTTAGAACGAGGTTTGGATAAGTTGCTAAGCCGGCGGAGCTTCTTTATATCCGGTACGCTGCCTCCCCCTCGGCTCGAGTTGTCCGCTCGGGTAAGCTAGGTCTAGACCAATAAACCTAGGGTTTAAACCTAGAAGAACAAAACCTCATGCCGGATTCCTAGTAGGAACGTTTGTTTGCATCATGTGCATTTGACCTAGGGGACTCAACACAGGGGTTGGGTCCGTCTAGGATAGGTGACCTGAAATGAAAAAGACCATCCTGATGCATCTTACGTGCTACTTGTGCATTTATTTGCTCGGCTTTTGCATGTTGACCGGCCTGTATATAATGAGAAAATTGAGAAAAATATAGCAGTGTTGGGACTAAGTGAGGGTAACCATGTGTGTTGAAAAACCAATGCCCAAATAGTACCGAAATGCTGCCGGATTTTTGAAAAAAATGAAAAAAGAAAATATTTGAAAATGAAAAATTGATGTTCAAAAAATACATTTGATTTTGTCAAATCTGCCCGAACTACGCTGGTTTGATTCTCACCGGACGTGAGATACGTAGGCAACCCTCATCGGGTCCAACCACCCTTTTGCAAAAAATAGCCAAAAAAATGTCAAAATAGTCGGGTGATGCCATTCTTGTTTAAAAATAAGCCGAATGTCCCCAAAAGGACGCCGGAAGGCTATTTTTGCAAGAACAGCCACCCTGAGTCATTTTAAATAGTTTGCGGACACAGCCTTAAAATCTTCCTCCCAGAAGTGCTGAAATGCCGTATTTTCAAACCCAAGTCCTTGTTTTCTAAATAAAGAAATTTTTGCAAAAATAGCCATTTTCCTTTGTTAGGTCAAAATAAGTCATTAAGCCCTTTTAAATAAATGTGCAGGATGAATCCAAGTAACATTGAAACCTTCTCAGTCCTGAGTGAGATCCCATTGAAGCTCCATATATGGTGGAATAATTTGGGGAAAGGTAGCATAGAAACCGTGATCAAGGTTTTGGGTGGTCTCGTCGATTTGTTGAACATCAAACCAAGAAAGGATATTATTAAGGCATTGATATCATTCTGGGACCCAACTCGTAATGTATTCCGGTTCTCGGATTTCGAGCTTACGCCCACACTAGAGGAGATTGCGGGATATGCGGGTCTCAACGGAAACCTCAAGAGTAGATACCCATTAGCCCCGAGACCGATAACCCTTCACAGATTCTTAGACCTGTTAAACATCAGTCGGGACATTCAAGATCCGCATCTAGCAGAAGGGTGTTGCACACTGCATTTCTTGTATCACCGATATGGCAACCCTAAAGGTTTTGAAGAACCCAACACCGGTTTGACACATGTCGGGAACAAAGATAAATGGGAAGCCCGACGGGGATTAGCATTCATGGTAGCTTTTCTGGGGGTTGTGGTTTGTCCAAGAAAAGACGGTCACATAGACCTCGGCCTTGTAGGAATGTTGGATGTGGCCATAAAGAAGCCTACTAGCACAGTGGTTCCCTTGATTGTGGCGGAAATATACCGAGCTTTGACCATGTGCCGAGAAGGTGTGAAATTCTTTCAGGGTTGCAATCTACTACTACAGCTGTGGATACAGGAGCACCTTTGTCATCGCACGGGGTACATGAACTATGGTTTAACCGGATTAAGTTGTGTTGCGGAATTCGGAACCAGGGTAACAGGCATTGAGTTCCCCGAGGGCACTGAGGCTTGGTCGTCATGCTTGAGATCTTTGACTGCGGATAAAGTTGAATGGGCTTTTGGATGGCTTCCCGCTACTGAGATTGTGTACACATCGGCAGAAGTACCTTATATTCTTTTGATGGGCGTTCGAAGCATCCAACCTTATGCTCCCTACCGAGTCCTGAGGCAGCTAGGAAGATTCCAAACTGTTCACAATGATGAGGACCTGAGCGGACAAATCATTGAGTTAGGCCCGAAAGCTGCATTCCCGGAAGGAAAGATCCGACAAATATGGAATGAGTGCAGGTACCTTGAGCCTAAGACTATAGTACAGGACCGAGCCAGAGGCGAGGTAGATCCCAAATACTTGGTCTGGTTTGGTAAAAGATTTCAAATTCCTGAGAGACCCGCCAAAAGGCCACATGTACAACAATTCAGTAATGAGGCCCAGGTGTAATGGGATTGGTTAGCCAAAGAAAAGGAGTACAGGGCCCGAATAGGAGCATTGAAAAAACAGGTTCAGAATCTCCGGTTTGAAAACGGCTTGCAAGCCGCAGCCGATGAAGGTGATAAAAAGAAATTGGCCCAGGAGAATGAAGCTGTCAAGGCCCAAATTCAACAAATGAAAATAGATGCCAGGAATCAAGAAAGAAGTCTNTTAAATGCTTATAGTCACAGTATATTGTCTACATGTAATTTGAATGTTAGAAAGACAAGCTGCAAGTGAAATCTAATGAAGCCTTCCTGTTTTCAGAATTGCCCATGCCTGGGCTCCTGATAATTGGGCTTTGAAAGTGAGCCCATTCCCCAAACAGCCAACCTGATTCTTGGGCTGTGAAAAGTTTATGACTGGGCCTCACTGAAGCCCAGTGACTGGACAGCTTCACATATCGGACCTGGGCCAAACCTTTAAGGCCCAATAAATGCTGGAAATTTCAAATTACAAGGCCCAAATTTGTTAGAAGTTAAAATCCTTTAAAAATTATACTAGGAGTATGGGAATTAATTTGCAATAGGAATTTAAGTTTTCGAGTTAGGTAGCAGATTCAAATTAAGAGGGTCCTCCCTTTTGTTTGAATCCGGACTTGAACTCGAGGCCCGGATTTAGAAATGTGAATTAATTAGGCCCTTTTAGAGACAAAAATAAGTAGAAAATCGCAGTTTTCTTTAGGTTGGCCTTTGAACAATAAAGTGAGATGAGCCTCACCAAACAGAAATGCATAAATTGCGGGGCCCTCATTAAATGCTTAATTAAAATACATAGAATCCGGGGCGTGCCGTTTAGCGAATTTCACGGCCCTACGCAAAGTAATAACACGTTAGTCGCTTTAGGTGCGCTTTTAATAATTTTACCTTCCTAAATACGGGTGTGCATTTCATGCAACCCAAATCCAAATCCCAAAATGTTGAATAAGAATGTGTCGAGGATCCGGGTGCATTTCATGTGACGTGATCCAAAAACACGTTTTTTACGTTCACTTTCTTAAATTTTTTTTAACTAAAAGCGGTTAAACAATTCTAAAATTTCACTATAGGTTTGAACATGTATAAAAATCAAATTTCAGCCATTTATAATAATTTAGGCGACCGTGCTAGAACCACGGGATCCGGGGGTGCCTAACACCTTCCCTCGGTCAACAGAATTCCTTATTCAAAATTTCTGGTTCGCAGACTCCAATTGGGAAGTCGAAATTTTCCTCGATTTGGGATTCAAGTTAAACCGGTGACTTGGGACACCAAAAGCCAATCGTATCCCAAGTGGCGACTCTAAAAACAAATGAATAATCCCATTTCGAATAATGTCACTTTAAATGAAAAAACTCCCTTATACATTACCCTTCGGGGTAGGTGTGTCAAAAAGGAGGTGTGACAGCTCTGGCGACTCTGCTGGGGACACGAACCGAGAATTTCGATTCAGGATTCAAGAATTCAAGCTTAGTATAATTGTTATATTTGGCTTTATCTGATTTTTCTACATGTTCCATGCTATATATGCTAAATATTTTACCGCTTTGATATTTGTTGAATTGTATATATAAACTGTCGCGAATCCCTTCCTCTTTCTGAGTCTTCTACATCATGGAGAAGGGTGCACTTCGTGTAGCTTCTCTTCTGTTTAGAGTCTTTTCCCATTTAGAATGAGGTTTGGATAAGTTGCTAAGCCGGCGGAGCTTCTGTATGCCCGGTACGCTGCCTCCCCCTCGGCTCGAGTTGTCCGCTCGGGTAAACCAGGTATAGACCAATAAACCTATGGTTTAAACCTAGAAGAACAAAACCTCATGCCAGACCCCTAGTAGGACGTTTGTTTGCATCATATGCATTTGACTTAGGGGACTCAACACAGGGGTTGGGTCCGTCTAGGACAGGTGACCTGAAATGAAAAAGACCATCCTGATGCATCTTACGTGCTACTTGTGCATTTATTTGCTCGGCTTTTGCATGTTGACCGGCCTGTATATAATGAGAAAATTGAGAAAATAGCAGTGTTGGGACCAAGTGAGGGTAACTTTGTGTTTTGAAAAACCAATGCCCAAATAGTATCGAAATGCTGCCGTATTTTTGAAAAAATGGAAAAAGAAAATATTTGAAAATGAAAAAATTGACCGAACTACGCGGGTCTGATTCTCACCAGATGTGAGATACATAGGCAAACCTCATCGGTTTCGACTCCAATTTTAAAAAAATCCAAAAATATTTTCTTTCAGTTCTTTCTTTAGAAATCTTTCCTTAGAAAATTCAAAAAAAGAAAAAGAAAAGTAGTTTTTAAACTCAAAAAAAAAGAAAAAAAGGGTTTCCTTCTTTCATACGAAAAAAAAAATCAATAAAAATCAAAATCTAAAAATACGGGTTTCCTTCATTTTGAAGTATTTTTCCAAAAATGATCCAAAAAAAATCAGAAACAAAAATCCAAAAATACTCTTTTCTTCTTTAGAAGTTTTTTTTTGTAAATGTCAATAAAAATTTTGAAAAATTAAAGTCTAAATATATTTTTGCTTTTCCTTAGAAGTACTTTTGTGAATAAATAAAATCTCAGAAATTCAAAATATTCTTTCTTAAAGAAGTCCCTCTTTCGAAAATTAAGAGGTTACATCCAAAATCCAAAAATATTTTCTTTTCCCTTAGAAAAAGAGAAAACAAATGAAAAACTCAAATAAAAAGTACTTTTTTTTTACTTTTAAAATTCCCAAAATTCAAATAAAACACAAAAGGAATTTTCAGAAGTCTTTCTTTCAAAAATGAAATCAAAATTAAAAATCCAAAAAAAATTCTCTTTCTTCTTTTAAAGCACTTTTTTTAGAAAACAAAATTTGAAAAATTGAGTCCGAAAATATATTTTGCTCACAAATCCAAAACATTTTCGTAAAAGTCCCTTTTCCGAAATTAAGAGGCAACTTTCAAAATAAAAAAAATAAAATATTTCTTTTTACTTCTAAAAATTCCCAAGTTCCAATAAAAAGAAATTTTTTTTTAGAAGTCTTTCTTTCAAAAAATCAAAAGAAAAACCAAAATCAAAAATCAAAAATCAAAAATACATATTTCCCTTTTTTTTCTTTTAAAGCATTTCTTTCAAAATTCCGAAAAAAAGAGAGTTAGCTTATTTACCTTATTAGCAAGAACTACGCTTGGTCTGATTCATGCGGGGTCATGATACGTAGGCAATCTCCATAGGATTCGACCGTAACCCTAAGAAAAAAGAGAGAAAAAAGAGAAGGAAAATACGAGGAAAGAAATAAAAGAAAAACAAGAGAGAAAGAAACGCAGAAAGAGAAAATAAGGAATCAAGAGAAAAACCATGGCAAAAGAAAAAGGAAAAGAAGAAAATGAAAAACAGAGGGAGAAGAAAAATGAGAGAAAAATAGAAAGAGAAAGAAAAGCAAAAAAAGACAAAGAGTAGAAATCAAAAGAAGAGAATATAGAAAAAGAAAAGCCGGGATGACACATGCAACCGTTGCAAACATATAGACACCCAGTTAACTGTATAGGTGCATCACACCCCAATGTGCGATTACCTATCTGTTACTTGTCTTAAACTAACCGTGTGTTGCTGTCAATTCTAGCCTAGCTTTTAGAAATGGTTGTTGGTTGTGGTAAGCTGGCATCGCATCAATATTTTACCAGATCGAAAGGAAGTGTGGAAATGTCTACAGAAATGACTTTGCCCGCAGTTCCCATCTCTGAGGATAGCCCCATCTCGGGGATCCGGGCATCTGAGTCTGTCACAGCTGAAGAGAAGCGGATATTACGTCTCCGACTCATGGAGATGTGGGACGCCTGGACCAATGGAAGAGAGCCTCCAAGCGTCATCCCTGGATTTCCTGAACTATTCCCTAGATCTGGGGCTACCTCCAATATCCCCATGAGCCACCCTCATACTCCTTTGGGACAGCCTACCATGACCGCTCACTTCGTCGGAACACCTTCTGAGGTCCGCCCCCAGGTGTTCCCAGCAGGAGCAGCTCCTAACATCTTCACGGCTCCACCATGCTCTGCTACAACACAACTTTCACTGCCAAGGCCCGCCTTTGATCCCTCAGCTTTCACCTTCCAAAACCCTGTCTTTCCAGTGGATCCTCCTCAATATCCCACATATAATTACTCTCATCCAACCATTTGAGCTTACGCCAGGACAAGGTCAAACTCCCAAAGCTCCTGAACAAGATGAGACGGCGAAAAGAATGAGAAGCCTTGAACAGAGTTTGAAGAATATGCAAGGTTTGAGTGGGCAAAAGAGTGTTTCTTATACAGATCTATGCATGTTCCCTCACGTGCACCTGCCCATGGGATTTAAAACGCCAAAGTTTGAAAAGTATGATGGGCATGGCGATCCCATCGCTCAATTGAAAAAGTATTGCAATAAGTTGCGTGGGGCTGGCGGAAAAGAAGAGCTGTTGATGGCATACTTCGGAGAAAGCTTAGTAGGCATTCCTCAGAATGGTATATGGACCAAGATGTCTCACGATGGCACATTTGGGACCATCTTGCCAGAGATTTTGTAAGGCAGTTTCCATACAACATCGACATTGCGCCAGACAGGAACTCCTTGGAGAATTTGAAGAAAAAGCCCTCAGAATGTTTCAGGGAATATGCTATTAAGTGGCGTGAGCAAGCGTCGAGGGTGAAACCTCCAATGGATGAAGTGGAAATGGTCACCGTATTTCTTCAGGCCCAAGAAGCGGATTATTTCCAGAACATGATGTCAGCCATGGGCAAACCTTTTGCAGAGGCGATTAAGATCGGGGAAATGGTAGAAAATGGTTTGAAAACGGGCCGAATTTTGAGTCAGTCGGCCATCAGAGCAACCTCCCAAGCCATTCAAGGTGGGTCTGGAGGGATGGCCAAGGGTAAACAGAAAGAAGAAACGGTTATGGCAGCATCAGGGGCAAGAAGACACCGGGCCCCTAGACCCATCTTCTCTGAAAGAACCCCTCAACATTACTACCCTCACCATGACATGGCTTATGTTCTTCAACCGTATACGGTCATGAATGCTCAACCCTTTGCTCGGCCGCAGCCACATGCCAATAGAAACCAAGCTCCATTTCAAAGAAATCAGCCTCCTCAGCAAAACCACTATAACCCCCATCCTCCACAAAATAATTTCCGTCCTCAAGAACCACCTAGGAGACCAAACTTTACACCAATCGGTGAACCATACTCCAGTTTGTTCCCGAAGCTTGTCCAAATGGGTCTGCTGCAGCTGGTCCCTCGGAACAGATAAAACCCAGCATCGCCTGCCTACAGAGCTGGTGTCAGGTGTGCATACCATTCAGGGGCAGAAGTCCATCACACGGATGACTGTTGGACCCTGAAACAAGCGGTGGAAAATTTAATAGAGCAAGGGAAAATTGTGTTGAAGGATGAGGATGTCCCAAATGTGACCAATAATCCGTTGCCCACTCACAACCACGGGCTGGTAATCGGGATGATTTGTGAAGACAGGGAGTTTGATCCAGATTTAAAAGCTATAATTGCTATCGCTGATGCAGAAAGGAAGCCCAAGGTAGCCCCGAAGCAAGAGAAAGAGGAAAAGAAGAATAAGATTGTCAAGACTGAACCTGAGAAGAAGGATGAAACAAAAGCAGAGACGGTGCCTCCTAAAAATGGAATTCTCTATGTCCCGCGGGGCCGCCAAGAAAAGCCACTGGTTGTGAGCGCTCCAAAGAAAGTTAAAGTGAAAAAAGGAACAAAAATGTATGTACCGAAAGGAGCTTATGTGGTACGGGGCACAATTAAACCGCCTCGGCTGAATGAGCCAGTGGTTATTGGACGCGTACCACAGAAGCCTAAGACCAACCCTGCTGCAGTACCATGGAATTATCATCAGATGATGGTTACGTACAAGGGTAAAGAGATCTTGGGAGAGCTGCTAGAAANCATTGGCATTTCGACCTCGTCGTGGTACTTGAGGTACCGGAAGCTCATCTTGCTCAACATCTTCAACCTCCTCCCCCGCCAAGGCATTGCCAAGAGGGTCATTTCCGTTTAGAGCCATGTGTACCTGATGGATCAACACAAACAAAATTAGTAAAAAGAAGGAAAGAGAAGCAAAACACAAAACTAGCTACACAAATAGTCAACACCGTAAGCTCCCCGGCAACGGCGCCAAAAAGTGATTAGGTCGCAGCGGACTCAACCTTAGGAAGAGTGGGCGCTAATACTTTTACCCAATAGTGGTATCGG
The DNA here is from genome assembly GCF_001879085.1 of Nicotiana attenuata. Classification (NCBI taxonomy): domain Eukaryota; kingdom Viridiplantae; phylum Streptophyta; class Magnoliopsida; order Solanales; family Solanaceae; genus Nicotiana; species Nicotiana attenuata. The sequence goes on along the minus strand of NC_031989.1, from coordinate 102,440,262 downwards.
GGTCAATTTCCACAGGGAGCTAGAAAGGGAGTTGGATATTTGTTTAGCCTAGAATTGCGTGTTTGCTTCTAATTGATCTTCTATCATTTTTGGGTTTTTGTGATTATCAACTACAATTTAACAACTACTAATTATAACTAAATTATGCTAAGATAGTAATTCTAGGTTGTATGCAAGATAGAGAAAGACACTAGGGTCGTGGCATTTACCTAGGTGGTCAACTAACGGGTCGAGATTCCTAATACGAGAATGATGATTATGGGGCTTATGATATAACCGTTGCACGATAGCATTCACTCTCACACCTCTCGGTAGAAAGAGTGATTTTGCCCAATTGACTCTCTCGAGGCCAATTGGGTAGGCTAACAAACCAAGCAACTTAGGGTTCAAGTTGGGTAATCACTCTCTCGAGGTCTTACCCGTTAATTGGGACTACCATTCTCATGGGTCCATCCCAATTCCTTGTTGGGTTAACTTTGGAGTCATAGACACTCTTTCTCAAGAAGAGTCAAGACTCACTAAGCTAGACTTAGTGTTTGCAACCACCAAATCCTAGTTAAAACATAAAATCAACCCAAATATCAAACACCCAACATCATTCAAGCACTAAACAATCACACCCATTAATTACCCACACTAGGGTTGAGCCACAACCCTAGCTAATGGGTTTAGCTAGACATAATAGCAACAGAAATTAAAGAAGAAGTAGATAAAATCAACATAATAATTAACTAGGAAGTTAATCTACACAAATTCACGTTAAAACAAGGTTAAAATGCCCAAAATAGGCTAAAACTTGAATCTCACGAGTGCTGCTGCTATCTGATGTCTAAAACTTAACCTAGAAATAATAAAATATTCTATTTATACTATGCTAGAAAAATCGGACAAAAATACCCCTGCGGGGCTAGCGCGGACCGCACATAAATGCAGCGCGGCCGCGTAGGGGTCTTGGCCTTCTATCATTCACTTTTGGAACTGGGTACGTGGACCGCACAAAGAAGCGCGGACCGCACAACATTGAAGCGCGACCGCGTAGACACCAGCGCTGACCGCGTAGAAATGAGCGCTGACCGCGCTTGGAGACTCCTGAAATGGGTGCTCTCTGAATCTCCTAGCACGGCCGCACAACAAATCAGTGGGGTCCGCGATAGGTCCTGCTGTCCCTACTTCAATAATTTTTGATACTTGAGCAGGTTTCACTCCGTTTCGAGCTGGTTCTTGACTTTCGCCATCTTGTCGCTCAAACCTGCAATCAAGCGCACTTTGTAAGCATTCTGAGTCTATTTCATGACAATTCATACATAAGGCATAGACAAGTATGGGTATAAAACGTGTTAAAATCACAGTTATCAGCCCCGAAGCAAGAGAAAGGGGAAAAGAAGAGCAAAATCACCAAGACAGAACCAGAAAAGAAAGCTGATTCGAAAAAAGGAACACAAATGTATGTACCCAAGCAAGCCTATGTGGTACGGGGGACAATCAAACCACCTCGGCTGAGTGAGCCAGTGGTTATTGGACGCGTACCACAGAAGCCTAAGACCAACCCTGCTGCGGTACCATGGAATTATCATCAGACGATGGTTACGCACAAGGGTAAAGAGATCTTGGGAGAGCTGCCAGAAAACCCCCCTGTTGAGAAATATTCAAATGTAGAGGAGGTAAAGAATGCTACTAAAAGGCGTTTCCCGCCTAAGAGGCCTGTAAGTGCTGAAGAAGCAGAAGTGTTCTTTCAAAAAATGAAAATGGCCGATTATGAGGTGGTACATTTGTATGAAATTTTTGTCAAGCCTAAGTACAGTAAATAGGAAGATGATGAGGTTTCCGTGGCTGAAGACATTGAGGAACTACGTGGGGCAATGAGGAAAATGCTCTACGAAACCCACATGGTCCAGCCGGGAGAGGGCACTAGCACCGCTGAGGTGTTATACATGGGACCAAGCGCCAAGATTCAAAACTGGAAGGCTACACCATTCCTGATCAGGCGGGAGTCCCGGTAGACCCGTCCTGCTACTTTTTCTGCATGCCGAGTTATTCCAGGGTGTAACTCGGATGTTTCCTGTAGTTTCTTGTCTTTAAATTCCCGAACCTATTATCTTCAAAATTCCAAGCAATGAAATCAATATTTCATCGTTCATTTTTCTTTATTCTTTCTGATTTTGCTAGTTCTCTCCTTCATTTCTTCTCTTCAATTTTAATAATGCAGCTTTAAATAACATGACATGCTTGCGGACTTCATGCCTAGATCCCAAAATGCTGTCAGATTTTCGAAATAATGAGTCAAGAGTCGAAATGCAAAGAAGGTAACCTTGAGGAAATAAAACAAAGAATTGGAACAATTGAAGGAAAATTGGTTCGCAGTTTGGAGAGGTCCATACATTATAACAAAAGAGTGTGCTGTACTCAGGGCACATCCGGGCAGATGTACCAACAAAGAATGGCCCGCGCTTACAACAAGAAGGTGCGTCCCAGGAATTTTGAAGTGGGACAACTCGTGTTAAGACGCATTCTCCCTCATCACCAGGATGCCAAAATTTGCTCCTAATTGGAAGGGTCCATACATCATCCGGAAAATATTGCCGAGAGGAGCATTGTATTTGGGAGATATCGAAGGAAATGATCCTGAAACAGCTGTGAATGCGGATGCAGTAAAAAGGTACTATATGTAGGCTCTCTGCGGTAATGGTTTTTGTGCAATTGAGATGACGAAGGCTTCCCTTCCCGCTATCCAAACACTATCAACCCTTCGCAAACCCAGTTGAGCCGGTTACTCTTCTTTGTTACCCTCTTTGGAACCCGAAAGTATTATTGAAAAAGAAGACAAAAAAAAAACAAAAAAGAAAGAAATGAAAAAAAGAAGAAAAGAAAAGGAAAAAATGATGAAAAGAAAAAGAAAACAAAAACAGAAAACAACAAAACCAAATGTTTCCCTGAACTACGTCTGACTTGATTCCGAAAGGATACGTAGGCAGCCTCTCTCTGGGGTTCAGTCACACCAAGACAAAAATCCCAATTCCCCAAAAAATGAAACTGGGGCAGATGATATAATGGCTCGTCAATGAGCCCACCAAAATGGTTCCAAAGTTGTAATTCCATCCAAGATTCTTTTTACCCAAAAACCTTGTCCAAGTCCTTCCGCTCAATTGGCAAAGGCGTGGGAATTGAAAACATCATTGTTGGAATCTGATGCAATCAAATTGAGAGAAATAAAATGAGAGAGTCTTATCGGTGAAAACCTACGGGCACCATAAGGCGACGGTGAGTAGAGAAATTGAAAATGAGAGAGTCCGCTTAGTGAAAACTCGTAAAGAGCACTATCGGGCGACGATGAGAAGAGAAATGAGAGAGGTCGATTAGCGAAAACCCGCAAAGGGCGCGGTCGGCCGAAAAGAAGACATATCACCACTAAAAGAGTCCTGGCAAGGTTCCTTGGTTTTGAAATACGGATCAATGGGTTCACGAGAAGCTGGAAAGTTTGTGCGGGTTGGGCATCCAGTCCAAGAAGCATGTCATGTTTATTTGAAGCTTGCATGCACCCCCAGATAAGTCCTTCTCTTCCCCCCGAAAGGGACGCTTCTCTTTAAATTCATCTTCTTGCTTACTTTTTCCTTGAATCCCTTTCGGTCTAACGCTGATTCCGAAACTATTACAAAGAAAAGGTAGCAGGATTGGCTTTACAGGGCTCCCCCTAACAAAGCTAAAAAAAATTACCCAGCCTCAGCGGGTGCATCAAGTCAATCCCGACTGGTCATGTTGGTAGATGCTTTGAAAGCAAAGAAATTGGAAAGGAAAGAAAGTCAAAGACAAAGGTCCTAAGAGCAGAATAAAGTGAAAGGGCCAGAGCCCACACGGGCGAGTCATCATGAAATCTTAAAAGTTGAGTCCTGTCGGTTTGAAAAGAGATTCACCCTCAAAACCAGCAAGCAGCAAAGTTCTCAACGGAAATTGGGTCGGGATCAAGCAATTGAGATGATCAAGGCTACAAAACCAACCACCGTTTCAAACTAACAAATTGTTCTTTGGTTGAAAGTTGAAACAGGTGTAACTCAAAGCAACCATGCAAGAAGCAGGTGCAACCCGAAAGGGAAAAGAAATGCGCAAGCGCTGAAACAGCTTTGCAGCAGGGAACCGACCAAATAGGGAAGTTTCCCCCAAATTCTCTCATGCGTTTTACTAAATAAAAAGAGAAAAACAAAAAGAAGAAAAGAAAAGAAGAATAAAGAAAGAAGAAAAAGAAGTGAAAATGAAAATCCCAAAAGAAAAAAAAATCATGGTAGCATAGGGCCCCATTCCCTAGATATTCCGGCATAACCCGTGGACCTCCCTGGCATAACCCAAGGAGCCTTTTTCTNGTCGAAATGCAAAGAAGGTAACCTTGAGGAAATAAAACAAAGAATTGGAACAATTGAAGGAAAATTGGTTCGCAGTTTGGAGAGGTCCATACATTATAACAAAAGAGTGTGCTATACTCAGGGCACATCCGGGCAGGTGTACCAACAAAGAATGGCCCGCGCTTACAACAAGAAGGTGCGTCCCAGGAATTTTGAAGTGGGACAACTCGTGTTAAGACGCATTCTCCCTCATCACCAGGAAGCCAAAATTTGCTCCTAATTGGAAAGGTCCATACATCCGGAAAATATTGCCGAGAGGAGCATCGTATTTGGGAGATATTGAAGGAAATGATCCCGAAACAGCTGTGAATGCGGATGTGGTAAAAAGGTACTATGTCTAGGTTTGCTGCGGTGATAACTTTTGTGCAATTGAGATGACGAAGGCTTTCCTTCCCGCTATCCAAACACTATCAACCCCTTGCAAACCCCTTTGAGCCGGTTCCGTTTCTTTGGCTACCCTCTTTGGAACCCGGAAGTACAAAAAGAAAAAGAAAAGAGAAGAAAAGAAAAGAAAAAGAAAAGAAAAGAAAAAGAAAAAGAAAAAGAAAAAGAAAAAGAAAAAGAAAAAGAAAAACACAACAAAAACAAAAACCAAAAACAAATGTTTTCCCTGAACTACGTTTGACTTGATTCCGAAAGGATACATAGGCAGCCTCTCGCTGAGGTTCAGTCACACAAAACAAAAATCCCAATTTCCCCAAAAGATGAAACTGGGGCAGATGATATAATGGTTCGGCCATGAATCCGCCAAAATGGTTCCAAAGTTGTAATTCCACCCAAAATCCTTTTTACCCCAACGACCTTGTCCAAGTCCTTACGATCAATTGGCAAAGGCAGGGAAGTGGAAAACGTCATTGTTGGAATCTGACACAATGCAAATTGAGAGAAATAAAATGAGAGAGTCTTATCGGAGAAAACCTTCGGGCACCATAAGGCGATAGTGAGTAGAGAAATTGAAAGTGAGAGAGTCCGCTTAGTGAAAACTCATAAAGAGCACTATCGGGCGACGGTGAGAAGAGAAATGAGAGAGGTCGACTGGCGAAAACCCGCAAAGGGCGCTGTCGGCCGACAAGAAGACATCTCCCCACTAAAAGAGTCCTGGCAAGGTTCCCTGGTTTTGAAATAAGGATCAATGGGTTCACGAGAAACTGGAAAGTTTGTGTGGTTCGGGCGTCCAGTCCAAGAAGCATGTCATGTCATTTGAAGCCAGCATGCACCCCAGATAAGTCCTTCTTTTCCCCCGAAAGGAACGCTTCTCTTTAAAATCATATGCTTGCCTTTTGCATACTTTTATTTGAATCCCTTTCGGTTTAACTCTGATTCCGTAACAACTGCAAAGAAAAGGTGGCAGGACTGGTTCTATAGGGCTCCGCTGGCAAAAGCCAAAGAAAATACCCAGCCTCAGCGGGTGCGTCAGTCCAATCCTGATTGGCCATGGTGATTGATGCTTTCAAAGTAAAGACATTTGAAAAGAAATAAAGTCAAAGGCAAAGGTCCTAAGGGCAGAATAAAGTGAAAAGGCTAGAGCCCACACGGGCGAGTCATCTTGAAGTCCTAAAAGTTAAATCCTGTCGGTTTAAAAGAGATTCACCCTCGAAGCCAGCAAGCGGAAAAGTTCTCAACGGAAAAGGGGCCGGATCAAGCGATTGGGATGATCAAGGCCACAAAACCAACCACCGTTTCAAACTAACAAATTGTTCTTTGTTGAAAACAGGTCTTATTCAGAGCAACCGTGCAAGAAGCAGGTGCAACCCAAAAAGAAATGAAATGCGCAAGCACTGAAACAGCTTTGCAGCAGGAAAACGACCAAAAAGGAAGTTCTCCCCCCCCCTAAATTCTTTCATGCGCTTGTTAAGTAAAAAGTAAAATATAAAAAGAAGAAGAAAAGAAGAAAAAAAAAGAAGAGGAAAAGAAATGAAAATGAAAACCCCAAAAGAAAAACAAATCATGGTAGCAAAGAAGCTTTTTCTTTCCAAATCCCGGCCAAAAAACCGAGGATCTCCCTGGCATAACCCAAAGGGCTTTCTCTTTTCAAATCCCGGCCAAAAAACCGAGGATCTCCCTGGCATAACCCAAGGAGCTTTTTCTTTCCCAATCCCGGCCAAAAAACCAAGGATCTCCCTGGCATAACCCAAGGAGCTTTTTCTTTCCAAATCCCGGCTAAAAAACCAAGGATCTCCCTGGCATAACCCAAGGAGCTTTTTCTTTCCAAATCTCGGCCAAAAATCCGAGGATCAGGAAAAATTCGAGGATCTCCCTGGCATAACCCAAGGAGCTTTTTCTTTCCAAATCCCGGCAAAACCCGAGGATCTTGCTTCTTTCCGTCCCGGCATAACCCGAGACCCTTTTTCTTTTTTCGGCATAACCCGGTCATAACTTGGATCCATTCACAAGGATACACAATCCTGATTTGATCGCTTAGATATGTGTCACAACTAACTCACGAAATTTTCCTAGTGAAAACTGGGGCAAAAAATTTCGTTCGTTTGTTTGTTTTGGTATCTTAAGAAGGTCGACCTCAAGACGCGAGTACGAGATGACTAATGGAATGAGTCTCAATCCAGAGTCAATAAAAGAAGAAAAGAACAAAAAGAAATGAACTCAAAAGTGAAGCAAGCAAGGGTGCAGATTGCTCAAAATCTGATTGAAGTCACAAGCTCCGCTGATCCTGTTTTGACCCAATGCTGCATGAAGAAATAAACATCTACAACTTGCGAGCATCAAGATTCAGATCGAAGTCCACAACAGACTCAAGATCAAGTGTCAAGAGAATTATAGATAGGAATCTTGTAACTCATAGTTGATAGGCATAGCTAGCTTAGCTTTGATTTTCCTTTTGGTGTAATAAGGAGGTCAGCAAGCAGTAGCAGCAACAACAACAGTGAAATCACAATGGTGCTCATTTATCTTTGCCCGAAAACCCTTCGTGTCTTCGAGCAAAGAGGGGCAGCTGTGAGCACGTGATTTTTGCCACGCTTAAATTACTCCTATAAAATTCCTTAGAATTAGGATTTTTCTTTATTATTTGAATTTTTAGGAATTAATTGCATGATTTTGTGTCTTCTTTGTATTTTTGTGTGCATTTTAGGTGCCATAATTCATAAAAAGGGTAAAAATAGTGCATTCGCATTTAGAATTCGATTTTATATTCTTTAGTTACTAGTTAATATATAACTAAATAGAAGAAACAAACAAAATAACTTACTTACTTATTTTCGTTTACTTTAATTCTTACTTTTAGTTTTAACTTTTCTTAACTTAAAGTTAGTATCTTAGTTAGTTGAAGTAAATTAGNTAATTTTAGTCTACTCCATGTTTTTGTTTTTAACACAAAAAATAGAAATCAAAAATGAAATTGAATGGAATAAAAGAAAGAAACTAGTTGAAAAAAGAAAATAAAAGAAAGAAAGAAGATCTGACTTGGGCTTTAGCCCCTTCAGTTCGTTGGCCCAAACCAAAAATCCCCAAAACCCGTTCAAAATGGCCCAAACCCACAATCCTGATCCGGTCCAGCCCCCTCCCCTCCTATTGCAAAACGACGCCGTTTTGGCGTCAATCGATCCTGTCCGTCCATTCCCCATGATCAAAAGGTCCAGGTCCATCCAAGAAAATTACATAAAAATGTAATAAACCCTCAATAATTTTAGAGACAACCCTCCATCTTCCTCGTACTCACCGTCGTCCACCCCTGTCCCCACCGTCCCCACCGTGTCTCCGCCATCCTCCGCCGGCCGGAAATCTCTTCCGCCGGCGGCGAAGCTCCAAACGACCCCAAAATTTCACCACAAGCTCCCCTTCCCCTCCTCTTTCCAAATCCCCAAACCCCATCCCTCAAATCTTAGCTAATCTTCTCAAATCTTGGATCAAAATTCCGGTGAAAACCCTAAGTCTTCCAAAGCCCACCAAATTAACACCAGGTGGTCTCCTCACTCTCCTCTTTACGAATCCGTAGCCCATAACCCTCAAATCATCCTTGAAATTTTCGAATTTTATTGAAGGCCGGCTTAAAACCCTAGTTTCGTGAGTTGGGGCTTCTGTGGATGGCTTGACCATTATAGGGTTTAACCGTGTATTTTCTCATGGAAAACACACGGTTAAACACTAGTAATTGTCAAGCAATTTCAAGCCAAGTCATCTCGAGCCAATCTCAAGTTAATGCATTAAAACCGAAATCAGTGAGTTTCCCAATTTCCTTCTTTCTTTTTATGTGTGTCTGTGTTCTTCCAATGCAATTGCTTCAAATTTGACTCGAATGTCAGTAATTGGTTCTTATTAGCTTAATTTTTGATTTTTTCATTCTGTTTTGGTTATTTTAATTGTTAAGTATCAGTTTAATTCTAATTAGTTCAAATCGTCACCTTAGTTGGATTTTCTTTTAGTTTTACCTTGATTCAGTTGGTGTTTTGGCAATTCTGATAAGTAGTGTAGTATTTGGTTTAAACACATGTATATTAGCTTTGCAATTTGAGTTTGTTTCCTTTTAGATTTTAGTTTAATTGTGTTTCAAATCTGTTTTGGGTATTGTTTGATTTTTGTTTGATTGAATTAGTATTTCTGTTAGTTTAATTAGTTTAGTTTTAATTGTTCTTCAATTCAGTGTTCATTTTCAATTTAATTAGGCTTAGGGTTTAGATATAGCTGATCTAGACTCACTGGGTTTAACCACAGTTATTTGACCAAGGTAAGAGGGTTTGGGTTAGTTAACCATGGTTAGTAATTTCAGGGGTAGTCAGGGGTAGTTTGGGCATCTAAAATGGGCTGGTTTGTTAAGGATCAGTAATTTCAGAACAAAAATGAGGGTAGTATAGGTATTCCATAGGTAGAAAACAAAGCTAGAAACCCCTAGGTCCTTCTAGAAGGGGGTCTTAGTGTAAGTTTCTGCATTCTTAATGCAGTAACTTGGGCAACAAGCCACAAATTTAGGGATTAATGTACAATTTCTGAAAATAAAAAGGGGGAAAAATGAGTGAAAACCTCTAGAACATTCCTGCCCCTTCCTTGCCTATAAAAAGCATGCCTAAAGCCTTCATTTACAAGTTTTTGACACCCTCTAAAAATTTCCAAAGTTTTAGACCTCTGTAAAAACCTCAAACTTTCCAGCATATAATTCCCTCTCAAAATCCATTTTCTGCAAGTCCAAGTCTCAAATTTGAATTTCAAAAATCAAAGAAGTTCAAATCTGAAGTCCAGTGCTAGAAAGCTTCTTCTAGATCTGAATTTCTGGCCAAAAAATCCAAAAACAACAGAAAACTTTCAAAAAATCCAAAAAAACTGTTACATCGAAAACCTTAGGTTATTTGTGATTTTTACTTGTTGATTTACACTTTCTAGCTCAATATCTGAATGCTGAATCCTTCTGAGTGTTACTGGGCTAAATTCAAGTTGATTTGAGGAGTATTCAAGCTTTTCGAGTGAACTAAGGGTTAAAATTGGTCCGGGAACAATCGATACTGCTGCTGGGTTTATAATTGAATTCTCTACTGCTGTGTGTTTCTGTTTGAGCTTGTTTGCAAACTCAAATCTGCTGCTGACCCTTCTCTTTTATTTTGCTCAAATCCAGGTACATTTGTTATCCCTAATGACATGAAGTTTTCACTCATTGTACATGAACAATCGTGAAATCAATATGATGAAGCATTTCTACAACATGAACCAGCCTTTGTTTTCTATTACTAGTTTAATGTGTAGCTGTAGATTCAGTTGAACAAGATATGTGTTAATGATTAAATAGAACTATTTGTATTAATAGGACTGCTCAAACTCATTTTGTAATTACACTGGACTGTATGAATTGTCGCCCCTTAGGGCTGTTTGAGCCTTTTGAGTTAAAAAGCAATGTCATGTTAGGTTGATAGAATAGCTCATGGTAGTTCAGTTAATTTCTATTAGTTAGCTCATGTTAGGAGTTGTCTAAGACTTGTTGAACTTCAATAAAAGGAAACGCCATGCTCACTGGTAGTAGATTGTAGCTTTATTTAAGTTTTCATGTATAATTTGTTTCCAGTAGGTAATGTAGTATGAGTATTTTGTAGTTTCATTTTCAAAATAGGGAGAATAGCTAGAATAGGTAGCTGATTTTATATTAACAACTGGAATTGCAAATATTGTAAGCATAAAAATCGGCTATAGTACTGGTATTGGTGGGAATTTAGTTGTAAATAAATTACACGCTTCAGTTCATGGTCTCATTGCTAATTCAATTTGTTTAAGAATTAAGGTTTCAAAATTAGAAGTTTGAAAATCCAACTGTTAAATGCTTATAGTCACAGTATATTGTCTACATGTAATTTGAATGTTAGAAAAACAAGCTGCAAGTGAAATCAAATGAAGCCTTCCTGTTTTCAGAATTGCCCACGCATGGGTTCCTGATAATTGGGCTTTGAAAGTGAGCCCATTCCCCAAACAGCCAACTTGATTCTTGGGCTGTGAAAAGTTCATGACTAGGCCTCACTGAAGCCCAGTGACTGGACAGCTTCACATATCGGACCTTGGCCAAACCTTTAAGGCCTAATAAATGCTGGATCAAATTACAAGGCCCAAATTTGTTAGAAGTTAAACCCTTTAAAAATTATACTAGGAGTATGAGAATTAATTTGCAATAGGAATTTAGGTTTTCGAGTTAGGTAGCGGATTTAAATTAAGAGGGTACTCCCTTTTGTTTGAATCCGGACTTGAACTCGAGGCCCGGATTTAGAAATGTGAATTAATTAGGCCCTTTTAGAGACAAAAATAAGTAGAAAATCGTAGTTTGCTTTAGGTTGGCCTTTGAACAATAAAGTGAGATGAGCCTCACCAAACAAAAATGCATAAATTGCGGGGCCCTCATTAAATGCTTAATTAAAATACTTAGAATCCGGGGCGTGCCGTTTAGCGAATTTCACGGCCCTACACAAAGTAATAACACGTTAGTCGCTTTAGGTGCGATTTTAATAATTTTACCTTCCTAAATACGGGTGTGCATTTCATGCAACCCAAATCCAAATCCCAAAACGTTGAATAAGAATGTGTCGAGGATCTGGGTGCATTTCATGTGACGTGATCCAAAAACATATTTTTTAAACGACGTTCACTTTCTTAAATTTTTTTAACTAAAAGCGGTTAAACAATTCTAAAATTGCCCTATAGGTTTGAATATGTATAAAAATCAGATTTCAGCCATTTATAATAATTTAAGCGACCGTGCTAGAACCACGGGATCCGGGGGTGCCTAACACCTTCCCTCGGGTCAACAGAATTCCTTATTCAGAATTTCTGGTTTGGAGACTCCAATTGGGAAGTCAAAATTTTCCTCGATTTGGGATTCAAGTTACACTGGTGACTTGGGACACCAAAAGCCAATCGTATCCCAAGTGGCGACTCTAAAAACAAATAAATAATCCCATTTCGAATAATGTCACTTTAAATGAAAAAATCCCTTATACATTACCCTTCGGGGTAGGTGTGTAAAAAAGAGGTGTGACACTCCCCATCGATACATATAGAGTGCGGAGGTTTATTGCAGGCTTGTACTATGGTATACAGGTCACTATGGCCCGAGAGATTAAGATGGGGACTCCTTACGAGCAGGTTGTGGAGATATCCTAGAGGATTGAGGGTATTCGTCAGCAGGCGCCGAGGGACAAATGGCCTCAATATTCTGGAGGGTTTTTGGTGCTACGTCTGGCGACAAAGGTCAGTTTGTGAGAGGCCAGTCTAGCAGGACCACATATTAAGCACTGCCGCTTTCTCGGGGTGCTCCCATGCGACCCTATTTCAGCACCATTGCAGAGAACTCCTATCGTCCACATGCTATTCAGTGTTCTTCAAGTAGGTGTTCAGGTCCCCAGGTCAGACTAAGAGTCAGTCATCTTCCGCATCAAGAGGTTGCTATGAGTGCGGGGAACTTGGTCATGTGAGGAGATGCTGCTCCAGGCTTTGGGGCAAGGTAGTACAGCAGGGCTATCAGCCCGTGATCACCACACTAGCTACTGCACCATCCGTCTGGCCGGCCAGAGGCCAATGGTAGGTGGGTTGGGGTCGGCCTAGAGGTGAAGGCCAGTTAGGTGGCGCTCCAGCTAGGTTCTATGCCTTTCTAGCCAACCTTGATGCAATAGCCTCAAATGCCGTGATCATAAGTATTATTTCTGTCTGCGATAGGGATGCTTCAGTACTATTTGATCCAGGGTCTACGTATTCATATGTTTCAGCTTTGTTTGCTCATTTTCTTGGTGTTTCTCGTGAGTCCTTGGGTGCTCATGTATATGTGTCCATGCTAGTGGGCGATTGTGTTATTGTGGATCAGATTTACTGGTCTTGTATTGTGACTTTCTGTGGTTATGAGACCAGAGCGGATCTTATGTTGCTCGACATGACCGACTTTAAGGTCATCCTAGGCATAGGCGGGTTGTCTCCGTACCATGTCGTTCTTATTTCCACGCCAAGACTGTTACCTTGGCTACACTAGAGTTTCCTAGATTAGAATTGAGGGGTACATCGATCAGTACATCCAGCCGTGTTATTTCTTTCTTGAAGGCTCGTCATATGGTCGAGAAGGGTTGTTTGGCTTATCTGGCATACGTTCAGAATACTGCTGCAGAGACTCCCACGATTGATTCACTGCCCGTGGTGTGGGAGTTCTCTGATATGTTTTCTTTTGATTTACCAGGCATGCCACCAGATCGTGATATCGTTTTCTGTATTGATTTGGTGCAGGGTACTCAGCCTATCTCTATTCCACCATACCGTATGGCTCCGAAAGAGTTGAAGGAGTTTCTAGCGAAGGGGTTCGTCAAACTAAGTATGTCGCCTTGGGATGCACCAGTGTTGTTTGTGAAAAGAAGGATGGGACTATACATATGTGCATTGATTACCGCTAGTTGAAAAAATTTACCATTAAGAACAAGTACCCATTGTCGCGCATTGATGATTTGTTTGACCAGTTGCAGGGTGCCATGGTGTTCTCTAAGATTGACTTGAGATCTGGGTATTTGATGTCACCCAAGTTCACATCTCAAACTGGGGTTGGAAGTGGTCGATGCAATTATAATTACCCAACTAGGAGTCGCGATCAATTCCTCAGGGAGCGTAGATGGGATTAGGTATATACTCGGACTAAGCGTATAATGTGTCCAAAATGCACTTCCACATACTTTGTTGTTTTTGTCTACTTCAAAATTAAGCTATTGTTTGCAAGTATAAAACTAGAGAATGATATTATTGGTGTTGTTATTTTCAAGTTGTAAAATATCTAGGGCTGTGACTTCTACCTAGGTGGTTGCCTAACGGGTTTTGGGCTTTAGAGCGAGTTTTCTTGGTCGGGGCATAATATGGAAATCAACACACAATTACCCACTCTATACCTCTCGGTAATAGAGTGGTTTTGCCCAATTTGGCTTTCTCAAGCTAAAATGAGTAATTCACAAAACAGTTGCTAGATGCTCAAGTCGGGGTTTACTATCCCTAGATTCAGCCCTTTAGTTGGGACTATTAATTTCTTGAGTTCACCCCAATTTCTTGTTAGCCAAGTTTTCCTAGACTTAATCTCTCTTTCTTAAGTAGAGACTAAGTCAATTAGTCATTAATCAATATTTGCAACCATTAATTCTTAAACTAAAACAAGAACTAGGCCAAATATCACACACCCAACCTTAAACAAGTCCTAAATCAAACACCCATTAGGTACCCACACTAGGGTTGGGTCACAACCCTAACAAGAAATTTAGCTAGTCATAGATAAAAATGAAGAAAATTTAGAAGAAAAGAAGATTAAACTCATATTAGATGACAAAGAGATAAAAATCCATTCTAAATTAGATTAGCTATTGTAAAATTTCGCAAATCAGTAAATAAAAATGGCTTTCTACTTTCTGAAATTCAAACTTAACCTAATTTTGACAAAAAAGACTATTTATACACTGCTGAAAATTTCGGACAAAATTGCCCTTCCAGAGGTTCTGGGACCGCACAATTCTGGTCTGCACTTTGAAGCTGAGCTTGATAGGAAAGACTTCCGCGGCCGCACAATTCTGTGTGCGATCGCGCTCTGGACTTCTGCGGCAGCACAATTATAGTGTGGTCTGCACTTCTCGATGGACGTCAAATTCAAACTCTCCGATCTTCTTCTTTTGCGGCGGCACAATTATTGTGCGGCCCGCACATTGCAAGGTGGCACTGTCAAAATTCCTTCACATTCTGCGGCCGCAGACAAAATTCTGCGGTCCGCAATTTTCCACTTTTTGCTTGGTTTTAGTCCTTGTCCAAAAGTACTCCTTCTTGAGTTGAATTTCATCACGTTGGCTCATTTTCCAATACTCCTGCAAGAAAGCACATTTTATCAGTTTTCGATAATACCTTTAAGCATTTTTGAGCTAAAACGAAAGTAAAAGGGTGCAAATAAGTAGTCAAAAATCCCACTTATCAACTCCCCCAAACTTAAGCTTTTGCTTGTCCTCAAGCAAATAAGGTAATTCCCACCTCCACAAGAAAATAGTTGTTTCAGCTAGCTTAAGGTGAATCAAACACACATCAATTGGGACCAACAATTACCCAAATCACTTATGAATTATTAACAAGGCAATGATTTGACTTTTTAAGTACAGTAGTTCTAATGTGACACTAGAGCATCAAGAGTTGACTTTATTCATCAAGGAAGCTCGCTCTTTCATGTAGGTCATTGTGGATCCCAAACTCCTCCTCATCTACTATCTGTTAGCATATCTCACTTAAGAAAGAAGCACTCAATTCAGGGATTTGTGAAAAGTCCGCACATCTCTCAAAAGAATGTCACAATTACGGCTCTAAGTACCATATGCTTTCCCCTCATGTAAATCACCACTAATGTAAGTTCACTCGGCTTGAAATCACATAGGGATTTTTCGGAATGTAATGAAGGCTTATTGGACAAGGGTAGGGAATGCTGGAATTGAAACGGGTTCATCTTTTCTTAAGCACTCCATTTTCTCTTTTTGGCTCATGTTTTGCCGACTTATTGAGTCATTATATTTTTCCTTAGGAGAACTAGAGAGACTTAACATCACTCTTTCTCGGTCATGATGCTCATTTTCTCCTTATTTGTTTTCTCCATGCTTTGCATCATTGCTTTCTTTGAATCCCTTTAATTCTTCACTTTATTCACTTTCTTTTTGCATTTTTCTTTTGTTCCTTTTTTCTTTTTCTTCGCCTTTCCTTTTTCTTCATTTCTTCTCTTATTGTTCCTTGATACCACTTTCGAACTCCTCGTTTCTCCCCCAAACTTATGGTTTAGCCAATAACTTCTCAAGAGTGTTAAGGAAAGCTAGGGTGCCAAGAGAGGGTCACTACTTGTAACGTGGCTATCAAATGAAAAAGGTATTAGGCTCAAATGGGTTGACTAGGGATAGCAACATTGGTGGGACATGAAATATTTTAAGCGGTCCAAGAAGAGCCTACAATTACTTCTCAAACCAAGCAAAACTTAGAATTTTGCCTAGAAACACATTCGGGGCAAGTTCTAGACAATTCACATGGGTACTTGGACTTGAAACAAAAATCACACTTCTCACACAACTGGATTGTTAAAGAGGATAGAGTTGAGGGCCCGCAACAACCATATTCAAGATTGAAAATCACTAATGGTTTAACTAAACCACTCGATGATTGCTCAAGTCAACACAAGAGTCTAAAGGTCGCTAATTAGAGCTATTTCTTCCC
Source organism: Nicotiana attenuata (assembly GCF_001879085.1). Lineage (NCBI taxonomy): Eukaryota > Viridiplantae > Streptophyta > Magnoliopsida > Solanales > Solanaceae > Nicotiana > Nicotiana attenuata. Next base: position 102,424,204 of record NC_031989.1, on the reverse strand, counting down.
AAGAACTTGTTTTTAACCATAAGGCCGTAGTTAAATGTGTTGGTACCAAGTGAAGCATGTTTGACCATTTTTATTCATTAATACTACTGTTTTTACCTAAACTTCAAAAACGGACTCAATCCCTTAAGAAGGTTGTCACACCATCCATCGTTGGGAAGACTATTGGTTCACACAAAATTCACCTTTGGAAAGAACCGTGGCATTAAGAAAACCAAAGGCTTATTGCTCATTTAAACATAAAAAGAAGCTACCAAATAAAAAAGAAGCTTTAAAAGTAAATAAGAAGTTATACTACTAAGAAAAACAAACTAACAAAGCTATGAAATGAACTACTGAAAGTAAGACAAATGAATATACAAACCGAGGGGAATAGAACATATATATCAAAAGAGAGGGACAAATATATACATAATGAAAGAGAGAATAAATATAAAAGAAAAAGAGTATTAAAGTTATTACAGGCCAATGTCATATCAAACCAACCAAAATAGACCACCCCCCTGAGTAAGAATAAGCATTGTCCTCAATGCTTAACAAAAAATAGAATAAGAAAGGGTAGAGACTGAAGACAACTCCCTATGTGGTCTCAGTGTGCATGGCATCATCACCACCCTCGGGATCCTCCAACAGGATCTCATCATCTTCTGCTCGGGGAATAACGGGGTTGGTGAACCTCTGAAGCACCTCCTCAGCAGTGTGGGCAGCGAGGTCTGGCCCCTCAGACTGGCCTGTTGCTGCCTCTGATGCCTCAGGTACTGATGGTGCTTCTAGTGTTGCTGGTGCTGACTCCATCAGCAGATCAAGTGGTATATCCCCAACAGATGCTATCTTGGACACTTCTTTTCTCAATCTATCCACTGATTTCTTCGAAGCCTAAGACTTCCGCATCTTCTTCACCTGTTTGCCTAACTCCTCAATGACTCCCCCATGTTCCACCAGAGTATCCATAATGGTGTCTGGGTTTTCTAGAATCTTCTTCAATATTTCCTCCACTAATGGAGGTACCTGTGATGCTGCTGGGTCAGAAGACTGTGCTGCAACAGCACTGGATATGTCAGACAGCATTGAAGTAGCTGTCGGCATCCAGTTGTTGAGACTCGCCAATATCTGGGAGACTCGCAGTGCAGTGAGTGGATATGAGGATGAGGCAGGCACTTGTACTGATGTAGATGGTCTAGAAGATGGAGGTGGTGGCATGTTAGCCGTCTCGGTAGAAGAACCGCTGTTGTGGAAGGCATGGGAGCTGCAGAAGGCTTAGTAGCTGAATCTGTAACCACTACCGATGGCTCATTAGACTGGCCACCGGTGGAAGTTTGTCTTACGCTTGACCTTTGGGTTTCCCGAACCTTCCAAAGAGTACCATAAGAAGGGCTTTTTGGCCCGCACCTTTGTATCAAAGCTCCTCGACTCCACCTTTGCATATGTAAGGTATTCTGAAGGGTGTTGGGATATGGATAGGAGCCTTAACCTTTTCGGACAACCACTACCATGTTGGTCGGCATGATGGCACCCATACTGATGGGTACCCGGCCATGATAGATGCCACCAAAACTACTCGGGAGAGTGGAAGATTGTTCTCATTCCGGCTCGGGTCTATCCGGCTGCAGACAAAAGTTTGCCACCCTTTTGCTTCAAAATTGAGGGTGGTCGTGCAGTGGAAACACCTACTGTGATCCACGGTAGTGGTGGTCCTGGAGCTGCCAAGAACTCTGCTAGCCAAGGGTGAGCTGCATCACCCATAGAAAGCTTCTCTATGTGCCGGACTGCCTCTACCTCCTCGAACCCCATGTAAGTGTTCAGAATGCATTGATCGAATCTGACCTTCAAATTTCTCACTTTGGTCACTTTGGTACCTTTCTTGATGTGTGCCACATTGGCATAGAATTCACGTACCAAGTGCTCATTGGTATCCATAACACTCTGGGTGAACCACATCCACTCCTTGCGCTCCCTGAACCACTTAAGGACATTTGGATTGTATTTATCCAAATCCTTCACTAAGAATTGTCGCTCAAGTGTGAGCGATCTCTGGGGCCACCATTCTCTGAACCTTGTGAAGGCTGTCAAGCTCACAAATCTATCTTCCCATATCTCCTTCTTCATCGACCTCTCTAGGCCGCCCACTCTAGTGTCACCTCCTCTACCATCATCAGGAACATCATCATCATCATCTACTGCAACTGGTGCAGGCGGAGTGTGTATAGATGAGGGCTCTAAATCCTGACTGTTGGCACCTGAACCCTCAGAAGAAATTGCTGTGGTGGAGGGTTTGTCTTGGAGTGGGTATCTCCCAGGGAATTGTGATGGTAGGGGTTGTGCATCGGGTTGTTCTTGTACAAAGTTTCCCTCTGAGGCTTCCCTAGACGGGAGATATTCACTGGATTCTGAAGGTTCTGGGACTCTGTTGGCAATTGCCTTCTTGTTTATCGCTTTTTGGATAGAAAGTGGTAGGTTGCTCTTGCCTCGGCCTCAGCCTCGGGAGGGAACACCCCTCCCTTTTGATATATCGCATCTACCACGAGATCGCACCATTGTCTGCAATTCATAGACACAGGATTCAGATAAGTCCACAAGCAGTTAACAGTTGAAGAAAAACAAAACAATTCACAGAAGTGAAAGTGCGGACTGCACAATATTGAGTGCGGCTGCAGACTGCCTTGTGCGGACCATACAATTTTAAGTGCAGCCCCACAAAACCAGGTTCAGACTACTGGTTCTCTGAAGTTTCAAAGTGCGGTCGCAGACATTTTTATGCGGACCGCAAAATTTTTCAAAATTTTTTGAGAACCGTACAATTTTGTGTGCGGTCTGCGCGTTCCATGCTCCATATTGTGCCCTAATACAGAATCTGCGGACTGCACAATTTCATGTACGGTTGCACAATTTAAATCATACGGCACTGACTTAGGTTTTTTCAAAATTTTGCACAATGTAGACATGGTATTGGGAAATTAAACATGATACATGATATTACCCACACAATTCTAAGCACACATGAAGAACATTTGACATTTTAGGCCTAAAATTAACGATGCTACTGAAGAATAAAAACTAAGAAAAATTTAAAAGTTTAAACATGAATTGAACAAAGTAGTGATGAAGGATACGGGCAAGAATCTAGAATGATGAAATGAGTGTGGAGTGTGAAACAATTTATGTGCATTGTGCTTGCGTAGGTCTCAAGAGCTCAGATTGTGTAAAGTTGTGAATAGTGCTATGAGGACCTAGTTATAGGTTGATCAAATTAGGTCAAAAATGCAGCTGAGTGCGGCTGCACAATTTTGAGTGTGGTCCGCACTCTTTTCCTGAGCCTAGTTGAAGCTCTGCGGTCCGCACAAAAGTGAGTGCGGCCGTAGAAATTTATGCGGACCGCACAATTTCAAGTGCGGCTGCAGAATGGCCATTTCTCTGCTATTCCAAACTTCAAAGAGTTGCATTTTTGGGTCTCTAGTTGTGCGGCCGCACAATGAATTGTGCGGCCACATATTCCTCTCGGCTGTGGCACATTTTTATGCGGTCCGCATAATAAATGTGCTGTCTACACTTTTTCAACAGTTGGCCAAATTTCTGGGCACAGTCCCTGCAAAGCACACTTATTCCTGCATACACTTCAAGATTAGTTAGCATAAAACAAAACCTATCTAAAGAAGAAGAAAAAGATAAAGAAAAAGGCACATGGGTTGCCTCCCAAGAAGCGTCTGATTTAACGTTGCGGCATGACGCAGATTACCAATCACTTGAAGGAGAACTGCTGCGACGTGGCCATCATCGACATTTCCAAGATAGTGTTTCACCCGGTGCCCGTTGACTCTAAACATGTCATCTTTCTCTTTTTTCAAGTCCAATGCAACGAATGGTGTCACACTAACAACTTCAAACGGGCCACTCCATTTTGACTTCAACTTTCCCGGAAACATCCTTAACAGAGAATTGAACAATAACACAAGATCACCTTCTTTAAACTCCTTGTTCCGAATGTACTTGTCATGGAGGTACTTCATATTCTCCTTGTATAAGGAAGAACTTGTATATGCATGGTACCGAAATTCATCTAGCTCATTCAATTGTGTCACCCTTAAGTTGGTGGCGACATCCCATTCAAGGTTCAACTTCTTCAAAGCCCACATGGCCTTATGCTCAAGTTCCACCGAAAGATGACAAGCTTTCCCGAACACCAATCGGTATGGATACATCTCAATCGGTGTTTTGTAAGCCGTCCTATAAGCCCATAAAGCATCATCAAGTTTTCTTGACCAATCCATCCGGTTGGCATTCACTGTCTTTGACAAAGTACTCTTGATCTCCCGATTGGAGACTTCCACTTGTCCGCTTGCTTGAGGGTGATAGGGGGTCGAGACTTTGTGAGTGACACCATACTTGGTGAGTAAGTTATCAAAATCCATGTTGCAAAAATGCGAACCCCCATCACTTATGATAGCCCTTGGAGTACCAAATCTTGTAAAGATGATTATCTTCAAAAATGCCACCACACTCCTCGCTTCATTGTTAGGGAAAGCAACGGCCTCAACCCATTTAGACACATAATCAACCGCGACCAGAATGTAGGTGTTTCCACAAGATCTCACAAACGGACCCATGAAATCAATACCCCACACATCAAAAATATCTATCTCCAAAATGGTGGTGAAAGGCATTTCATTTTTATTTGATATTCCACCGGCCCTTTGGCATTCATCACAACGCTTAACAAGCTCACTAGCATCCTTGTGGAGAGTAGGCCAATAGAATCCACAATTCAACACTTTTGCCGCCTTTCTAGATCCACCATGGTGACCTCCATATGGTGAAGAGTGGCACACCTCAAGAATTTCCACGTGTTCCTCCTTTGGCACACATCTTCGAATCACACCATCGGTACAAATCTGAAAGAGGTACAGTTCATCCCAATAATAGTCAAGGCAATCCTGTTTGAGCTTCTTCCTTTGGTTTGAAAAGAACTCATTCGGTACAATGCCACTCACAAGATATTTTGCTAAATCGGCGAACCATGTCATCTAGGTCATTGAAATAGCTAGAAGCTACTCGTCGGGGAAGGAATCATTGATCTCAAGGCCGTCATGTGGCCTCCCCTCCTCCTCCAATCAAGACAAGTGGTCCGCCACTTAATTTTCACTACCTTTGCGGTCTTGGATCTCTAGATTGAATTCTTGCAATAAAAGCACCCACCGCATTAACCTTGCCTTTGAATCCTTCTTTATCATTAAGATCCGAAGTGCCGCATGATCGGTGTTGACAATAACCTTAGTACCCATCAAGTACAGGCGGAACTTCTCCATAGCAAAGACAATAGCAAGGAGCTCTTTTTCAGTCACCGTGTAATTGACTTGGGCATCGTTCATGGTCTTACTATCATAATAGAACGGATGGAAGATTTTGTTGATCTGTTTCCCCAAAATTGCTCCAACCGGCACATCACTTGTGTCACATATGAGCTCAAAAGGCAAGCTCCAATCCAGTGCGGTGATAACATGAGTAGTTGTCAATTTGAACTTGAGCAATTCAAATTCCTTCATGCAATCCTCATTGAAATGGAATTTGGCATCCTTCTCCAAAAGCTTACCCAAGGGGTTCACCACTTTGGAAAAGTCCTTGATGAATCGGCGATAGAACCCTGCATAACCCAAGAAACTCCTCACTCCCTTTACGGATATAGGGGGCATAAGTTTAGAAATCACCTCTATTTTGGCCTTGTCGACCTCAATACCATTCTTTGAAATTGTATGGCCAAGGACAATGTCTTCCTCGACCATGAAGTGACATTTCTCCCAATTCAATATCAAGTTCGTCTTTACACATCTTGCCAAGACCTTATCCAAAATTTTCAAACAATCATCAAACGAATCCCCAACTACCAGACTTCAAGAAAATCCTCCACCATATCCATAAAGATTGCCATCATACATATTTGAAAAGTCACCGGTGGATTGCATAACCCAAATGGCATCCTTGAGAATGAGAAAGTACCATAAGGACATGTGAAAGTAGTTTTCTCTTGATCCTCAGGAGCAATAAGAATTTGATTGTAGCTGGAATACTAGTCGAGGAAACAATACAAAGCACGGCCGACCAACCTATCAAGCATTTGATCAAGGAAGGGAAGTGGGAAATGATCTTTCCTTGTGACTTTGTTGAGCTTGCGATAGTCCATACACACTCTCCACCCAATCACCGTTCTTGTATGAATTAACTCGTTCTTGTCATTGGTAACCACAGTCATGCCCCCATTCTTTGGGACACATTGCACCGGAAAAGTCGAAGAACTATCGGAAATGAGGTAAACAACCCCGGCATGCAACCACTTGATTACCTCCTTCTTGACCACCTCTTGCATTGCTTCATTTAGCCTTCTTTGATGTTCAACGGAGGGTTTGGCACCCTCCTCCAAAATAATCTTGTGTATGCAAAAGGCGGGGCTTATGCCCCGTATATCCACCAATGTCCATCCTATAGCTCTCTTCCTCCTTTGTAGCACCTCCAACGTTGACTCTACCTGCATGTTTGTCAAATAAGATGAAATAATAACCAGTAAAGTAGAAGAAGGGACAAGGAATTCATACCTGAGATGCGGAGGCAATGGATTTAAGTCCAACGTGGGAGGCTCCTCGATTGAGGGCTTTGTTGGAGGAGTCTTCCTGTTTTCAAGATCCAAGGATAACTTGCGGGGTTCATAATGTACGACCCCATTCATTGCAATGAATTCACACATTCCACATAGCCTTCTTTCTCTTCATCATCATAAAGGTTGAGCAAACGTCTTCCAAAGTATCCTCAATATTCATTGTGGCACTAGCATCATCAATAATCACATCGGTCACCAAGTCCATGAACGAACAAACTTCATTGCTATTCGGTTGCCTCATAGATTTGCACACATGGAAGACCACATTTTCATCACCCACCCGGAAGGTGAGCTCACCGGCTTCCACATCAACAAGAGCCTTCCCCGTAGCAAGGAAAGGTCTACCCAAGATAATAGGCACCTCATAGTCTACTTCGCAATCAAGAATCACAAAGTTCGCCGGGAGGATGAACTTATCAACACGAACCAACACATCATCAATAATACCAATTGGTCTCTTCATAGTACTATCCTCCATTTGTAACCTCATGGATGTGGGTCTTGGTTGACCAATTCCCAAAGTTTTGAACACCGAATAGGGCATTAAGTTGATACTCGCCCCAAGATCACATAAAGCGTTGGCAAGGTCGGCACTTCCAATTGTACATGGGATTGTGAAAGCGCCCGGATCCTCCAATTTAGGAGCCATTGAGTTCACAATTGCATTCACTTGATGTGTCTTCTTTATAGTCTCACAATTCATCGACCTCTTCTTTGTCACCAAGTCCTTCATGAACTTTGCATATACCGGCATTTGTTCCAAGGTCTCAACCAATGGCACGTTAATAGACAAACTCTTCATCATGTCAATGAACTTTTTGAATTGGTTCTCGCCATTTTTCTTGGCAAGCCTTTGAGGATATGGAGGAGGAGGCCTTGGCATTGGTGCCTTAGCCTTTGGCACTACTGGTTCCGGTATGTCAGCAATGTGCTCCCTAGACAGGTTCACTTCTTCTTGAGTCTCCTCCACATTGACTTCAATATCAATTCTCACCTCATCATTTGCTTGCCCTTCATTGCTTGGCATCTTATATTTTTGTACAAATTGTTCATCATCCACAATTTTCTTTTGACTTGAGGTGGTTGCATCCCCACCTTTTTCACTCCTTGTAGTCACGGCCATGGCATGTCCCGTGTTGTTCCTACCCTTTGGGTTCACCACCGTATCACTTGGTAGTGCCGCCTTAGGATGAGTGTTCAAAGATTGCGATATTTGGCCCAATTGAACTTCCAAATTACGAATTGAAGTATTGTGAGAGGCTAGTTGAGCGCAGAGTCGACATTCTTCTCCATCATTTGTTTAAACATGTTCTCAATTCGTCCCATCTCATTGTTGGAATAGCTCGGACCTTGAGAAGGATAAGGATGCGGGTTGGTCGGTTGTTGAAACATCGGGGGACTTTGAAAACCAACCCCCGGTTGTTTTTGTTGTTCCAGCCTCCTTGGTTGTTACCTCCCCAATAGCCTTGATTATTGCCACTCCAATTGCCTTGGTTATTTTGACCATTCCACTTTCCTAGATTGCTTTGATTGTTCCAATTCCCTTGGTTGTTTTCATTGTTCCAACTTCCTTGATTGTTTTGAATTCCAATTTCCTTGATTTCCTTGTGGTTGCCATTGTTGTTGATTCAATCCTTGATTGTTGTTTCTTTGCCCTTGGAAGTTGTTCACATATTGAACCTCCTTTTCTTGTTCATTATATTGTTCATCTTGATCAGACCCACTATCATCTTCCACATAATTTTCAACCCGGTTTTGCATTTGAGGACCCTTTTGCCTTCTCTTTTTTACCATCATACTAACTCCCTCCATTGCATTTACTTGCTTGGCACCTTGCACTTGTTGAAGTTGAGCTTTGGCTAGTTGATTCATTGTGGCGGTCAACTCGGCAATTGCTTGACCATGATCATGTAATTCTTTATGCAAGTGAATCACATTTGGATCGCCTTGAGGAATGTTTTATCTACTTTGCCATGCCGATGAAGTATCCGCCATTAGATCAAGAATCTCACAAGCTTCCGCACACAGCGTTGTCATGAAATTTCCACCGGCAAGTTGGTTGACCACGCATTGATTGGTAGTATTGATCCCCCTATAGTAAGTTTGTTGAATCATAACCTCCGTCATGTCATTGTTCGAGAACTCTTTCACCATAGTATGATACCTCTCCCATATCTCATGCAAAGGCTTATTGGGTTCTTGTTTGAAATCTAGAATCTCATCCCTAAGCGTTGCCATATGCCCGGGAGAAAAGAACTTGGTAATGAATTTCTCGGCCAATTCATCCCATGTATGGATAGAATGATTTGGCAACCTCTCCAACCAATCCAAGGCCTTCCCCCGTAGTGAGAAAGGGAATAGCCTCAACCGCAAAGCATTCTCGGAGACGTTTGTTTGTTTACTCCTCCAGCAAGTGTCAACAAACCCTTTCAAGTGCTTGTATGCATTTTGATTCGGAGCCTCGGTGAAGAATCCCCATTGTTCCAACATTGTAAGCATGGCATTTGTGATTTGAAAGATTCCCACCCTAATGCAGGGCGGGACTATGGCAATTGTATACCCTTCATTTGGCAACACCCGATGTGCCGCCGCTCTTGGAGGAGGTGGGGGTAGAACGGGGACGTTGTCTTGAGGTGGGCGGCCTCGTCTATTTGCAAGAGGTTCAACAGGAACCTCATCAACTTGGTCATCATCCCCGTCATCCCCTAATGGAACGTTTCCAAGAGGATCATTGTTGTTTAGAGCCATTGTAGCACCTACAATTATTTCACAAAAAGATTAGTAACTCGGAAGGAAAGGAAGACCAATCACACACAAACCAAATATATAGCTAAATCCATTTTCAGCTCCCCGGCAACAGCGCCAAAAATTGATGTCGCCCAAGTTCACACCTCAAACTGGGGTTGAGAAGCGGTCAATGCAATTATAATTACCCAACTAGGAGTCGAGATCGATTCCTCAGGGAGCGTAGATGGTATTAGGTATATACTCGGACTAAGCGTATAATGTGTCCAAAATGCACTTCCACATACTTTGTTGTTTTATTCTACTTCTAAATTAAGCTATTGTTTGCAAGTATAAAACTAGAGAATGATATTTTTGGTGTTGTTGTTTTTCAAGTTGTAAAAGATCTTGGACTATGACTTTCATCTAGGTGGTTGCCTAACGGGTTGTGGGCTTTAGAGCGAGTTTCATTGGTCGGGGCGTAATATAGCAATCAACACACAGTTACCCACTCAATACCTCTCGGTAATAGAGTGGTTTTGCCCAATTTGGCTTTCTCAAGCTCAAATGGGTAATTCACAAAATAGTTGCTAGATGCTCAAGTCGGGTTTTACTATCTCTAGATTCAACCCTTTAATTGGGACTATCAATTTCTTGAGTTCACCCCAATTTCTTGTTAGCCAAGTTTTCCTAGACTCAATCTCTCTTTCTTAAGTCAAGACTAAGTCAATTAGGCATGAATCAATGTTTGCAACCAGTTATTCCTAAACTAAAGCAAGAAGTAGGCTAAATATCCACTATTGGAAAATTCACCTATGGCTACGCATGGAAAACCGTTCCAATAGGTAGGAAAACGTTGCCATAGATGTATTGCAACGGTTCAGCGCCCGTTCCACAAGCTGTCGTGCCTATAGAGCTTATGGAACGGTTTTTGGAACGCTTCCGATAACCGCTGCTATAGAATAGTCTATCGCTACGATTTCCCTCTTCATGTTGGAACGATTATTCTTTTCAACTGCAACGGTTAATAACCGTTACCATAACGTTAAATGCAACGGTCGATAACCGTTACTATATCTATTAAACATTTACGAGTATTACAGAAATGGCAACGATTTTTTTAAGATATTGCAACGGTTGAACTACCTATTGCAACGGTTGGTAGATTATTTTGGAACCGTTTGAAGGTCCTATGGCAACGATTTTTAGATTATTTGGAACGATTTGCAGGTCCTATGGCAACGGTTGACCTAGCTATTGCAACGGTTTTTATATTATTTTGGAACGGTTTGCAGGTCCTATGGCAACGATTTTGTTAGCTGTAACAATTTAATTGAATTGAAAATAGTGCCCCCTATTGTAAATAAAGATTTTACATATATATACAATAAACTATAAACCACTAAAATTTATATAAATACAAAATGAAAGTTTTCATAATCCAAATTGTCCGAAAAGTTAATAATAAATCCATAGATAGTGATGAAACCAATAACATACATTTGATATTTCAACATCAAAAGTTTTAAAATGTTTTGATAACAAACATTCCTAGAAACCGCCACATGCATCTACAATAATCAACAATTCAAAATTCAAGTAAGGTGTAGATCTTCATCACTGCCTCCGTCTTCCATCTCTTCATCTACTCCACCTACAAAAGAGTATAAAGTGAGATTTGCAAAATAAATTATGCTTAGACCAAAGATAAATATAAATACAAGTTTATGAATCCAAGAACACCTATTGGAACGGTTATGGATCTCTCAAGTGACGGAGAGTTTCTTCTTTCTTACCTTTCACCTAGCTATTCATAGACTAACCCCCGCTAATAAAAATTAATTCATCAACAAAGGCAACACCAGAAGTAGGGCAACTTAATAAACAAAACAAATCCCATTGAATATAAAGGGTAAGGTAAAATTTCAAATTTTAAATCTGTCTTTGGTATGCAACAAGACAACAAAGAGAATAGGCATTTGGTTCACGCGCATCATCTACTAAGACAAAAAGATCATATCTGATTGAAACACACCAATCACAGACTACTAAACAAATACTAGTATGAAAGAAGAAGAGCTCATCTCATGCATATCAGCATATCTGTGCTAAAGAACCTAGACAAACACTCAAGATAGCACGAAACATTAAAACGAAGATGAAAAAGACAATACCACAGCTCTGAAATGCATATTGCTTGAGTGGTGAGAAGTTTGATGTTGAGCATTCAACTAATTTGATCAGTTTTGTTTCCTTTACCACTATTTACATGAAAATCCATCTCAGTGGAACCAATCAGCAGTATTATCCTTGTTACCTTACACAAAAGAAGAACACAGACTCCTTGTGCTTCCTTGAGTAGGGGTACATTGATCTATGAATAATATGTTGAGGAGACACAATTCTTTCCATTAACATATATGCCTTATTGAATCACCATAAATCCATAATAAAACATGACAACATAACTGTACTATGTTAGCTTTTGGTGCTATGCTTATGGATGTGAAACAGGCGACTACTTTAGCATCGGTCACAACCTTTGTCTTCCTAATTGCTGGAGGATATTACATTCAGCAAATTCCCCCTTACATAGTTTGGTTAAAATATCTGAGCTACAGCGACTATTGCTACAAGTTGCTACTAGGAGTGCAATACAATGACAACGACTACTACGAGTGTTCAAAAGGAGTCTATTGCCAAGTTGCAGATTTCCTAGCAATAAAATCAGTAGGCCAAAACAATATGTGGATGGATGTATTGATCATGGCTCTAATGTTAGTGGGATATCGGCTTGTTGCTTATCTAGCAATCAACCGTGTACGAAGAAGACGTGCAGAGGGGACCATTTCAAGAGCAAAGTGGAAGTTTTTTTTAATTCCTCAACAACATAGTAATAATGTTAGGTTTAGATTATGATCCCATTGCCAGATTTTGATCATATACACCAAGAATTTGAATGTAGTACCACTTTGGCAATGTTTTACATAACTGACTTAGGAAAGAATAAATCTGTAACATTTTGAACAGAATAAATATCCTTTAAGCAAATAACAGATTCATTTTTAATCGCAGCAAAAAGAAAAAGCAAGTAATGGTGCACACAACAAGATTTAGAATCTGAGTGGGGTCGAGTACAATAAATTAATGAGTTTTACAAGTGCATTGACCATATAAAGACAGAACCATAAGCTAACATAGTACAGTTCTGTTACTAAGATAACTGTACTAAGCTAACATAGTACAGTTATGTACCAACAGAACTCCCGGCAGAACCATCATTGCTTTAAGAAGCCAATACTCCAACAAAAATGAACTTTCAATAGACTGAACAAATACATTAGCAGTTATGAATAATAGAACATTGACCACAAGTTTATCCAGTCTATCTCTCCAACATAGAGTTGTCTTTATAACTATTATATTTAGTAGAGCAATTAGAGTACAAATTACCACTACTGCCCAGAGTTATCAGGCCACTTGATAGAAGTAATGAAATCCAAATCAACAAAGAAAATAGGGAATAACAGTACTCTTTTGAACTCTTGCGCACTGATAAAGAGAGAGAGCGAGAGAGCGCACAGTGAGAAGCAACATAAAAAAAGAGGAGAAGAAGAGGAAAGAGAAGATGTGTAACATTTGCTACGGGCTAACCTTGATTGTTACTACCAGCGGATGGACGATTGATTGGTTGAATAGCACCTTGTTGTGCAGAAGCAGCTTCGCCAGGTGCACGAGCACTGAATATTAGCATGTCAGGATCAAGTCTTAAATCGGGGTTAAGACGTTGAAGTCGTGTAACGACGTTCATCGTAATATCTTGTTCTATAGCATCCTTTTGTGCATTGAGCTCTTCCAGCAACTTTTCCTTTTGTGCATTGAGCTTTTCCAACAATTTTTGTTGCATCCTCTATTCCATTTCCTCCATTTTTTGTTCCATTCTCTCATCGGTAGCATTTACAGAGGATCCAAAATCTCCTTTTTTCTTTTTTAAGACAGTTTTGTTAACTCCTCGTCCATACAATCTTGTCTGACCTGGGTGATCAGGTCCCATGACTGATGCAAACGCGTCAACTGAATCACTACCATCTCTACTTTCTTGAGTTGATTGTATTCTCTCCATTTCAGCCTACAAACTCAATGCAAGAGAATAGAGTATAAGTAAATAAAACTAAGTCGATAATTAAGAACAAATAAATAATCACGATAATCTTTAAACTAGAAATTTCTTACAATTCTACTAATTGTATTCTCATAAGAGCTTTTGTATACTCGACTAGGTTTTCTTTTTCTTGTAGCCGCAAAGATGTCCTTACTTGATAGAGTATCCGAAGTATCAACCATTTCCTTCTTTTTTTCCTAGTAACATGAAAACTGGTATAATAATGTTTTCATTTAAAGTTAGCAAGTTCATACTTAAAGAAAAATAAGAGGAAAAAAAATCATACCTCGATGATTCAAGCAAAACTTGTTATGCCAGCAGTGTGTGAATGCTTCAACTTTTTTCGATTCTCGATATTGGTTTCAGACGTTTTCTGCAAATAAACAAGCAAAGATTGACATGGGGCCACTCTCTTTTGTGATTTCAAATACAGGATGCATGTGTATATAAAAACATGATTGTTCCATTCTTTATCTAGACAACATTGACAGGTTAGCTCACGAGAAAATTGCTTGACAACTCAACCCTAACTAACAAAAAGTGAGACTCCATTCATCTCAATTTATGTTAAATTCTGTTACGTTCCATAATGTTGAGTAAAGTTTTGGGAGTTTGTTGGAGAACTAGTAGTTGATACAAGTCAACAAAATCATTGACCAAAGATAATATCACCAACTCCATCTAGCAGCTTCAGGTTGATATTTTTGAATTTCAAGAATGTCATCTTATACAAGAGTAAAAGAGTACCTAACCAACTCATGCAAAATTAGTTGGTATATCATTTTCATAAGAATCTTTTAGTAAGCAAAAAGTCTTCTACCTTAGATCAAGAGAACAGACACAGGTAAAGTGGATAGGTTGATGTTTTGTTTTGTTTTTTAAATTTGAATTTATAAAATGACTACAAAGGAATACCTAACCAACTCCTGCAAAAATTAATTGGTTAAATCATTCTCACTAGAATCTTCCAATAAGCTAAAGATTTCCTGCACTAGATCAAGAAAACAAACACTGGAAACAAATGATAGCCTTCACACACAATTAGCATTCAATTGATCATTAATTTAAAGAAAGAATAAATCCAAATAACAAATTTTGCAGAGCTTTAGATCATTATCAGAAATGACAAGAATATCTTGGACTAATTTTCAGTTGCATCCTGATAGTGGAAAGGAATCACTTTGGCTTCACACAGAGTTGGCAAAAGTTGGATGTAATTACCTTGGCGGCATCGGAGTTCCAATAGTCAAGAAGATCTTTAAAGTGAGACGCCGGAACATTTTTTAGCCTATTATCCATCCGAAGCTCGTCATTCTCATATGCTTCAAAGTGCTTTTTCTTCAACTGACTTTTATACTTTCTCCAAGTAGTACAAACTAAATTAAAAAACCAATTCTTCGCCTCTTCAGGAATGTCATATTTTTCCAACAAATTTAGTGCAATTGGGTTAATATAAGAAATGTGAAATATCAACGCTTATTGAACATTAGGAACTTCAAACTTTGACATATTTCCAAATATCATTTTCTTTATCTACTTTCCTCCAATCAAATACATTAAGGGGACAAATGGTCTCATTCCTTCCCAATGTGCCGAGGAAGCTACCCAACTCTTTCACAACTTCATCATAGGACCAATGGGTTGATCGAACTCATTTAGCACAATTATTTTACGGTCCTTCCTACCGTGCACACTTTGCATTTGAGTAGGGCCACTTTTTCTTTTTGGCGCGGAAGGGCCTGCACCAATACAAAACAAGGATAATCACCAATCACCACTGTTAGTTAATTTTATAATTAAATTTATATATACTTTCTTGGTTCCTCGGATTGTTCAATTGCTTCATGATTGGTAGAATCTTCAGATAGTTCATGCACATCTTGTGATGTAGGAGTGATGGAATCCATTGGCACTTGCCGTACTTGTTCTTGTACTCCTTGTGCTGTAGAAGAGGTAGAAATCAATGGCACTTGCCGCACTTTTTCTTGCAGTTGAGATCTTTGCGAAACCTTCTTAGCTTTTGATTGTCTTTCTTCATTTTCATGAAAGGTTCTTTTTGTTGTCAACAATTGATTTCGCAAAAATGCAAGTGATCGAGATTCTGATTGTCTTTCTTCATTTTTATTAGACCTTATAGCTTGAGAGGTTCTCTTTGTTGTCAAAGACGAAACCTTTTGTTTTCACAAAGATGCAAGTGATCCAGCTGGAATGCAGTTGGATATTTTTTTGTTTTTGCTTGAACACCCTTCCTGATTCATGACTATTAAAATCTCTGCCAGATTCTATAAGAAAACGCAAAATAGTATAAGATGAGTACATATTACTGAAAAAGGGAGAAGTATGAAGAGAAAAGGTAGAGAGGCAAAACTATGTATGGAAATAGGAAAAAGATAAATGTTGAAAGACATGAGAAGGAAAAAGAGAACTTACTCTTTCTGTTCAGCCTCCTTCTGATTCAACCAATTCTTCACTTTCTCAGCTTCTTTTAAAACCTGCAAACAGGACGCTTTTTAACTTCCCCAACTATGAATATTACAGAAGAGATTTCTAGCTTCTATTGTATCAACAGCAGAAAAATGCCGAACACAACAGCTGCAAAGGAATCTGGATAGTAAGGTCAGCATCAACAATGTAACTGAGCGTAACGACCCGATCGGCCATTTTGAACTTTTGCACTTTGATCGTCAGCTCTCGGGCATGACTTGCCCCATGAGGTGTATTATGACTCATGTAAAATGTTGGTTTTGGTTTTCAGGGTAACTGGAGTGAATTTGGAAGAACAATTCTCAGTTTGAAGCTAGAAATTGGAAAGATTTGACTTGCTTATAAATGATCTCGGATTGGAATTTTTATGATTTGGTTAGCTCCTTTAGGTGATTTGGGACTTAGGAGCGTGATTGGAATGCATTTTGGAGGTCCGTGGAAGGTTTAGGCTTGAATTGGCGAAATTGAGATTTTGGTGTTTTCCGGTTGTAAGGTGAGATTTTGATATAGAGTTCGGAATGGAATTCCGGGAGTTGCGGTGGTTCCGTTGTGGCATTTGGGATGTGCGTGCAAAATTTCAGGTTATTCGGACGTGGTTTGGTTGGGTTTTTGATCAAAAGTGGAATTCGGAAGATTTTAGAAAGTTTGGCTTGAATCCGATGTGTTTTGGATGATTTGATGTTGTTTGAGATGTTTGGAAAACTGGTACAAGTTTGAATAAGGTATTGGGATATGTTTGTGCTTTTGGTTGAGGTCCCGGGGGCCTCGGGGTGATTTCGGGTGGTCAGCGGAGAAGTTGGAATTTTGTTGCAGCAGCTGAAATTTGCTGCTTCTGGTATTTTCGCACCTGCGGATTGGGGACCGCAGGTGCAGCGCCGCATAAGCGGAGAGTTGACCGCAGAAGCGAAAATTGGCCAGGTGAGCTGATACCGCAGAAGCGATAAGGAGACCGCATCTGCGATGTCGCAGATGCGGAAATATGGTCGCAGATGCGAGTTTCTGGCTGGTAAGTGAAATCCGCAGAAGCGGGAGCGCAGATGCGCTTATGGGATCGCAGGTGCGGAAATGCTTGGCAGAATGTATAAAAATGCCCCTTCGCTATTTTCAGTCATTTGTTCACCATTTTGGTGCGATTTTGGAGCTCCAAGCTGTGATTTCAAGAGGGGATCAAATGTATCCACAAAGGTAAACTACTTGGGCTTTATACCTTGTGTTTATGGTGATTATTTCAACATTTAATCATGAAAATTTGTGGGAATTAGAGGAAGAGTTTGGAAATTAGGGCTTAAAATTGGAGAGTGTATTTTAGAGTTTGAGTGACCATATGAGGTCGGATTTTGGTAAATTTGATATGTATGAACTCGTGAGAGGATGAGGATTCCATTGATGTTAATTTTATCGGATTCCGAGACATGGGCCCGGGGGCCGGGTTTGAGCAATTTCGGGATTTTTGATGTGAATTGGTTATTTTTTAGTGGGCTTCGTTCCCTTAGCATATATTAATGATCATGTACTGATTGTGGCTAGATTTGGAGCATCCGGAGTCGATTCGTGCGGGCAAGGCAACTCGAGCTAGAGTTTGGACCGGATAGAGGTGAGTAATGATTGTAAATGATGTTCTGAGGGTTTGAAACCCCGGATTGCACATCGTAGTGCTATGTTGAGGTGAGGCACACACTTGATGACGAGCGTGGGGTCGTATACTATTGAGGATTGTGACTTTGTCCGTCCCGATTGATAATTTTACCGCGTATTTGATTGAAAACTATTTGCCATCATCATTATTTGGGCTAAACGCCATATTTGGGCCTAGTGCCAACTATTTGAACCCTTCGAGGCTTTTCATTGATATTTCCTCACTACTTTGACTTACTATTTGAACTCAGTCATGTTATTTTCCACTATTTTACTACTCGGCCATTTTTACTTAGTTTTGAGGCTTAAATGATGTTTGGGCTGAGAAACACTATTTTACTATTGCCCGAGGGGCTTGTGAGGATTTTTGACTGAGTAAGGCTGAGGGCCTATGTTGTGAGGAAACACTGATACTGATTTGAGGCCGAGGGCATGAGATATGTACGCCACGAGGTGGCTTGATTGATATGAGGCCGAGGGCCTAGATTTGATGCCACGAGATGGCTTGATATTGAGCTTGGGCTGTAAGGGGCCCCTCCGGGAGTCTGCACACCCCCAGTGAGCGCGGGTACCCATTGTTATGTGAGATATAGCCCGAGGGGCTGGTATTGTTCTATGTGATTGCCCGAGGGGCTGATATTGTTCCATGTGATTGCCCGAGGGGCTGGTATTATTCTGAGATATTGCCCGAGGGGCGGATTTGTTGACATTGTGCCTGAGGGGCGAACCTTATATGCTTATCTTTCTTATTTGCCTGTCATTTACCTGTTTAATTGTGTATTTGTGCTCGAGGGGCGGATTTTTATGCTTATCTGCACTAGTTGTTCTGCATTCATTTGCGTAACTATTGAAAAAGTCATTTTCAAAGAAGTTCAAACTGAGCTAAGATGTTTTTAAGGGATTTTACAGCTTCACTACTTTCTTACTAGTTTTTTTGAACTGCTTCTATACAACATGTTGATGCACTTTTCGTGATTTCTTACCATTCAGACTTTAGTTATGATTATTACTCACTGAGTTGGAAGTACTCACTTTACTCCCTGCACCTCGTGTGCAGTTTCAGGTATTTTTATACCCGGTAGCGGGTATTGGTTGATCGGAGGCAGAGTCATTGGAGTTTAGCAAGGTAGTTGCTAGTGTTCACAGCAGTGCTTTTCTCCCTCTTTATACTATTACACTGTACTTAGTACATTTCAGACTTTGTCAGTTGTATTTAGACCTTGGTAGATGCTCATGACTTGTGACACCCCGGTATCGGGCTGAGTTGGGTTGTATTCCGCGAGTTGTTTGGTATTGTCATTGTTACTTCTGAGTTTATATCATGTTTTAGATGAAATGCTTATTGTTTAACTGCTTAAAAACTGGATTGAAAATGTGTCGGCTGGCCTTGTCTTCACGAGAGGCGCCATCACGACCGAGTCTGGGTTTAGGGTCGTGACAAGTTGGTATCAGAACCTAGGTTACATAGGTCTCACGAGTCATGAGCAAAATTAGAAGAGTCTCGTGGATCGGTACTGAGACGTCTGTATTTATTCTCGAGAGGCTGCTGAACCTTTTGGAAAAACTTCACATTCTTGAATTCTTATCGTGCGTCCTTGATTCAGCTTGAAAAGTAACTCTTGAAATTCCTTCCATGCATTCGTATGCGCGAACGAGCACTCAGTATCAGATGTGCATCGATGGCTTGTGATCCCCTTATTGAGGGGCGAGAGGTGATCTCTATGTGCTGATGTTGGGCCAGTCTAGAGGACTCAAGGCCGAATTTTTGCCTATAGCTTGAGCACCAAGGTGCTAATGGTGTGAACAAGTGTTTTTGAACTTATATGTTTGGTAGTGTCCCTATTAGTGGGAGTGACGGCTGGATGGATATGTGATGAGTATGTTAGTACTGCGAGATGTATCTATATGATTTGGAAGCGACAAGAAGGTTTTGTTGGAGGATAGAAGAACTATTAGGTGCTTGATTTCCGTCTTTATTCGAGTTATAGCCCCGAGTATTGGGCGTGTGAAGAATCTTTTCATGTTTCCTAGTTGTGAGTGGAGTAAATTTCATGTTACGATATGAGTTCTGACTCAGGAAGACTAAGTGACTGCGTAATATTTACGACGGTGGAAGGTATACAGAAATGTTAGTTTGAGGCAAAACGGGTGGGTTATCTCCTGCGGAATATTCAGAAGTTGTGTGATCCTTATGTTGTCTGTTAGAAGATCCCATTTTTAAGTGAAATATATGTGTTGAAATTTAAATTTGGGGTCGCTTAAGAGAGTGGGTTTAGCTGTTGCGAGAGTGAATGCGAGAATTGCAGAAGATTTAAAGTACTAGATGGTCTGTGTTTCACAAGTTGATAAAGGGTTGAGGTTAATCTCACTATGGTATTATGGCAGCAATAGAGTATATGCACTATGAGTTATTGTGTGTATTTCTCGATTTATGGCTTCGAACCAAGTGGGGGAGTTTGCTATTGAGTTGTTGTTGGTAAGGAATGCTCGGTGTATAGAGCAGGAAGTTGCTTGGTTGCACTGGGATGAGGTTATATTGTGCGGTGTCGGAGTGCTAATGAGGCACGGGTTGTTCGGTTCATTTGATTGGGCTAATTGTAGTTTGAGTAGAGTGGTTGACTCTAGAGAATGGTTCTAATACGTTCAAGATTTTTTTATGTAACAAATGGTATTTTTTTCTAGAAACTGAATTTTCATTGGGAGATGTCAAGACTTGCAGTATTCTCTATATTAATTATGGGATCCTATGCATCAGTATCAGGAAGGTAAAGGTAACAGATTTAGATTCGCAGGAAGTCTTTTCAGAGTAAATCATTATGGACGTGGTGCTCTTGGGAATATCTAAGAGAGAATTCAGCGGCTTATGAGCCTTAGGTGGTGTGGTTTTGCGTTAATGTTGTAGGATAAGTTTTAGTTAAGGATCGTGATGTGCTAGCAAGGAAACATATAAAGTTGAAGGTAAATCAGAAGGGAGCTCAGATGGATGGGGTAGCTTAGTAGTAGGCCAGATCGGTATGGTAAGGATATGATTAGTTCATTGGGTGTTTACGAGGTAATGAGTTTCTACAGGTATTTCGCGGCAACGCTCTTGGGTTTTAGTGGCCTGCGTAGGTGGTTGAGTTAGGAGGATTCAGTCCTGTCAGACTTGTTTGTGCAAAGGGGAGTCGGAGAGTTCTTGTTGACTTCTACCGTGGGTAGAGATATATATTTTCTGCTGGCATGAAGAGCAGGGGACGTGTAGTGGTTTTCTTATGAATGGGATCAAATGGAAAGTTCTTGGTTGGTTGAGTACATAGTTGTTTGTGGATCAGAAGAGATGTGAAGTTCTCACGTTATCCTAGGATGGTATGGTATATGCGGTAGGTTGTGGAGGATTGAGATTTGCGTGTGTAAGGTTACAGTTCAGTCCTGAACGGAAGGTCATAAAACTCTTAGGCAGCGGGTAGCTTCAGATAATTAGAGAAATGAGCTTCAGATGATTAGGGAAATGATCCTCAAATGATTAAGAAAATGGTATTGCTAATTGGAGGTAATTTGACGAGGGTATATGTTTCAGAAAAAGGTAATGTGATTAAGTTGATGGTACTTTGGTAGTATTGCGGCACTTTCTTATTAGATCGACTGCTGATATTCGAGTTTGCTTGGAGGCACAAAAGAATGTTAGAATATCTCTCGTGGAATGATTGGGTATTAGAGATGTGGTATGTATTTGGACAGCAAAATTGGGATCAGGTATGGTAATTCATGTGCTATATGGTGTTGGAGACTGGGAGTTCTCATATTCAGGCTATGTTGTGGTTGCGGGTCGTGTGTATGGCACTGTTTGGTGACTATCGGAGTTTGGAGACCCGAGTGGGTCTTTTGCTGCTTGGCATGTTAGATTTTGGATGTGATATTGGGTGTGGACTGGTGGTCTCAGTGTGTCATTCTAAACTATTACGCTAAGGTAGCGATGTTGGCTATGCCGGGAATGCCACGGATTAAGTGGCGAGGTTCGACGAATTATGTTCTGAGTAGGGTGGTTTTATATTTTGAAGACCCAGCGAATGGCTGTGAAGGATTGTCTTTCTTATTTGGGCTTTTGTGATGGATGTCAGTGCAGAGACTCCTACCATTGATTCATTTTCGGTGATGAGGGATTCTTCCAGATGTGTTTCCTGCTGCCGGGCATGTCACCGGACCAGGTTGTTGATTTTGGTATTGGTTTGGTGCCGGGTACCGTATCGTATGGCACCGACAAAGTTAAAGGAGTTGAAGGAGCAGCTTCAGGGTTTCCTTGGTAAGGGTTCGTGGGCAGGCCAATGTGGATGTGTGTTCTAACTTGAATCGGCTTGGTTGGCTCCAAGTTGTAATGTTGAGGGATGTGTTGATTCGATTGTTATTGAGCTTATCAGTAAACTGGGGAGATCTATGAGTTACCTTTCTGTGTTGTGAGGCATTATGATTTGTTGGTTATAGGCACATGTGGTGCGGTTCTATTGGGGTTCATAGTGGAAGTCGAGCGGAGAGAGTAATTGGATGTTGCTCGGTGAATGGCGCATCGGTTATGTCCTTTCGGGTTTGTGTGGTGTATGTTATTTGCTTCACCGTGGGTATGATGATTTGCTTTGGTTGCAGACATCAAGTTGCGCGTGGTTGTCGATTTCGAGCATAGTGACTTGAGGTGTTTCATGTGGACCAGTGTTTGGATAGGGTTGCGCATTACAGAGAAGTTATGTGGAGGTATGACCCTTCGGGTTAGATTCGCGTATTCTGTTTCTAGGACGTGTGATGGGTTCTCAGCGTTTTGTTGTGGTGGTACTGGTGAGTTGGTGGTACAGCCATTTCGTTCGAGTCGTCTTTCATGATTTAAGTATGTTCGGATTATTCTTATTGGTGCGCGGATTGAGCAAGTTGCGACTTTAGTCTGCATTGAGGTGTCGTATCACTAGAGTGGTTGTGTTGGATTAGATGAGATCATTGGGATCTTTAATGAATACGAACGGATTCGATTTCAGCATGTTGGAAGGATAAATATCGATGTTCGGCTCAGAAATTTGCTATGATCTTTGCCAAAGGAGAAATGGCTTCATGAATGGTTGATCTAAGAAATGGTTATGGCTTACTGTGTGTTTTATTTATCATTGGCGGTATATGAAAGTGTTGGAACGAGACTTTATTTGATAAGAGGTTTTCTATCGGTATTCGGTTGTTATGTGCAGCTGCTGTGATTAGAAGTTATCGCTGCAAGCGTTTGAGTTATGTGGTATATCATGTAATTGCACCTGAGGTTGCAGGTATGGGTGGTTACAACTTGTTCGGGCTTATTCACAGTATAAATGTGAGATTCTGATCGTATTGAAGATTTTAGAAGTGGAAATGTGGTTCTATGGTATGGTTTATGGGCTAGATTAGATTGTGAAATTTCAGTTACAATGTGTTATCATACCTATATAAGAAAGGGTGACGTGGGATCACCCACGGGTATATGCATGGTAAGGTTATTCAGCGATTGGTTGGCTTTTTGAACAACTTTGGTCACGTTCGAGGACGAACGTATGTTTAAGCGGGGGAGGATGTAACAACCCGACCCGTCGTTTTGAACTTTTGCACATTGATCGTCAGCTCTCGGGCATGACTTGCCCCGTGTTGTCTATTATGACTCATGTAAATTGTCGGTTTTGGTTTTCAGGGTAATTGGAATGAATTTGGAAGAACAATTCTCAGTTTGAAGCTAGAAATTGGAAAGATTTAACTTGTTCGTAAATGATCTCGGATTAGAATATTTATGATTTGGTTAGCTCCGTTAGGTGATTTGGGACTTAGGAGCGTGATCAGAATGCATTTTGGAGGTCCGTGGAAGGTTTAGGCTTGAATTGGCGAAGTTGAGATTTCGGCGTTTTCTGGTTGTAAGGTGAGATTTTGATATAGAGGTCGAAATGGAATTTCGGAAGTTGCAGTGGTTTCGTTGTGGCATTTGGGATGTGCGTGCAAAATTTCAGGTTATTCGGACGTGGTTTGGTTGGGTTTTTGATCAAAAGTGGAATTCGGAAGATTTTAGAAAGTTTGGCTTGAATCCGATGTGTTTTGGATGATTTGATGTTGTTTGAGATGTTTGGAAGATTGGTACAAGTTTGAATAAGGTATTGGGATATGTTTGTGCTTTTGGTTGAGGTCCCGGGGGCCTCGGGGTGATTTCGGGTGGTCAGCGGAGAAGTTGGAATTTTGTTGCAGTAGCTGAAATTTGCTGCTTCTGGTATTTTCGCACCTGCGGATTGGGGACCGCAGGTGCGGCGCCGCATAAGCGGAGAGTTGACCGCAGAAGCAAAAATTGGCCAGGTGAGCTGAGACCGCAGAAGCGGTAAGGAGACCGCATATGCGATGTCGCAGATGCAGAAATATGGTCGCAGATGCGAGTTTTTGGCTGGTAAGTGAAATCTGCAGAAGCAGATGTTTTTCCGTAGAAGCGTGAGCGCAGATGCGCTTATGGGATCACAGGTGCGGAAATGCTGGGCAGCCCCTTCGCGATTTTCAGTCATTTGTTCACCATTTTGGTGCAATCTTGGAGCTCCAAGCTGTGATTTTGTGATGACCCAAAATGTCATCTTTAAATTAAATAATTATTTCGGTATTTTAAGACCTTGAAAAGCGTTATTAATCATTCCTCGACTTGCGTGCGCAGTCCGTATAATTTTCCGGAGGGTTTTTATGTGAAAAATGGATTAAAATGTGAATTAGAGCTTTAAAACTCAACTGAGTGACTTCGGTCAACATTTTGGGTAAACGGATCCGGACCCGTGATTTGACGGTCCCGGAGGGTCCGTGGAAAGATATGGGACTTGGGCGTATGCCCGGAATTGAATTCCGAGGTCCCAAGCCCGAGAAATGAATTTTTGAAGAAAATTGTTTTCTGGAAATATCTATGAGATTTGGAAATGAATTGTGATGAGAACTTGACAGTATCGGGCCCGTATTTTGGTTTCGGCCCCCGGTACAGGTCTTATATGTGATTTAAGATAAGTCTCTAAAGATTGGTAAGAAACGGACTTGAAACGACCTGAATCGGATTGTTTTTGAGAAAATTGGAAATTTGATGTTTCCGGTTCGATAGTGAGATTTTGATCCGAGGGATGGAATGGAATTGCGGAAGTTGGAGTAGCTTTGTAGTGTTAAATGTGACTTGTGTGCAAAATTTCAGGTCATTCGGACGAGGTTTGATAGACTTTTTAATCGAAAGATGTAATTTGAGAGTTTTTGGAATTCTTAGGCTTGAATACGATGTAAAATTTGTGTTTTGATGTTGTCTTGAGCGTTCTGAAGATTGGAACAAGTTTGAATGATGTTCTAGGATTGGTTGGCATGCTTGGTTGAAGTCCCGGGGGCCTCGGGTGTTCGGGGTGGTTTTGAATCATTTTCGGCTGTTTTGCAATAGCTGAAGCTGGTATCTGGTGTTGTTCTTCGCGTCCACGTGGGTCCTCTCGCGTTCGCGAAGAAGGATTTGGCTTCTGGGATTTTGTTCTTCGCGTTCGCGAAGAGAGCCTCGCGTTCGCGTAGAAGAAGAAATTCTGTTGCGCAGGTCTTACTTAGGAGGCTCATATCTCTAAATCTACAAAGAATTTTGAGATGATTCAGAAAAGAAAGTTGTAGATCTTTGAATCTAGTTTCCAGAAATATATTATATTAGTCATTTGGACGTCTGAAACAAAAGTTATGGCTATTATACTAGAGACTGTCCGAGAAGAGTTTGGAAAATAATTTTTGGAAATTTTGTTCTTCGCGAACGGGAGAGGAGGACCGCAAACGCGAAGAACAAATCCCTGGGCAGCAGAATAAAGTCCAAACTCGTCTCACTCTTCCATTTTTGGACCAAGGGAGCTCGGATGAGGCGATTTTTCGAGAGATTTTCAAGGAAAACATCGGGGTAAGTGTTCTTAACTCAATTTTGGTTAGATTACTCGAATCCATCGTTGTTTTTAACATTTAATTGGTGATTTTAGTTGGTAAAATCTTGAAAACCCTCTTGGTTTAATTTGAAGATTTGAGGGTCGAGTTGATGTCGGATTTTGGTAAAATTGGTATGGTTAGACTCGTGGTTGAATGAGTTGTCGGATTTTATAAGTTTTGTCGGATTTTGATACGTGGGTCCCACGGGCGATTTTGAGTTAAATTTCGGATTTTTGTTGGAAAATTTTATTTTCATATGGAATTAATTCGTACAATTTATATTGAGTATATTGAATTATTATGACTAGATATGAAGCTTCAGACGAATTCGCGAGGCAAAGGCTTGCTGGAATTTTTAATTGGTTGCAAAGCGAGGTAAGTATTTGGTCTAACCTTAGCTTGAGGGATTAGGAGTTGTGTCATAATTGTTATTTGTTATTTGTTGAGTACGACGTATAGGCATGGTGACGAGTATCTATACGTTGGTGTCAAGCATGCCCGTGAGTCTTATACTTTGATTAATGTGACTCCTATTTGACTTAACTGAAGAGTTTTGCCTCTCCTATTGTCATGTTATATTTTCATAACTACATGACTCGTGTTGATTTCCTTATTATTGACTTGTATATTGTGGGATCGTTGCTACGTGTTAGTTTTCCCGTTACTGAA
>NC_031989.1:102367913-102393340 GCF_001879085.1 Nicotiana attenuata | reverse complement strand
TATTCAAAAGGCTTGATCATTGTTGCCATCATTGTTATATGCTTCCTATTATTCCTGTATGCTATATTGCATAGGTTTATTTTGCAGTCTGGTCCTAGCCTCGTCACTACTTCGCCGAGGTTAGGCTAGGCACTTACCACCACATGGGGTCGGTTGTGCTGATACTACACTCTGTACTCTTTTGTACAGATCCCAGTGCTCTGGACTTCGGACCGCAATGCGATTTGTTGTTTCTTGTTTATCAGGCGACACGAGGTAGTCCTACAGGCGTCCGCAGGCCTTAGCGTCTCCTTCTATCTACTATTCCTGTTTCCTTCATGTATTTCCAGAGACAGTGCTATATTTATTTCTTTCAGACCTTTATTTGTAGTACTCCTAGAAAGCCTGTGAAGTTGTGACACCAGTCTTGGGTAGATTTGTTATGAATTGGTATTAGCAGTATTATTTAAAACTTTACAATGCAGCCTTCCGCTTATTCAATTCTGTTGTTATCTAATTGTTGGCTCTTAACTGTTATCGAATTAAAAATGGAAACAAGGTAAATAGTCCAGTTGGTTGGCTTGCCTAGCTTTCACTAGTGAGCGCCATCACGACTCCCGAGGGCGGGAAAGATCCGGGTCGTGACAAGTTGGTATCAGAGCCCTAGGTTGCGTAGGTCTCACAATTCACGGACAAGCTTAGTAGAGTCTGAATGATCGGTACGGCGACTTCTGTACTTATCTTTTAGAGGCTATGGAGTTTAGGAACAATTTCACTTCTATTCTACTATATCGTGCAAGGTTATTCTATTATTGATGATTGAACTCGTCTATTCTTATTCTATCGCAAATCTCGACAATACGCAATGCGTCTACAACCGGGCGAGAGATAGAGCCCCAATGACAGATACGATTAGGGGAAGAGGCAGAGGCAGAGATCAGTCTAGAACTCGAACATCAGCACCTATTGTAGAGCCTCAAGTGGATCTGGAAGAAGCGGTTCCAGCTCAGTCGGTACAGGTTGGACCAAATCAGGTTCCGGAAGTATTCATATCTACCCAGTGCTGCAGGATGCACTAGTTCGTTTGTTGAGGTTGGAAAAGTTTACCAAGATACTCCCAACCCATTTTAGTGGTACACCTTCTGAGGACCCACAAAATTTTTATTTTGACCGATGCTATAACGTATTGCAGAACATGAAATAGTTGAACGCAATGGGGTTGATTTTGCCGTAGTCAGATGACAGATTCCACCAAAAGGTGGTAGAAAGATTATGTAAGTACTAGACCCGTTATGGTTCCGACTAAAGATGTGGACGTATCATGTAGGGGTGTAACAGACCTTGGCGTCTGGTTGATTTATATGAGTTGGAAAGGCCAATATTGTGTATTATCAGATGTTGTGACCTATGACTTCAAGCTAAGTGAGGAAGTCCACTATCAATGGATGAATTATAGGGTCATGTGTTATATCAATTTTGGCCTGAGATGTATTTATGTGGTATTGAAAGGTTTTTCCAATACTTGTATATGATCAAAAGCTGAGATTTGAACGGGATGATGATGAGACTTGAGATATTCCCGAGTCCTTAATAATTCTACATTTCAGTATCAGCGGGGTCATGGAAACATATTCAGTATACTCGTAGCGCTTAAGTTAATCACAACACTCGCGTGGGGAAGTCATCTTTTAATGTACCGGTGGCATGGAATTTCCTGCAATGGTTATTTAAGTTATCCGGTACAAACTCAGTATGAGCAGTCGAACTGCGGATGGGTTGTTATGAAAATGGTGATACTAGGAACATCCTGAGAAATTGTCATAGACCTGGGAGGAATCTGTTCCATCAGAGCACACGTGCCACGTACTCCATTACATTTACTACTCTACTTACACTACCAAGTAGGGGTGGAGGAAAAGTAGGTAGATGGCACCTAAGAGGTGGAGGCCCGACCCATTGATGTATGTGCTATGGTATAGCTGAGGTCGCTACACTAGATGGAGTCGTTACAAGTACGAACTCGAGTTATCATAAAGGAACAATTTCCTTTACTTGATTCGGTTATGAGTATCGAGGCAAGTCCTCCTAATATGCTCTACTCGTGAGTGAGCTTCGTAATCTTAAATTTACTTATGTGAATACTCCTATTAGGAGATTATATGGAGATAACTATGTCTATCATTATGTGTTAGTCACTAAAAATAGTTGTGATGTGGGTTTTGATGTGATTTCAGGAAAATTGATTTAAATTGCGAATTTTATTCCCTATTGGTGTGAGGGTTCTTTATATGTTGTGATTTGGTTTAACGGAAATTATTTAGAAGAAGAAAGAAAGGAAATGGAAAGTTTCAGTTGGCACAATGTGCGTATTACTTGTGTACGGAATTGAGGACGAGATCCTCGTACTTTTACATGATGTGAAATATTTAAACCGAGCTACAAGCCGCGGTGGATGTTGTATAAGGACGTGGTCCTTGTGGTGAAAAGTTTATGTGTTTAAATTCTCCCTTTGTGAAATTAAAATTTTTAATGTAGTACTTATAGGGAGGCATGCCTATGAGGCTTATTTAAAATTCTTGTATGAATATTTCTGTGCATTTTTTTAAGCAAATCCACTAGGCGAGGTGCCTAGTGCTAGTTTTATTAATAATAAAAAGAAAAAAAGAACCACATAGGAAGAGTACAAATAAGGGGGACAATAGCACCAGTAGTGTTGCCTTTATGCCTTGGCTATATAATCACTCCTCTGCGCCTCACAATGCCCTTATGACAGCCTCATGTAGAGAATCATGGTGTAGCTGCCGGCAAAGTCTCACGAGGGCATATAATCTCATAGCCATTTGGATATCTTTTCAAAGGCATAGAATAAGAGCAACACAGACTGGGCTAAACCTTACCTTACTAATCCTATCGAGGCATAAAATAGCCTCACCTACTAACATGCATGTAAGAAATAAGAACTAGAGTGTACCAAATATTCTATGATCATCACAGAGTTTATAACATACTCTGTGATGATATTACAAATGAGTATACTAATATAATGGTAAAATAAAATGTAGTAATAATTAAAGTCTTGTCCCTTCTTGCCCAAGATTGCACCTTCTTCGATTTGTAATTCCTTTTCATCTTCATCACACCGCTTCAAAATCTTTTCAAAATTCATGACTTCTTTTTTGTGCGATTGGATCTCGTAGATGTAGTTGGGGCAGCTTGCTTTTGCTTGGCCACTCTCATAGGAAGTCGCCTAACATTTGCTTCTCCAGTCACCTTGCCGTCCCAACTCTTTTTCCTTCTATGTGTCTTCTTGCTTTGTCCACTATGCATTGGTGATAAATCACCTTTCCTTGCTGCTTCTGCCCTGCACTGTTGCATCATTGCTTCTTCCTCACCATCTTCATAAAAATCTCTCCCCAAGTTCACAGGATTTGGCATGTCTTGAGCTTGAGACACCAAAGCATTTCCATCTTTTTTTTGAACCAAAGCAGCCTTGTTTTCTTGCCTGGTTCTATTCACACGTCCCATGCTAGCAACTTGAGTTGTATTTATAGAGTTTAGTGGTTTGGAACTTACCAAGGCATCGAGTAAATTCCTGTCCTCCAACGTGATTGCTGGTGACCTTATGTCCTGCTGCTGCTGTCCACCACTTGCAAGTCTAACTACAGCTCTTGAAGTGATTGCATTCTGCTGCTGCTGTCCAGAATTCTTAGCTGTTGTTGCTTGTCGACCATCAACATTAATACCAGCTGTAGTAAGTTGTTGCTGTTGCACATATTGACTTGAAAAATCACCTTGAGTAATCTGATTATTGGGTGCTGCTGCAATTTGAACTTTGCTTCCAGCTCTGTGCATAATTTGCCAAATTGTATTGTAATTATTGAGTTTTAGCCTATAAGGTGAGTGCCCAGGTGGCGTTAATTGTGAATCGTTAATTTGGGTAAATGATTATGACATCTTCATGCTACGTTGTTAGTAAAGTGAAAGCTTGAAATAAGAATTTGTTAACATGAAGTTAATTGGCAATTTTGTAATCGATTATGTACAACTATTAAAACGAGAGATGTGGTTAAGGTCAGACATATGATGTGTTCCATGTCGAAATATCTTTATGATAGTGTCACACTTGTAATGCGGAGATTGGTGTTATTGATAAATACATTGTGGTAATTTGTTGAGTTGTGGATGTGTTGTTAGGATAGTTTGACTGGTGTAAATGGGGTTACNCTGCACCCGGGAGATCCACTGGATAGTTATATTTGGGGACTACAGGACGGTATCCTGGGAGATCCTCGGTTGTTATCTTTGAGCTGAGTTGTACTCCTTCCGTGATTATTTTATCTCCACTGTAATTGTTGTTATCAATTCAAGTGTTTTAATGGTTTAGATTCCTTTACGGTTGTGATCCTTTGTGTGGGAATTCATAGTGTTGACAATACCTCGCCTATTTGTTTCAAATATATTCAATACTTCAAATTTCAACAATTGTTACATTTTTTAACTCAATTGATTTCTCGACTACATTTTCCTTAAACCGTTTGCGGTTGTACTTTACTTAAGAAGGAATTTCTACTAGGTTAATTTATCAAATCCCTTAGTAAAAGTAATAATTCATTCGATGTTGTATTCTAATTGAAACATGGTACTTTATTTATTCAAATGATTTCTAAAAATAACTTCATCTTTTCGTGATGAGTTTCAAATGGGTTTAGAAGTTGTACTCTATTTCTTGTTAAGTAAATGAGGCTCCGTGAACATTCTTAAATTATATTGGGTTATGGCCCCTATGAACTGAGTAACCTGAGAACGTTGGTGCACAATGTGAAACAGAAATCTGTGGGTACAAGGTGCCGGGAGAAATATATATTATTTATGATTATGAAACGAGGCGTCACAATGTGACCTTTACTCGAAAGAATTATATTCGAAAGATGCTTGTTTGAAGGAAATATATTTGAAAGATATTTATAGTTGTAGGACTTGATTAATTGATTGCACTTGTATACATTATTCGTTGAGCAATATTTATGGTATTTTTGTTGCATGCTTTTTATATCACTGGATGATCATTGTTGCCATCATTGTTATCTGCTTCCTATTATTCCTGTATGCTATATTGCACAGGTTTATTTTGCAGTCTGGTCCTAGCCTCGTCACTACTTCGCCGAGGTTAGGCTAGGCACTTACCACCACATGGGGTCGGTTGTGCTGATACTACACTTGTGTGCATAATTTCAGGTCATTCGGACTAGATTTGATAGACTTTTTAATCGAAAGTGTAATTTGAGAGTTTTTGGAATTCTTAGGCTTGAATACGATGTAATATTTGTGTTTTGATGTTGTCTTGAGCGTTCTGAAGATTGGAACAAGTTTTAATGATGTTCTAGGATTGGTTGGCATGTTCGGTTGAAGTCCCAGGGGCCTCGGGTGTGTTTCGGGGTGGTTTCGAATCATTTTCGGCTGTTTTGCAATAGCTGAAGCTGGTATCTGGTGTTGTTCTTCGCGTCCGCGTGGGTCCTCTCGCGTTCGCGAAGAAGGATTTGGCTTCTGGGATTTTGTTCTTCGCGTTCGCGAAGAGAGCCTCGCGTTCGCGAAGAAGAAGAAATTCTGTTGCGCAGGTCTTACTTAGGAGGCTCATATCTCTAAATCTACAATGAATTTTGAGATGATTCAAAAACGAAAGTTGTAGCTCCTTGAATCGAGTTTCTAGAAATATATTGCAATAGTCATTTGGACGTTTGAAACAAAAGTTATGGCCATTATACTAGAGACTGTCCGAGAAGAGTTTGGAAAATGATTTTTGGAAATTTTGTTCTTCGCGAACACGAGAAGAGGACCGCGAACGCGAAGAACAAATCCCTGGGCAGCAGAATAAAGTCCAAACTCGTCTCACTCTTCCATTTTTGGACCAAGGGAGCTCGGGTGAGGCGATTTTTCGAGAGATTTTCAAGGAAAACATCGGGGTAAGTGTTCTTAACTCAATTTTGGTTAGATTACTCGAATCCATCGTTGTTTTTAACATTTAATTGGTGATTTTAGTTGGTAAAATCTTGAAAACCCTCTTGGTTTAATTTGAAGATTTGAGGGTCGAGTTGATGTCGGATTTTGGTAAAATTGGTATGGTTAGACTCGTGGTTGAATGAGTTATCAGATTTTGTAAGTTTTGTCGGATTTTGAGACGTGGGTCCCACGGGCGATTTTGAGTTAAATTTTGGATTTTTGTTGGAAAATTTTATTTTCATATGGAATTAATTCGTACGATTTATATTGAGTATATTGAATTATTATGGCTAGATTTGAAGCTTCAGACGAATTCGCGAGGCAAAGGCTTGTTGGAATTTTGAATTGGTTGCAAAGCGAGATAAGTGTTTGGTCTAACCTTAGCTTGAGGGATTAGGAGTTGTGTCATAATTGTTATTTGTTATTTGTTGAGTACGACGTATAGGCATGGTGACGAGTATCAATACGTTGGTGTCAAGCATGCCCGTGAGTCTTATACTTTGATTAATGTGACTCCTATTTGACTTAACTGAAGAGTTCTGCCTCTCCTATTGTCATGTTATATTTTCATAACTACATGACTCGTGTTGATTTCCTTATTATTGACTTGTATATTGTGGGATCGTTGCTACGTGTTAGTTTTCCCGTTATTGAATTGTTTCCTTTATGCAAGTATTCTTTTCTGTGGTTATTCCTTTGAGCTGGTTCTACCATTTTCTCGTGATTTACAGCCCCTGAGTTGATTTACTTGTCTTACCTTGTATTATTGTCATTTATTGTTGTTATATGTATTGCGGTGACGTTCGATCCTTCTGTTGTGATGTAACTGTTGATTCTGTTGGTTGCGTTGTGTATTTATTTTGGGACTACGGATGTGTAATTCCAGTAGCTCCCCCTTGTTTGTTTACTTTGGGACTACGAGTTAGATTCCCGGGAGATCCCCCTACACATTTACTTTGGGACTATGGGTTAGATTCCCGGGAGATCCCCCTGCACATTTACTTTGGGACTACGGGTTAGATTTTCGGGAGATCCCCCTGCACAGTTATATGGAACTACGGGAATGCACTCGGTAGATTCCCCCAATACTGGGTATTTACATTTGGGACTACGGATCGGGATTCCGGTAGATCCCCGTGCATTATGAGTTGGACTACGGGACTGCACCCGGGAGATCCACTGTATAGTTATATTTGGGGACTACATGACGGTATCCTGGGAGATCCCCGGTTGTTATCTCTGAGCTGACCTGTACTCCTTCCGTGATTATTTTGTCTCCACTGTAATTATTGTTATCAGTTCAAGTGTTTTAATGGTTTAGATTTCTTTACGGCTGTGATCCTTTGTGTGGGAATTCATAGTGTTGACAATACCTCGTCCTATTTGTTTCATATATATTCAATACTTTAAATTTCAACAATTGTTACATTTTTTTAACTCAATTGATTTCTCGACTAAATTTTCCTTAAACCGTTTGCGGTTGTACTTGCCAAACCTCCTTTTTCACTACACCCCGTAAGGGTGTAAAGGAGTTTTTCCACTTAAAGGAAAATCGGAATGGAATTTATTATTAATATTCAGAGTCGCCACTTGGGAGATTAATGGTGTCCCAAGTCACCCGTTGAATCCCGAACCGAGGAAAATATGACTCTGTAAACAGTCCGCGAACAAGAAATCCGAGTAAGGAATTCTGTTAACCCGGGAGAAGGTGTTAGGGATTCCCGGGTTCCGTGGTTCTAGCACGGTCGCTCAACTGTTATATTTGGATTTATCTGATTTCAAAACATGTTTGTGCTTTTTAACCTTAAACCGCTTTTATTATTAGTTTTAACGAGAGTTACAACGTCGTGAAAACGTGTCTCAAACTACATCACATAAATGCACCCGTGGTTGTTGACACATTTTGACTTTGTTGAGATTTGGATTTGGGTCGCATAAATGCGCACCCGAGTTTAGGAAGGCAAAATTATTAAAATACGTGCCTAAAGAGACTAACGCGTTATTATCTTTGGGGAAGGCCGCGAAATTCGCTAAACGGCCCGTCCCGAAGTCTAGGTATTTTAACATGAACATTTAAAGAGGGCCCCGCAAGTTATGTGTTTCGTTTGGCGAGGCTCGTCTTATTTTTATTTAAAAGCCAATCCTAAAGTAATCTATAATTTTCTATTTAATTTGTCTCTAATCAATAAAAGAAAAAAACCTAATTTATCAATGTTTAAAAATTATTGTGCTTAGATCCATGAACTCACATGAATTCAAATCTTGAATCATTTTGGGCCTTGAACACAGCCCATATGAAGAAATCATTACCAGGTACGCATGAATGCGTGCCGATCATAGGCCTGGCCGTCCGTTAGAACATTGAGGCCCAAACCGCCTGAAGTGGCCAATCACTGGACCAGATGAGGCCTCAATTCAGTCGAATCCAAATGCCTACTAAAATGATATCCAAATCCGTCTGAATGGGTTCAATACTTGTAACAAAAGGAAATCAGTTATGCACTTACCCAAATTAATTAGACACTGGCCATTTGAATTTCAATTCCATGCTCAAATTATCTTATTCCTCTATTTATTGGTGTTTTCCTAAGCATTACTAATGGTGAAAATTAAAACAGCAGCATGGATCGACCTTAACAACAACAGCTTGATTAGAGGACTTCCTTTACCACTATGTATGAACAGGTTAACAGTCCCAATTCAGAACAAACCAACGATTTTAAAATTAGTTCAAACTAACATTATTCATTCAGGGAATTCGTGACTCTAGGACCAAATTATTGAGGTTATTACTAAAGGCTGCTTACTACGCCAGGACTTAACATACGTAGGAGTTCGTATATTCAAACTCTAAACTACAACTACTACAGGAGTCCAACTCCATTTCATTGAAGCTACAGGTTTAGAGGAAATGACTTCAAACCCAGAGTTCAACAGTCCGGCTAATACAAATAATTTTCAGTCTATTAAGTACAAACAAGCAAAACATTTAAACAACATCAATGAACTTAAACGTTGAGTACATAGGTCAGAAATTGAGATAAATAAAATCTCATGCTTCAGTCATCATATTGATTCATTCTTCAGTTTACAATCATCAAGGTCAGAGCTGTGTACCTGGAATTCGAATAACAAAACAGAGGAGAGGATGAAATCAACAGCAGTAATAAGCAGACCTTAAATGACAGCCCAGAAAGTTAGTTCAACAGCCCAGAAAAGTTTGAAACCAAGAAGGCCCAAGCAATCAACTACAAATCACTTGAAATGCACTCAGATGGACTCGAAATGCTCCAGAAATAGGATCAGCAATCAGGACATGTTTAAATCAATCCCAAACAGCATCAAATTATCTAAAGTGAACCCAGAAATCAACAACAAACAACCACTGAACTACCAGCTAGCTCAAAATACTCGGATTCGAAAAAATTGAAAGTGATCTAAGAATAAGCAATGACACAGTAACTTTTTCTTGAGTTTTTGGTTTTTTATATTGTTTTTTGTTTGGTTTTTCTTTGAAGAAAGCTAAGATCTAAGAGGAGTTTGGATCTGAATTTGAATTTCAGATCTGTCGAACTTGAGGATATTTTTTGGGGGGGAAATTTAGAGCTGAAAAACTTGTTCTTCAAGGCAATATACACTGCCTTTTATAGGCAGAGTTTGAGGAGTGTTTCAGATTTTCTGTTGCCTTTTAGTCCCTCTTTATTTACTCATTTAGTCCCTTGTTTTCTGACTTGCTACTCAAGTCACTACACCTATTTTGTGAATTTCAACTTAAAACCCCTTCTAGAAAGTCCTAGGGAATTCCATTTTCAGTTACTACAAGATTCTTATTTAGAAAAACCCATATTACCCTTGATTCAATTATGAAATTACTAATCCTATACTAACTTAAGAAGCAATTTCTACTAGGTTAATTTATCAAATCCCTTGGTAAAAGTAATAATTCATTCGATGTTGTATTCTAATTGAAACATGGTACTTTATTTATTCAAATGATTTCTAAAAACAACTTCATCTTTTCGTGATGAGTTTCAAATGGGTTTAGAAGTTGTACTCTACTTTTTGTTAAGTAAATGAGGCTCCGTGAACATTCTTAAATTGTATTGGGTTATGGCCCTTATGAACTGAGTAACCTGAGAACGTTGTTGCGCAATGTGAAACAGAAATCTGTGGGTACAAGGTGCCGGGAGAAATATATATTCTTTATGATTATGAAATGAGGCGTCACAATGTGACCTTTACTCGAAAGAGTTATATTCGAAAGATGCTTGTTTGAAGGAAATATATTTGAAAGATATTTATAGTTGAAGGACTTGATTAATTGATTGCACTTGTATACATTATTCGTTGAGCAATATTTATGGTGTTTTTGTTGCATGCTTTTTATATCACTGGATGATCATTGTTGCCATCATTGTTATCTGCTTTCTATTATTCTTGTACGCTATATTGCAAATTTTTGTTTGGCAGTCTGGTCCTAGCCTCGTCACTACTTCGCCGAGGTTAGGCTAGGCACTTACCAGCACATGGGGTCGGTTGTGCTGATACTACACTTTGTACTCTTTTGTACAGATCCCAGTGCTGTGGACTTCGGACCGCAATGAGATTTGTTGCTTCTTGTTTATCAGGCGACACGAGGTAGTCCTGCAGGCGTCCGCAGGCCGTGGCGTCTCCTTCTATCTACTATTCTTGTTTCCTTCATGTATTTCGAGAGACAGTGCTATATTTATTTCTTTTAGACCTTTATTTGTAGTACTCCTAGAAAGTCTGTAAAGTTGTGACACCAGTATTGGGTAGATTTTTTATGGATTGGTATTAGCAGTATTATTTAAAACTTTACAATGCCGCCTTCCGCTTATTCAATTCTGTTGTTATCTAATTGTTGGCTCTTAACTGTTATCGGATTAAAAATAGAAACAAGGTAAATAGTCCAGTTGGTTGGCTTGCCTAGCTTTCACTAGTAGGCGCCATCACGACTCCCGAGGGCGGGAAAAATCCGGGTCGTGACAGATTTCAAGAGGGGATCAAGTGTATCCATAGAGGAAAGCTACTTGGGCTTTGTACCTTGTGTTTATGGTGATTATTTCATTATTTAATCATGAAAATTTATGGGAATTAGAGGAAGAGTTTGGAAATTAGGGCTTGAAATTGGAGAGTGAATTTTTAGAGTTTGAGTGACCATATGAGGTCGAATTTCGGTAAATTTGATATGTATCAACTCGTAAGAGGATGAGGATTCCATTGATGTTAATTTTATCAGATTCCGAGACGTGGGCCTGGGGGCCGGGTTTGAGCAATTTCGGGATTTTTGATGTGGATTGGTTATTTTCGAGTGGGCTTCGTTCCCTTAGCATATATTAATGATCATGTACTGATTGTGGCTAGATTTGGAGCATTCGGAGGTCGATTCGTGCGGGAAAGGCATCGCGGGCTAGAGTTTGGACCGGATCGAGGTGAGTAATGATTGTAAGTGATGTTTTGAGGGTTTCAAACCCCGGATTGCACATCGTAGTGCTATGTTGAGGTGAGACACACGCTTGATGACGAGCGTGGGGTCGTATACTATTGGGGATTGTGACTTGGTCCGTCCCGATTGATGATTTTACCGCATATTTGATTGAAAACTATTTGCCATCATCATTATTTGGGCTGAACACCATATTTGGGACTAGTGCCAACTATTTGAACCCTTCGGGGATTTTCATTGATATTTCCTCATTGTTTTGACTTACTACTTGAACTCAGTCATGTTATTTTCCACTGTTTTACTACTCAGCCATTTTTACTCAATTTTGAGGCTTAAATGATATTTTAAATGATGTTTGGGCTGAGAAACACTGTTTCACTATTGCCCGAGGTGCTTGTGAGGATTTTTAACTGAGTAAGGCCGAGGGCCTATGTTGTGAGGAAACACTGATACTGATTTGAGGCCGAGGGCCTGAGATATGTACGCCACGAGGTGGCTTGATTGATATGAGGGTGAGGGCCTAGATTTGATGTCACGAGATGGCTTGATATTGCGCTTGGGCCGTAAGGGGCCCCTTCAGGAGTCTGCACACCCCCAGTGAGCGTGGGTACCCATTGTGATGTGAGATATAGCCCGAGGGGCTGGTATTGTTCTATGTGATTGCCCGAGGGGCTGATATTGTTCCATGCGATTGCCCGAGGGGCTGGTACTATTTTGAGATATTGCCCGAGGGGCGGATTTGTTAACATTGTACCCGAGGGGCGAACCTTATATGCTTATCTTTCTTATTTGCTTGTCATTTACCTGTTTAATTGTGTATTTGTGCTCGAGGGGCGGATTTCTGTGCTTATCTGCACTAGTTGTTCTGCATTCATTTGCGTAACTGTTGAAAAAGTCATTTTCAAAGAAGTTCTAACTGAGCTAAGATGTTTTTAAGGGATTTTACAGCTTCACTGCTTTCTTGCTGGTTTATTTGAACTGCTTCTATAAAACATGTTGATGCACTTTTCGTGATTTCTTACCATTCAGAATTTAGTTATGATTATTACTCACTGAGTTGGAAGTACTCACTTTACTCCCTGCACCTCGTGTGCAGTTTCAGGTATTTTTGTACGCGGTAGCGGGTATTGGTTGATCGGAGGCAGAGTCATCGGAGTTTAGCAAGGTAGCTGCCGGCATTCGCAGTACTGCTTTTCTCCCTCTTTATACTATTAGACTGTACTTAGTACATTTCAGACTTTGTCAGTTGTATTTAGACCTTGGTAGATGCTCATGACTTGTGACACCCCGGTATCAGGCTGAGTTGGGTTGTATTCCGCGAATTGTTTGGTATTGTCATTGTTACTTCTGAGTTTATATCATGTTTTAGACGAAATGCTTATTGTTTAACTGCTTAAAAACTGGATTGAAAATGTGTCGGCTGGTCTTATCTTCACGAGAGGCGCCATCACGACCGGGTCTGAGTTTAGAGTTGTAACACTGAGTTTTCTACTTGAACCACAACGGCAGTTATGGCACCAAATGTAAAATTGCTGAAATGCAGATGCAAGTTAATATCAATTTCATCAGTACATCTCCAAAACTTCAGATGTGCAGCGTAACCTTAGAATTTTTTCTAAACCTTTAATAGTTTCTCCATTTGCCTTTCAGAAACAAATAAATAGGTACTGTCTTTTGTTACTATTAGATACAGATACTACCATAACGCACTTACTCTTTCAACCTTACAGATTAGGACCTCCAAAATCTTAGAAATACATTCTTAGTGTTCATCAACGTCCCCTGATTTGCTAACCGAGAAAGAGAAGGGTTAGGATCCAATTTTCTAAGAACAGTTGCTAGAAGACCATGAAAAAACCGAATTACAGCAAAACACATTCATGAAAATTAGTTCCTATTTGAAACAAAATATTCAAAGCAGTATCTCAATTTCACTTGAATTTCAAATAATGAAACCAAACCTGGTCAATGTGGTATAAGGAAAATGAATGAAACAGGGCAAAACATAATACTTACCCAGACAAAGCAATCATTATTGCATTCTCAATACGGCTACTGCATTAGATGGAACCATTGGAATGGCTGCTGGACATAGTCTTGAATAACCCTTTGTGCCTTTGGAGTTTGGACAACTCTTGGCAGGAAATAAAATCGCAATTTGGAATGGCTTAAACGTATAGGTAACTAACCTATTTTCTTTAAAATCTAGTTATACTATATTAAAGTTTTCTGCTTATCAGTTAACACTACATTAGCCAATAAAAACAAGTTTATAATGACAGAATATTCGAAACTTCAAACAAGACTACAGGTTCATGATACCAAAACTCATTTTTAACTAAAAACACTCATTTTTAATGTATCCTAATGAGCAAGAATTAACTGGGCCTAAGGCCATGGCATCTAACAAGTGAGATAAAGTAACTAAATCATGAGTTCTACATTAGCATTCAAACTTGTTATTAGCTTAAACGAGCAGCACTTCAACACATACATATCCTCGGCTTCAAAACTCAAAGTTGACAAACAATGTATTTCTTTGACATAAACAAAATTTCTTAACTCTAAATATGAACACTTAGTCGAGTATTAAGTAACCTCTAAACTCTCATAAGAATCTAATTGCATTTCAAGAACCAAAAAAGCCACTATAAACAACTGCAAAAATTGCTAGACAAATTGCAAAGGAATGCAAACATAAAAACATGTCTAACCAAACAGTCCAACAAACAGTAAGCAAAAGTACAAAACATTTTTTTACTACACCCGCAGAGGTGTAAAGGAGTTTTTCCACTTAAATGACAATCGGAACGGGATTTATTATTAAGATTTCAGAGTCGCCACTTAGGAGATTAATGGTGTCCCAAGTCACCGGTTGAATTCCGAACTGAGAAAATTATGACTCTGTTAACAGTCCGCGAACCAGAAATCCGAGTAAGGAATTCTGTTAACCCGGGAGAAGGTGTTAGGCATTCCCGAGTTCCGTGGTTCTAGCACGGTCGCTCAACTGTCATATTTGGCTTATTTATTTGATTTCAAAACATGTTTTAGCTTATGCTCTTTGACTTTGAACCGCTTTTATTATTATTATTTTAAGAGAATTGCAACGTAGTGAAAACACGTCTCGAACCGTGTCACATAAATGCACCCGCGATTTTTGACTTCGTTGAGATTTGGATTTGGGTCACATAAATGCGCACCCGATTTTAGGAAGATAATGTTATTAAAAGACGCGCTTAAAGTAGCTAACGTGTTATTATCTTTGGGGAAAGCCGTGAAATTCGCTAAACGGCCCATCCCGAATTCTAAGTATTTTAATGTATACATTTGTTGAGGGCCCCACAATTTATGTGTTTTTGTTTAGCGAGGCTCATCTCATTTATTATTTAAAGGTCCGACCTAAAGTGAACTAGGATTTTCTATTGGATTTGTCTCTAAAAGGGCCTAGTTAATTGGAATTATTAACTACCATTAAAAGTGATCAAGTAAAATGGCGGCCTCCAGTTCAAGTCCACACTTGAACAAGAGGAAATACCTCTTAGCTCAAGTGTGCTACTTGACACAAGGCCCAAAAACCTATGATTAAATCATTCAAAAGCCAAACCTTTAACAAGTAAAAAAATGGGAGTTTTAACAAATTATGAGAAGCAGCCCCATAGGAGGGAATTGACATATCAATGTCGTTCAAAATAGGCCCATATTTTGATTGTGCAAAGTTGGGCGGCCTGGGCCTGTGATAAGCCCAAATATCTGATGCCAATTTCATTTTGGTCTTGTTAGCACTCAACGGGCAGCTACACACATGGACTCAAATCAAAAACCCAATCAGCCAAACAATGGGCCTAATATAGGAGTTAGCTAATTTTTGAAGTTGATTTTGTTTGATAATGGCTCAGATTGACGAAGCACAATCAGTTGGACTAGTGATCCAACATATTATTCCATGTTACTCTAATTTAAACCTCAGATTCATATGATATCATATTTGACCTTCTATTAACCGCTCATGACAATCAAATATCTAATTATTGATTACAAATGGAAGTATATGACCTCAAAGGCACTTCTACATTCAGAACATTTCAAATTAAAACCATCACAAGGAAGTGACTTGTATTATATTAAGGCTCAAGTTAGACTAATATTCACCGATTCAATAACCTCAAACAATCCAACTACTGTTATAAACCAAAGCTAATCTATACTAGATAATTGCTCATCAATTGACATCTAACTATGGACATGCGATAATCCAGACATACAGGGACTTGAATATCCAATGTCAACTAAATTAACTCTACTCAAACACACACTGAAGTTCAACATAATCCTAAATAATTCGAACTAGCACTGAAAATCCATTAACAGTCCATTAACAGTCCATTAACAGTCCATTGACAGTCCTGATTGTTCAAGTCTAGTAAAAATATTAACACATTCATGAACACTACACAAAATATAAACTGTCTAACAGCAAGCTCATAACAAAATCGTGCAGCAGGATTTATTTCATCTTCAATTGGGTATTCATATGGCTTCAGAGTCAAATATGTACCTGGAATTTGTAAATAAGAAGGAAAAGGTGAGATCAGCAGCAGTAGATGGCAAGCAACAGTGTTAAACACAGCAGCAGGGACAATTGCAGGTTCAACACAACTTTATACAGCTCAGGAATGAGTTACAGAGAATCAACAGCAGCTAATCGATCGAAAACAAACTTGTTTGACCTCAAGTTTACTCGAAATTGCACTAGGAAATTTCAAAACACCTTCAACACTCAAAAAATACCCAGTAACAACTCGAATAGATCCCAAACACCTTCGGATGCTTTAAACCTTCTAATACAGAACAGAAACAGAGAAATCCGAGCTAATTCTGACCGTAAATGAGCTAACTAGTTGAATTAAGAGCTGAAATTTGAGAAATGATCTAAGGAAGATCAATGTAACAATTTTTTTTTTTTTGTATTTTTGTGGCTTTTGTGTATTTTTTTTTTTGAGATTTTCTAAGATGAGAAAGAGAATTTCAGATTGGTGTTTGAATCTGATATTCAAATTTAGCTTCTGGAAACTAAGACTATTTTGGGGGAATTTTTGGGGTTCCAAACTTGTTCTCTAAGGCATTGGCATGCCTTTTTTATAGGCAAAATGAGGGCAGCCCTCAGATTTTCAGCTTTCTTTTTAGTCCCTCTTTTATTTTCACAAATAGTCCTTTACTTATTGACTTGTTTCTCAAGTTAACTCACTTATCTTCTGAAATTTACCTTAAAACCCACATCTAGAAGCTTCTAGGAAGTTCTTACTAGATTCCCTATCCCTGAATTCCCTATCTTACCCTTATTTTGGTTCTGAAATTACAGAGCCTTAACTAATTGACCCATTTCAGGTGCCCAAATTACCCTTGATTGCCCCTGAAATTACTAGCCTCATGTCAATTAACATAACCTTTTTAACTAACTGTGGTGTACATAACTATTGTGCAAATTAATCCCCCAAATTCAATCACAACTCTTAAATCTTATTAACTACTAAATTCAAAATTACCAACTACTATTATCTGTGAACGACATTAAAAACAAAAAAAAAAGAAGTCCAACACTGGTAAATATCAGAAATACTAATCATATTATTAAACTAAACTAATCAGATTTTAACCAAACGTCATTCAAACAATTCTGATTTTAAACTCAGATTAACTTTGAACAACTAGACTCATAATTGAAAGCTAATACTACAGGTCATGAACGTGTTTATCAGAAGGAACAACCAGCAATTTAACACTTAAAATCTAAGAAAAATAGGCAAGTAAAAAAAAATCAGGGCATAACTTATGAAACATGAAGGAAATAAAGAGTAAAAAAAAAACAGATTAGATGGGACAAAAGAACTTGATTCAACTGGTTTCGATCCAATATGAAGCGAGATAGACGAAACAATTAAGAAGACTCACCAATTG
This sequence comes from Nicotiana attenuata, assembly GCF_001879085.1. Classification (NCBI taxonomy): domain Eukaryota; kingdom Viridiplantae; phylum Streptophyta; class Magnoliopsida; order Solanales; family Solanaceae; genus Nicotiana; species Nicotiana attenuata. The sequence continues at coordinate 102,375,942 of NC_031989.1, read as the reverse complement.
ATCTTGACCACGACAGACGTCCGATTCGAGCCCCGAAATGATATTAGTCATTTGTTCTTTGCCCAAAACAAACGAACAACACTATTTCGTGGCTAAATCGAGCTTCAACCTTGTGAAAACTTGGAGAAGGAACAGATGCCAAATCTAGGGTTCTGGACTTTAAGATCCAAAATTAAAGAGATTTGGGGGGGGGGGGGGACGTTCAAGGGGAAATGGTTGTGGCTTAGTGCTAAACGGGGTATGAGGATTGTCTGGTGAGATTTTAGGGCTAAGCAGAAGCGGCGCCGCCACCGGAGAACCGTGGCGGCGCTAGGGTTCATATCTTTCAAGGAAGATCCGAAGGGTTCTGGGCATGTTCGAAGGAACTTGATTGTTGATTGGGGGTGTGGGGAGTGAGGAGACACTAGGGTGTTCATTTGGTGGTGAACGGAGCCGGCGCCGCCACCGTAGGAGATGGTGATTTTAGGGCGGCGCTAGGGTTTTGGGATTAGGTCTCTGATGAATAGGAACGAAGGAGACGGGTTTGAGAGAGGGGGGGGGGGGTCCCGTTAGGACATTCTTATACTAAGTGCCCTCCCACTTGGGGACCGTCCGATCAGAAGAACCTCGACGGCTCAGATTCAATCTAGCCTAAACGGGGTCGTTTTGCCTAAGGGGGGGGGGGGTAAATTGGACCGGTTGAGGCGGGGTTTGGGCTGGACTAATGGGTTGAGGGGTTTTGGGTCCGATTTCAACCAGATTCGGCCCAGAAATGATGACCCATTATCTTCTTTTCTTTCCTTTTCTTTTGATTTTTGTTTACTTATTATTTTCTTGGTTTTTATTTGATTTTTGTATTTTATTTGTTTATTTTTTTTTTATATTTCTGACTTAATAAAAATAAAAAAATAAAGACCTAATATATTTAAAAGTTAAACTCTTTCCTAAAAATGTTTTAAAACTATTTCATGGCAAATTCAACAATTAAAAATGCAAAACTGGACTATTTTTGTTGTTTTCTTTATATTTTGTTCTAAAAACCACTTAACTCCTAACTAATCCTAAAATATGAAACTAAATCCTAAATGCAAATGCCAAATGTATTTTTTTTATATTTTTCATACGAATTAAAACAAACACTAATAAAATGCAACAATTATCAAAAAATAACACAAAAATTCACAAAAATTGTGAAATAATAAAGAAATCATTTTTGAATTTTTGGGAATAATTCATATAGGGCAAAAATCACATGCTCACAGCTGCCCCTCTTTGCTCGGAAACACGAAGAGTTTTCGCGCAAAGATAAGTGAGCGGATACGAGCGATTTTTGCCTATTCGAATACTCTGTGTGAAGCATTTTTGAAAACCGTTTACCCGAACCCTGCTTCAAAGGTTGCCTACATATCCTTGGCTAAAAAGGAATCAGGTCAGTGTAGTTCGGGAAGGTTTGGTAGCTGGGTCTACCAGGAGCTGTGATTTCACTGATGTTGCTACTGCTACCGATCGCTGACCTCCTTATTACACCATGTCAAAATAAAAAGAAGCTAGCCTAAGCTATAAGTTACAAAAAGGTCCTATCTATGTCTTCAAACTTGCTCTTGTGTTGCCTTGAACTTGTATTATTCCGATGGAATCCTTGTTGTTGCCTTGCATTGTGATCGGAGATGTTTGCTATTCCTCCGAGTGATGCTTGACTGCTGAAATTTGAAATGTATTCCCTGCTCTCCAGGCGGGCTCCTGACTGCTGACTTGAAATGTATTCCCTGCTCTCCAGGCGGGCTCCTGACTGCTGACTTGAAATGTATTCCCTTGTTCTCCAGGCGGGCTCCTAACTGCTGATTTGAAATATATTCCCTTGTTCTCCAGGCGGGCTCCTGACTGCTGAACTTGAAATGTGCTCCTTTGTTCTCCAGGCGGGCTCCTGACTGCTGTCACACCTCCTTTTATACACACCGACCCTGAAGGGTAATGTATAAGGGAGTTTTTCCATTTAAAGAGCCATTATTCGAAATGGGACTATTTATTTATTTTTAGAGTCGCCACTTGGGAAAGGATTGGCTTTTGGTGTCCCAAGTCATCGATTTAATTTAAATCCCAAATCGAGGAAAAATTCGACTTCCCAATTGGAGTCTGCAAACCAGAAATTCTGAATAAGGAATTCTGTTGACCCGAGGGAAGGTGTTAGGCACCCCTGGATCCCGTGGTTCTAGCACGGTTGCTTAAATTATCATAAATGGCCAAAAATCTGGTTTTTATACATGTTCAAACCTATAGTGCAATTTTATAAATTTGTTTAACCGCTTTTAATTAGTTTTTTTTTTATGAAAGTGAACGCCGTTTAAGAGCGTGTTTTTGGATCACGTCACATGAAATGCACCCGGATCCTCGACACCTCTTATTCAACGTTTTGGGATTTGGATTTAGGTCGCATGAAATGCACACCCGTATTTAAGAAGGTAAAATTATTAAAAGCGCGCCTAAAGTGGCTAGCGTCTTATTAACTTTCCGGGAAGCCATGAAAATTCGCTAAATGGCATGTCCCGAATTTCTAAAATATTTTTAATAAAGCATTTAATGAGGGCCCCGCAATTTATGCATTTTTATTTGGCGAGGCTCGTCCCACTTTTTATTTAAAGGCCAATCTTAAAGCAAACTAGGATTTCTATTTACTGTTTGTCTCTAAAAAGGCCTAATTAGTTCACATTTATAAATTCGGGCCTCGAGTTCAAGCCCGAATTCAAACAAAAGGGAGGACCCTCTTAATTTGAACCCACTACTTAACTCGAGAACCCAAATTTATATTTGCAAATTAATTCCTGTATTCCTAATGTAATTTTTCAAAAAAAGGATTTTTGGCTTCCAGCATTTTTTTGGGCCTTGAAATTTTGGCCCAAGCTGGTAAGCTACCAGCTTGTGAAATCCAAGTAAATACACTGCCCACGTTGGGCCTCAGAGGGGCGAGCCCATGATTTGGCCACAGTTTATGAAAACGAAACAGGAGTGGGCTCATAGTGAGCCCAAAGTCAATACCAATCGTGCTCGAGATCTGTTAACACATGCGTAATTATGCAAACGAGTTGCTGATTTTGAACGTGACTATAATTCAATAGGTTCACCTGTTAATGTCTATCTTTCTAGATGTGAGAGTTAACATCATTTTAGCATCTCATGGACTTCAATTGACATAAAAAAAACTATAATATGAATGCTGAAAGTAAGTTAACATAAGACCTGCAACCTAACTATCAGCTGGATATGAACATTAAATGCGAAACTGATTTTGTAAGACATAAACTTTCAACCTCAGGTGGTATTCGATACTCCTGATTTAACAGACAACTTGTTGATCAGACTTATGGAAAACAAGCTAAACATAAAATTTATAAGGCCTCAGATTATCAATTATCCTAAATGAGTAGTTTCACCACAGACGAACTAAAAGGGATCCATATAGTTCAAATTATATCATCCAATACAGTCCAAAGTCCATCTAAATTATACGATCCAGGAACTACAGAGATACAAGTTAAAAGTGAACTAAATTGAATACAAATAGTCTATTACAGTTGAACAAACACATCTCAAGGGTGAATGAACATTTTTATTTCAGCATTTCATTTCAAAGCCACATAAGGCCATGGTTCGAGTATGTACCTGGACGTTTGAAATACAAGAAGAAGAAGAATAAATCAGCAGCAGTATCGAGCAACAATCAGATAACAGCCCAGAAATGAATTCAACAGTCCAGGAAAGGTTTGAAATCAGTTGAAACCAGGAAATCAACCATAAATGACTTGAATACACTCAAATAAACAGTATATTTTTGGAGTTTCTATTGTATTTTTATTTGTTTTTGGATTTTTGCCGAAATTAAGATCTAAAGAAGGTTTCTAGAACTATAAACTTCAGATTTGAACTATTTGGATTTTTGAAATTCAAAATTTGAGACTCAGCTCTTCGGAAGTGGATTTTTGGGAATTATAAACTGGAAAGTTTTGGGGATTTTCAGAGTGTGTAAACCTGTAAATCAAGGCACTAGGCCTGCTTTTTATAGGCAAGGAAGGGGGCAGAATGTTCTAGAAAATTTTACTCATTTTTCCCCCTTTTTATTTTCAGAAATTGGCTATTAGACCCTAATATTGTGACTTGTTACCCAAGCTACTGCATTAAAATGCAGAAAGCTTACACTAAGGCCCCTTTCTAGAAGGCCCTAGGGTATTCTATTAGCTATGAAAAACCTAAACTACCCTTGCTTGAGTTCTAAAATTACTATGTCTTAACAAAACCAGCCCTTTCCCATGCCCAAATTACCCCTGACTACTCCCTGAAATTACTGACCAACCCAAACCCCTTTTGCTTTAGTTAAAAATCAACCAAGGTTAATTGAAGGCTAAGTTATTCAGCTATATCCAAACTAACTTCAAAATTCTAAGACTGAATCCAATTAATGCTAATTGAGACTGAAAATTGATCCTAAATCCCACTACTATCCAATTATCAACTAACAAAGACTAAATACACTTAAGCACTAAAAATGAATCATCATAGAATCAGAACTAACACTTGAATTAACTGATCAGAATCCATGAAACAAGATTAACTCAGAACTGAACTAAAAATCAGGAAACTAACAATCCACAAATACTAATCAATGGCCTATTTACGCATTAAGACTGACCTACTACGAGTTAAACTAACCTAATATGCGCAAACCTAAATCGCGACTAAATTAACTGAAACAGGGATGAATGGATCAACAAAGGTTCAAATTAATTTTGGAGATTAACGAAATTAAACTACCCTAAAGAAAAACAATGGCAAGCATACTGAAATTACAACAGGAACCTAAGAGAATAAAATCATGAATCGAAGAACATGGGAATAAAATGAAATACCTCAAACTTCAAATCCGACGGCCTTTGTTGACAAAATCAGACTATAACCATCCTTAATTAGGTGTTTCCCATGAGAAAACACCTAATTAAGGGCTATTATAGCCCGGAAACCATTTTATCCCCAATTTGTAAAGTTAGGGTTCTGAGGTCAAATTTCGATTTAAGATTCGACATGAACGAGGATGATTCGGAGATTGAGGGTCATGGGTTTGGGATGAGGGGTATAAGGAGAGTGTGTGGTGTTAATTTGGTTGGGGTTGGGTGAATTGAGGTTTTGGCCAGATTTTGGATCTGAAATTCGAGAAAACGGACTGAGATTTGGAAGAAATGGGCCACGGATATGGAAAGAGGAGATGAAGTAGTATCTGTGGTGTAAATTTGGGGTTGATTGGGGCTTCGCCGCCGGCGGAGGCGATTTCCGGCCGGCGGCGGACGGCGGAGGCACGGCGGAGAAGGGTGGTGTTACGCCGGCGTTACAGGGAGGGGAAATGATACGAGGAAGGTGAAGAATGTCTTAGGGTTTGGCATATTTTCGGACACTTTTATTTTAATTCAAGATTCAATCCAGGCCGTTAGATTTGAGGGGATGGACGGTCATGATCCATTGACGCCAAAACGACGTCGTTTTGGGCGTCTCTGGACCGGATCAGGGATTGGGTTGGGCCATTTTGGCCGGATCTGGTTAGGTTCATTGGGCTCGAATTGGCCCAAGACTTGTGGCCTGGTCCTTTTCATTTTCAATTCTTTTGTTTTATTTTCTTCTCTTTTCTTCTTTATTTATTTGAATTTGGATTTTATTAAATGCAAAATTAAAAATAGTCAAAACCTAATTTTAATTCTAAAATGAGACTACTTAAATTTTCTAGAATTAACTAGATCATAATTTTAAAAAGAGAATTAAACGAAAGTGAAATTAAAGGAACAAAAGATATAAAAGGATTATTTTTTGTTATTTTCTCTCTTATTTTCAATGATGTTTAATTAATATAAAAAAATCTAGAATTAGGTCCTAAATGTAAGTATGCTATTTTTTGTAATTTTCCTTTTTTATAACACCTAAAAATGCACACAAAAATGCAAATAAACACAAAATCATGCAATTAGATTCTAAAATCAAATAAAAAAAATCCTAATTCTAAGGAATTTTGTAGGAGGAATTTAAACGTGGCAAAAATCACGTGCTCACAGCTGCCCCTCTTTGCTCGAAGACACGAAGGGTTTTCGGGCAAAGATAAATGAGCATCATGAAAGATTTTTGCCTGCTCGGCACTCCATGAGAAGCATTTTGAAAACCGTCTGACCGAACCCTGCTTCAAAGGTTGCCTACATATCCTTAGCTATAAAGGAATCAGGTCAGTGTAGTTCTAGAAGGTTTGGTAGCTGGGACTACCAGGAGCTGTGAATTTCACTGCTGTTGCTGCTGCTACTGCTTGCTGACCTCCTTATTACACCAAAAGGAAAATCAAAACTAAGCTAGCTATGCCTATCAACTATGAGTTACAAGATTCCTATCTACAAATCTCTTGAAGCTTGGTCTTGAGTCTTAGCTGATTTTGCTGTGGACTCCGATCTGAATTTTGATGCTCGCAAGTTGTAGGTGTTGTTTCTTTCTGCAGCATTGAGTCAAGGCGGGATTGGCGGAGCTTATGACTTTAATCAAATTTTGAGAAATCTGCACCTTTGGTTTGCTTCAACATTTGAATTCATTTCTTTTTGTTCTTTTCTTCTTTTCTTTATTCTGGATTGAGACTCATTCCATCGGTTGTCTCGCACCCCTGTGCCTCGGTGTTAGACCTGCTTAAGACACCAAAACAAACAAACGAACGAAATTTTTCTGCCCCAGTTTTCACTAGGACAATTTCGTGAGATAGTTGTGACACATATCTAAGCAATTAAATCAGGATTGTGTAGGGAGATCCTCGATTTTTGGCCGGGATTTGGGAAGAAAAAAGGCTCCTCGGTTTTTTGGCCGGGAGATCCTCGGTTTTTGGCCGGGATTTGGAAAGAAAAAGCTCCTTGGGTTATGCTAGAGAGATCCTCGGTTTTTTGGCCGGGATTTGGAAAGAAAAAGCTCCTCGGTTTTTTGGCCGGGAGATCCTCAGTTTTTGGGCCGGGATTTGGAAAGAAAAGGCTCCTCGGTTTTTTGGCCGGGAGATCCTCGGTTTTTTGGCCGGGATTTGGAAAGAAAAAGCTCCTCGGTTTTTTGGCCAGGAGATCCTCGATTTTTGGCCGGGATTTGGAAAAAAAAGGCTCCTCAGTTTTTTGGCCGGGAGATCCTTGGTTTTTTGGCCGGGATGTGGAAAGAAAAAGCTCCTCGGTTTTTTGGCCGGGAGATCCTCGGTTTTTTGGCCGGGATTTGGAAAGAAAAAGCTCCTCGGTTTTTTGGCCGGGAAATTTAAGGAATGGGATCCTATGCTACCATGATTTGTTTTTCTTTTGGGATTTTCATTTTTATTTCCTTTCTTATTTTTTTTCCTCTTTATAAGTTTTCCTTTTATTTAGCAAAACACATGAAAGAATTTTAGGGGAAACTTCCTTTTTGGTCGTTTTCCTGCTGCAAAGCTGTTTCAGCGCTTGCGCATTTCATTTCTTTTTGGATTGCACCTGCTTCTTGCACGGTTGTTTTGAATTAGACCTGTCTTCAACAAAGAACAATTTATTAGTTTGAAACGGTGGCTGGTTTTGTGGCCTTGATCATCCCAATTGCTTGATCATGGCCCCATTTCCGTTGAGAAGTTTTCTGCTTGTTGGCCTTGAGGGTGAATCTCTTTTCGAACCGACCGGGTTTAACTCTCAGGGTTTCATTATGACTCGCCCGTGTGGGCTCTGGCCTTTTCCTTTATTCTGTCCTTGCCTTTAATTTTTCTTTCTTTTCCAATGTCTCTGCTTCGAAAGCATCAACCACTATGGTCAGTCGGGATCGGCCTGACGCACTCGCTGAGGCTGGGCATTTTCTCCGGCTTTTGCCAGGCAGAGCCCGATGGAACCAATCCTGCGACCTTTCTTTGTAGTGATTCGGAATCATTGTTAGACCGAAAGGGATTCAAAGAGAAGTATGCAAAAGGCAAGCATATGAGTTTGAAGAGAAGCGTCCCTTTCGGGGGGAAAAGAGGACTTATCTGGGGCGCATGCTGGCTTCGAATGAACATGAC
>NC_031989.1:102279495-102367813 GCF_001879085.1 Nicotiana attenuata | reverse complement strand
TGTCCACCATTTTAAAGTCCAAGAATTTTGCGGCAACAAATTTCTTTAGTCCAGCATCTTCCGTTTTATACTTCTTTTCAAGAGCGTTCCACAACTCTTTCGAAGTCTCCATGACACTGTAAACGTTGTACAAGCCATCTTCCAAACAACTCAATATATAATTTTTGCACAAGAAGTCAAAATGCTTCCATGCCTCCGTGACCACAAATTGCCCATTTTCCGGAGTCTCTTCTCCCAAGACTGGAACGTCCTCACTAATAAATCGTTGTAAACTGAGAGTGGTCAGATAGAAGAACATTTTCTGCTGCTAGCGTTTGAAGTCCATGCCGGAAAATTTTCCGGGCTTTTCTGCCGGTGCAGGAGCTGTACGGCTTGAAGACGCATTTCTCGTTGCAGCAGTAGTCCCAACAGAACCATTCTGTTGTTCCACACTCGTTGTCATTTTTCTGTAATAGAAATTGACAAACAGAATTAGTATCTCGGTGAAGTTTTTATATCTTCAGACCGAGTACAAACAACCGAGTTTTTATATCTCGGGTTGAGTAGAAAGTCACAAAGACTTTAATCTCAAACTGGAGTAGAAAATCCGAAGATTTTAATCTCCAAAACGAGAGTAGAAAATCAATAAGAATGTAGTCTCCCAAAGCAGAAAGTAATATTGAATACAGAAATAAAACGATAAATTCCTTAAGCTTGTTATAACTCTGTATTAAAAAAACAAAAAACTAGAAACGTTAGTTTAAAAACGAAAGCAGAAAAAATTTCGAGCCCACAAGTTTCTTGTGTTTCCTTAAGGAATTTAATCCCCTCACAATGCCCAAGGTTGCGGATTAATTTCTCCCAGGATAGAACGGAATAACTATTCTGTGATAGCGGCACTTCAAATCATAGAATTTCGGCGAACTCAAATGGCGGAGCAAATCACACAAAATGCTTACATTTTGGTTTTTGAAAAACAATGCAGAATGCAGAACTTTGAGGGGAGTGATTTCAGATTTTTCGGTGGTGGAAAATGAGGCTAAGCGTCTCTATTTATAGCCAGCAAGGTTGAGTCCCAACAGGTGCAAAGGTACATGTTCAATGATAAGGTGTCTCTTCAGCTATTGAATGGAACGTTTCAGCTGTTGGTCGCAAAATAATTCCGCGATCTTCCAATGCGCGAAAATGATTCCGCGATCTTCCAACGTGAAAAATATTTAGAAAAGAAAATGTCAAATAATGGAAAAGGAAATAAATTTGGTCCAAAAAATTATCAATCAATCATATCAATTGACCAAATCCGAATCCGATCCGAATCCGAACCCGAAGCTGAAGTCGAGCGAGCGACGACGACGACGGCGCGAGGCACCACTACTTCATAAATCTTTAAGATCTAGAAGATGAGCTTCTATATATATACACAAAGATTTTCTTTCCTTCTTCCAATGAGGGACAAAGTGCATTAGTAAAGTGAACTAATTCAAAATTTCACTTCCCTCCATTTCTTTTCCCACCATTTTTCATTGACACCTCTTTTGTTATTAATAACAAAACCCAATAGATTTCACATAGATCTGGCCGAATAATGGCAACAACATGCAATAAATACTCTAGAAATCAGACGTAATAAAATAGCATTTAATGATGAAGAACAACATTGACGATCCAAGTTTCTCCAGAGCATAGACGATCTCTGTAGGTGATACACAAAAATTGTGAGTAGATAATAAGGGAGGCATACCTCTTTCGTTCCAATGAGTTCCCATCCTTGGCCAGGGCGGGCCTTCTTCATATCGGAGGGGGGGGGGGGGCAGCGGCCGTCTTGAAATATGGTTGATGTCGTTCCCTGTTAGGTCACGGAATTGGATGATCTCTTTTGGTGTTGTCATCTTTTTTGGATTCAGCTTGTACCGAGGTTAGTCGGTGAGTCGGCCCGTTGAGGTCGTCCTCATCTGCTCGGACCTCGGCATAATAAGCATTGTGGATTTCGTCACAAGTGGTTGGAGAATACTTCATCAATCGGCTCAACAGTTTTCTAGTTGATCTTGAACCATCTCTGCTCAGCCCATTCTGAAAGGATTGCGACCGTCATCCCTTCGGATACGTTTGGCAGAGTCATTCTTACTCGGTTGAACAGGCGAGGAAGTTCTTTAGTCCCTCACCCAAGGATTTCCTAACAACAAATATGTCATTTACTTTTACTTCGGCCTTCTTGGCTCCGGCATGGGCGATTACGAACTTATCGGTCATTTCCTCGAAAGTTTCTATGGAGCGGGCTGGTAGTTGTGAATTCCATGTTAATGCCCCTCCTGTGAGGGTTTCGCCAAACTTCTTCAGCAGAATAGAGGACACTTGTTCCTTGGTGAGGTCGTTGCCTTTCACGGTGGTGACGTAGTGAGTCACAAGATCTTCCGAATTGGTCATTGTGTCGTATATCCTGAGGTAGGGCGTAATTTTGTATGTCTTCGGTATGGCGTGCGGGGCTGCATCATCGTTGTACGGCTGCTCTATGAACCTAACGGCATCCCTTTTTGGTAGTAACTTAGGAGCGTCTGGTATCTTATCAACTCGTTCTTGGTGTTCTTTCATCTGGCTTCGAAGTGCCTTGTTTTCATTCTCCATTTCTTCAATTCTTTTTAGAATGGCAGCGAGGGCGTTGTTACTTGCACTATCAGTAACATTGTAAGTTAAACCTATCGTTGACGGGAGGGTTTTATTGCACTGCTCGCCTGTTTGCTGCGTCGTGCAAGTCCTTGCGGTTTCTGCAGTCGTGCCTAGAGCGGGTTTGTTGAGATGCTTGTTGGTGTGTCGGTTAGCCATGCTTCAAAGAGTTTTTTCACCGCCGGGAGTGTCCCTTCCTCTGCAGACGTGGAGGCCCCTTTACCACTGGGTTTTGATATACTGCAGCGGGGGGGGGGGGAGGGGGGGGTGCGACCTTTCTCGCCTAGGGGATGCACTGTGCGCCGTATCCTCACCTACCGTCTCACAACTTTCGTTGATGACATTCATGAGGTTGGTTGGGAAGTCACTTGTTATTCTTGTCCTTTGTCCTTGGTTACTTGCAGTGGCGAAGCTAGGAATTCCTCCAAGGGTATTCAAAATTTAAAAAAGCGAAAAAAAATTCCAACAAAGGGTGTTCAATATGTGTTATATACCTCTAAAATGTATATTTTACCTATGTACACAGTGCAATTTTTCGACGAAGGGTGGTCAGACTGACCACCCTTATAACCATGTGGATTCGCCACTGGTTACCTGCAATGTAAGGTTGTGTACACAAAGAAAGGAGACGTTGAATTTTTTTTTTTGGACGTTAGTGACCTGTGTTAATTGTAGATCTAGAGGAAACTAAAAATTTAACTAAGAAATTTCCACAGACGGCGCCAAATTGTTTGACCAAAAAATATAGATCTTGGTTCAAATAATTAAATTTATAGAAATAAGGGTTAATCTTAGCTAACGATAATATCCCTAGACGGAGTTGTTAGGTCATCTCCACCCCTTGCCTCCATTTTATCCTCCAAAATGGAGTAAAGTTACTCCAACCATTACTTTATTTTTTACTCCAAAAAAGAATATTCTATTTTATATTCTTCTCTCTCTTCAATATTATATTATTATCTTTTATTTAAATTTTTATTTTTTATTTCTATTAAAGAAAGTCTATCTTTGTTTTTTTTGGCATAGTCATCACATATAATTTAATATAAAATTATTTTATACCATAGTTTTTAAATAATATAATTTGTAAGCAAATATTATAGATTATGCTATTTAACGTAGTTTCAATTTTTGTGTTTTTTTAATTTAATGTATTTTCAATTTTAGCAACATCTAATATTTTATATTCGCACATTTTAATTTTAGCAACATCTAATATTTTATATCTGTAACATTCATTTTTTGAGATGATTATTTGATTTTCATGTACAATTATAACTTATAATAAAATTAACTTACAATTTTACATAGGAATAATAAATGAAAGAAAATTAGTTTATCAAAATTATACGCCAAAGTTAAGATGTAAATTAATTATATAAAAATATTACATAAACAAAATTAGGTATATATAAAGAGATAGATTAAAAGAGATAAATAATAAAAATAATAATAAAATAAAGGTGAATAGTAATGGAGGAGATGAATAATGTCACTCCATACTTGGAGTAACACTATTCATCCCCCATTTTGGGGACAAAAATGGGGGAGGGTTGGAGATGCATTTTGGCAAAAAATGGCTCCATTATGGAGAAATGGGAGAGGGTTGGAGATGCCCTTAGAGAAGCAACAAATATTACATAGATCTGGCGGAATAATGACGATAACATGCAATACATACTCTAGAAACCAGATGTAATAAAATAATATTTAATGATAAAGAACAACAATAAATGACATTTAAGTAAATAGAGTGAATGGGTCACCCAAGAAAGGAAAGAATAAGTGGATGTTCCTCCTGACAATGATGAATGATAGACAAATCCTTGAATATTCGAATTATTCTCGGATCTGATGGAAAGGTATGGACAAGAATCTCAGTGAAAAGGTGATGTTTGTATCTTAGCAAGTGAGAGCCGAATCTCTAAGTCAAAGTGTGTTCTTTACAAATGAATATCACTCCTTTTCACTATCGTTGTCTCTTTTTCTATTTATATGAGACATATTCCTAAGAGAGTCCAAAACCTAAATGTGGTCTTTTTGGACACAAAAGACCAAAATAAGTGATAAAATATTAAGTGACCAAACTATATAAAACGCGGTTTTAAAGAGCACTTTGCTTTAACGTCCATTTTGGACGTTAAGGTAAAGTGCGTTTTATATAAAACGCGTTTTCGAAATACGCTATGCCTGACAGTGATTAGACGTTTATATAAAACGCGTTTGTAAACCACACTATACCTCTTCAAAGACCCGTCCCCTTCCCTTCCCCCACGTTCAAACCAGAAACCTCCCTCCCTAATTTTAAAATCCTTCCAGCGGTACCCCCCCCCCCCCACCCCCCAATTAATGACAAAAAAAAAAACACGAGTGGACCCCACCCGTCCGACAAAAAGTAAAGAGTGTTGGTCCCACATCCTAGCTAAGGCCTTCTCTTGTTGTGGTTGCTCGTTTCGGACTAAAATCTTCAATTTAAACTTTCCAAAAATAATAAATCGAGGTATTTCGATTTAGTTTTTGTCGAAACTCGTATAAAAGATGCATATTAGTTATTTTAAATGTGTTCTATGTTGTTTCGTATTTTATTCGATTAAACTGGTATTTTTTTTTATCCGGACTTAGATACTAGTGTGCTAAAAAAATATGTAAAAAATGAGAAACCGTTATTATTTGTTAAAAAAATGTTAATGAGTTAAGTTTTACTGTTGTATATGTATTTTCGTGAATGTTTTGTGATTAAATGTATTTGTTGTCTTTATCTGGTTTATATTATTTATTTGCTTAAAGACTAGTAATATAGTTCCCTTTTAGCGTAGTAAAATGTAGTGCCTTTTAGTAGTATCCATGTAGTTTAAGTATCTCTTATACTCAAAAATACGTCAACATAATTGATAGATCAAACACGCTCTGTCCTATTATAGTCAACGATCGTAAGAAAATAACATGAGAAAAGAATAATATTTTTCAGATATCTTGGTGTTGCTGGGCCTCAAATATCGAGCATGGAACCCCTATGTGAATACTTAATGAGTAAATATTGTATAATTATAAAAATTAATTATGTAATTCACAAACAAACATATAAAATTATAAAACTAACATGTGAAATAATAAAAGTAACACATACAAGAATTCAAGATATCATGGTGCTACTGGGCCACAAATATCGAGCCTGGAACCCATATGTGAATATTTAATAGTTAAATATTGTATAATTATAAAAATTAATTATTTAATTTACAAACAAACATATAAAATTATAAAACTAACATGTAAAATAATAAAACTAACACATACAAGAATTCAGGATATCTTGGTGCTACTGTTAGGGCTGTGCATTTGGATCGGATATCCGAAATCCGATCCGATCCACTCTATTTTGGATTTTTGGATTTCGGATTTCGGATTTTCGGATTGGATACGGATTGTGTTTTATAAAATTTCGGATTTTCGGATTGGTATGATCTAAATCCGATCCGATCCGAAATCCAAAACTATATGTACCTATATAAATACTACACTAAAATTTTAGGGTTAGGCTTATTCATTTTTTACACACCCCCTCACTCACTTAGATTTTTCCGCCTCTCTTCTCTTCAGTGAAGACTGAAGAGTCTCAAAGACTCAAAGTCTCAAACTTCTGATTTTACTTTGATTTTTATGTCTCTTTCTTCCGCCTCTCTTCCCTTCTCTTATGTCTTTTATGTCTCTTTCATGTTCTATTTTTCAACTTTTGATTTTACTTTGATTTTTTTTTGTTTTGGTAGATGGAAGATGAGACAGAGACACCGAATAAACTTCAAATTGTTGAAAATTTTGGTGAAAGAGATGCTTCAACTGATTCCACAACCAACAACAGTGAATCTCAATATGATTGTATGGTGTTTTAGGAGATGAATGGTGTTTATTCACTCAATTTTTTTGATTATGATTGAATGGTGCTTTAGGAGATGAATGGTTTTTTCTGATTGAATGGTGTTTTAGGAGATGAATGGTCCTAAGTCCTAACCAGCAATTTTGTGACAATCCGATCCGACAATCCGAAAAATTATCCGATCCAAAGTTTAAAATCCGATCCGATCCAATGTTAATTCGGATCGGATTCGGATTGCCCTTTTCAGAATCCGAAATCCGAATCCGAAATATGCTAAATCCGATCCAATCCGATCCGTGCACAGCCCTAATGTAAATCACCATGTAAAAATGCATTATTAACATCTAATTGATACAAACCCCAACCTTTCTTAACTGCCAAAGCTAAAATGCGACGAATAGTGGTCATCTTGACCACAGGGGAGAAAGTTTCCGTAAAATCAATACCTTCACGTTGTGTATCACCTCTAATAACAAGTCGAGCTTTCAACCTCTCTACACTCCTATCAGACTTCAACATCACCTTATAAACCCATTTACAAGGGATGACTTTCCTCCCAATAAGTAAAGGAACACTTCCCAAGTCTCATTGACTAATAGAGCATCAATTTCCTTACCATAACTTCCTTCCAACCTGGGTGTGAAGCAGCCTCAAAATAGGAATTACGCTCATGGACCTGAGGTAAGATGCTTAGGAGTTTTTGGTTGGAAGGAGATAGAGTAGCAAAAGAAAAATGTTGTGGAAGTACAGGAGAAAGAAAGCAGGAGGTGGAGACATCAGTAAGATGAACAGCTCCAGAAACATAATCAGCTAGGTAGGTAGGAGTCTTATGCTCCCTAAAAGACCTGCGCAGAGCTGTTTGAAAGGTAGGAGAAGAAGAAGTAATAGGAGAATCAGAATGGGGATTAGGAGAAAGCAAAGAAGAAACAGAAGAGGGAGAGCCGGTAGAAGGAGTACTTTGGCTATCAGGAGTAGATTAAGAGGAAGAATTATGAGAGGTAACAGGAGAAGAGGAAGAAGGAATAGGGGGAGAAACAGGAGAAGGTGGAGAAAAAGGTGTAGTAGGAGAAATGGATATAGGATCACAGAAGTAGGGAGAGACAGGAAATAGAGGTGGAGGCCGATCTTGTAAAAAAGAAAATGGGAAGATAGTTTCATGAAAAATAACATTTCTGGAGACAAAGAGTTTGCGAGTCTGAATATTGAGTAGTTTATAACCCTTTTTACCATAAGGATAACCCAGAAATATGCAAGCATCAGCTCTAGGATCAAGTTTACTTCTATGGTGGGATAAAGTATAGGCAAAACATGGGCAACCAAAACTGCGGAGAAAAGTATAGTTAGGAGCCTTCTGAAACAGAACCTCATAAGGAGTCAAGAAGTTTAGTAGGAAACCTGTTTATTAGAAAAGTAGCAGTCAAGAGACATTCACCCCAGTAACAAATGGGGACTTGAGACTGAAAGAGCAAAGCCCTACAGGTTTCCAAAAGGTGTTTGTGCTTCCGCTCAACAACCCTATTCTGTTAAGGGGTGGCAACACAGGAAGTCTGATGAATGATGCCTTTGGAAAGAAGATAAGCAGTGGCAACAGTACTACTGCCCATTTCAAAGGCATTGTCTGACCTAATCTTTTTGATTTTGGTGTTAAATTGGGTCTCAACCATGGAAATAAAAGACTGTAGAATAGTAAAAGCATTGCTTTTAGTACTTAACAAATAAGTCCAAGTACCCCTACTATAGTCATATACTATTGTTAGAAAATAATTAAAACCATCATGAGTGGAAGTCTTGTAAGGACCCCAGGTATCTATGTGAATCAATTAAAAAATATGTGAAGAAGAACTGATGCTAGTAGGAAAAGACAATTTATGTTGTCTGGCCATTGGACAAACAGTACAGCGAAAATCAGTCACATTAGAACTGTGTTGCATACAACTAGGAATGTATTTCATACTGGATAGAGGCAAATGCCCCAATCTAATATGCCACAAATTTGTGCAAGAAACAACAGAAGTAGACATAGAAGCATTGGAACTAGATATTGGGGGTAAGGTAGAAAATTAGTAAATGGAGTGACTAAAGTCTTATTTTGTGTGTGCAGGGAAGTAGAAGACTCTGCAAGTTGATGAGTGGAATGAAAGAGATATAATCCAGCCTGAGTTTCACCAAGAACCAGTGGCCTCCTCAAAGAAAGGCCCTGCAAGAAACAGGAAGAATCACTAAAGGTAAGAATAGAATGAAACTGTTTACAAAGTCCATGTACAGAAATTAAGTTGAACTTAAAATCGGGTACAAATATGACTGTGTGTAAGGTCAATTGGGGATGAACACTGACTTGACCAGCATGAGTGACTTTAACTCTTTGAGAATTAGGCAAAGTTACATTGATAGGCTTAGCAAAGAGTGTGACATTAATGGTAAGATCAAAACTCATGTGTTCAGATGCTCCAGAGTCAATGATCCAGAAATGAGTTTTGGTAGGCTTAGGAAAAGAAGCAGAATGAGGTAGAAATATACCAGCACAGTTGGCAGTTGCCTGAGTGTCAGAAGATGATGCACTATGTTGGCCAACTTTGACCTGTTGAAGCATTTCCATTAATTGAGCAAGTTGATTTTGAGTAATTCCAATTGTAGCTTCATTTTCACTTGTAGTCATCTGTCCTGTAGTTTCTTCAGAGAATATTGCATTCCCTTTAGCTGAAGAATGATATTTGGGCTGTCTGTTGGTTGCAGGTTTAGAATTTTGTGGATAGCCATGAAGCTTGAAGCATCTCTCAATGGTATGCCCTGCTTTCTTGCAGTAGTTACGGAAGAAAGTCTTTCTATTTTCCTGATTTCTTCTATAAGAATTGAGTCTATTTCTTGCTTTCATATTAGATTTCTGTCTACTTTGACCAAAATGTTGCCCAGGCACAGCAAAAGAACTAGATTCACTAGGATACTGGGCAATATTTTGTATACTCATCTATCTCTCTTCTTGTAAAGGTAAGTAATATGCTCTGTCAATAGTAGGGGAAGGGTGCATCATCATTATACTTCCTCTAATTCCAGTATATGTCTCGTTTAACCCCATTAAAAACTGAACAAATTTTTGTCTCTCTTCAATAGCATGATTTTTCGCATGGGAACCGCATTTACAGTCTACACAAATACATACAACCCTAGAATCAGTCAGCTCTATTTCATCCCATATGGCTTTCATTTTGTTAAAATATGTTGCAATATTACTTGATCCTTGCACAGTTAACAATTATTTTTGCAATTCAAATGACTGTGCGAGATTGGATTGACCATACCTGTCCTCTAACTGTTTCCATAAAATCCTCGCTAATTTAGAGTGAATTACACTTGACCTAATTTCAACTGTCATAGAATTAAGCAGCCATGCAAATACCATATCGTTGCATCTAATCCAGTATTTAAGTTCTGGTGCTCCATCCTTAGGTCTAGGTAGGGTTTCATCAATGAAACTCAGTTTATTCTTTGTTGATAATGCAATTAACACTGATTTTCTCCATCCTCCATATCCAGATCCATCAAAAGGAGGAGATACAAGTACCATACCAGGGGAATCAAAAGCATACAAATAATATGGATGATCACAATCAATTTTCTCCATTGGAGTCACGATCACAGATTCATATTCAGAATCAGAAATTATACCTGAAGATGCAGAAACTGCTGCAGAATCCAGCGAAACAGGATTCGACACAGAAATTGGAGTAGAATCCAGTGAATTCAAATGAAACTGGATAATAAATCCAGAAGAAATTGAAAATTATCGTTGAACAAACAAAATCTAGATCGAAAGATCTAGCTCTGATACCATGTGAAAATTATAGGAAGGTTCTAGACATTTTAGAGAGCAAAATATCTGAAGTGTAATTTTCTATTATGTTTTACTAACTGTACAAGTACCTGTATTTATACACTGTATATAACTGCCTAACTAACTTAATATGTACACAGAATTATTTTAGTGGGGTACAGCTGTCTTGGACGGTTGAGATTGAAAGTGTCCAATGGTTCAGATTCTTCCACGTGGCAACTGCTATGTGCCACTTATCAGCTCCTTTGTGTGACCGACTTTATTGTGTAAGGTCTCAAATGAGAGACTAAGAAATGTCTTCAATAAAACCCTAGCCTGCATCGCCCATATTGCCAACAAATTATTGTATCTATTTTTATTAAGCGGACAAATCTTGAACTCGGCTGTTTATTTAATTCACTTTGCGAAAGGAATTATCAATATTCAATGTTGATAAAGGACCGAATGACAGTGTCTAGGGGTAAAGCTTCCTTGTTTTACACCAATCAAATATATAGAATGATATATGTCTTCACAGATAGGATTATTACGAAATTATTGTTAATTAATATTTATTTTTATACCCTGTCAAGATCATGTCCAGTTTAGATGAATTAATTAAGAAAAAATTCACTGTTGGTAGCACTTGCCTAAGCAAGGCGAACAATCTGAAGTATACCTAATTTCAGGTTTTAAGCTCACCACACTCGAGCTTGCAATATATAATACTAATTAAAGTATCTGCTGTAGAATGCATTTTAACAAGAAGACCAAAATAACATGACCTATGTGTACAGATTTTCATGATTTCTTGATTTAATCATACAAAAATAAAAACCTTACAAGTTGAGCGTATAGTTAGAATTATTATTTTTACTGGCTTAAATTAAATGGTGATTTGGTTAATGGGAAAGTTATGCATTAAAACACCATTATAACACATTGTAATACATGAATTATAATGAGAAAACTATTTCTTGTTGGATGTTTGATTTGTTGCACTAAAAATTAACATGCCGTGCATGCACTCAGCTATTGTTTGAATTCTACTTTTGTATAGGTCGAAATCTATCTTAAGAATATTTGAGCCAAGAAAGTATTAGAGAAAGAGTTTCCAAGTCGTTGTTTATCTAAATGGCCCAAGAAGCAGCAAAGTCTGTGGTCGAAGAGTCGAGAGCCGTGGTTGAGGTATCAACAAGGGTTGAGGTCGAGGTTGAGGACCGTTGACAGAGCTGTAACGGCTAGTTTTCAAGATAGGACATTAAAGAGAATATTCTAGTGGATATTCTCTGCACTTGTACTATTAGAGTTTTTTAGGAAGAGTCCAAAACCTAAATGTGATCTTTTTGGACTCAAAACACCGAAATAAGTGGGGAAAAAATTAAGTGACCAAACTATATAAAACACGGTTTTAAAGAGCGCTTTACTTTAACATCCGTTTTGGACGTTAAGGTAAAGTGCGTTCTAGAAAGGCGTTTTATATGAAACGCGTTTTCGAAATACGGTATACGTATTTTGTGGGCCCACCAATAACTCTTCTGCGCTTAACTGACATAGCAATAATTCAAATAGGTAAAACGCGTTTTAAAAGGGCATTTTACCTCAAAAAATCGGACCCCCCTCCCCGGATTGGGCATTACCGTATTTAAAGGCGTTAAGGATTTTGCAAAAATCCATTCAGAAATGTTCTCAACTCCTGTTAAATTTTTCTTCTTGCTAAATTCTCAAGCATTTGTCATAATGTCTGAAGAGCGAAAAGTAAGGGTTTCATTATATTAGGGGGGGTGAGGTTGTAGTGGTGAATAACTCAGTGAGCTATAGTTTATCTCCACAGAGTTATGTTAAGTTGCCACTTACAATGGAGTACGATAGACTGGTATCCTTGTTGTGTAATAAAATGAGTGTGAGCAAACGTTTGGTGAACCTTAAAATAACGGAAAGATATCCGTATTCTATCGCTCCGCAAGGGGTTGCTTGTTACGCTGAGTTTAACATCGAGGATGATGAAACTCTGAGAGATTTTTTGGGGACTCCGGATGAATATCGGGAATTTATTTTGATAAAAATATTGGAAATGTACGTGAAGGTTGAAGACGTTCGCAATAATGAGGTTGCGCAAAACAGGGATAACCCTCAATCATCGGGTGGTTATTCTGGAGCAGTTTTAGCCGAACAGGTTCCGACTGAAAGAGTTTGGCCGGATCTAAGCTTATCTCCACGGGCGAATGAGGAGAGAGGAAATAATTTCTCTCCTACTTTACATAATCCACAAGACGAGTGGTAAACTTCAATTTTCCTTTGTGTTACGATGTTTATTTTTGTTGTATTGAATTTTTATTAACGCTCATATATTCCACAGGGGGTACCCTCCAGATATAAATATTACAAGTTATGAACCCACGCCCAGTTGGAATATGAGTAGTTTTAGTGTGTTGGATCATGGTGGTCCATCCGGGAGTCATCACCAACATGATAATGTCCATCATGGAATGTCAACACATTACGACTTGTAAGTGAAGTGTATAGCTATATGAAAAGTATTTATCAATTTGAGTAGCTTATTATTTTGTTGTTTGTGCAGTGAAAACGAGCAAGTTGAACCACCAGTCCTGACTCAATTGCCTAAAGACGACAAATTTAATCAGGATCTGGCAGATGCACAGAGTCAGGAAGAGAATAGTGATTATGACAACAATGCCGATGAGTCCGGAGATGACACACCCTTCCCTGATGAGGGTGGTGATGAGGAGGAAGAGAATGATGGACCTGATTTGACGAGGGAGCATGCTCCACCCCCCGTTAGACTAAGAGTGTACGAGTCCCACGTGTCATTTTATTCGAGGCATATTCCCTACCTTGATCATTTGCCAAGTATGTCGGATATGGATGCCATCACAAGGGATTTTGACGAAATTCGAACAGGAATGTGGGATGAGTCTAGACCAACTGTGCTGGCAAAGGGCATGCTTTTTCCTGATAAAGCGCGCCTAAGCTGGGCGGCGAAGATGTACAACATAAAAGAGTGTCGTGAGATAACGGTATGGGAGTCAAGTTCGAATGTATACAAGGTTGTTTGCCGTAGATGGTTTACGGGTTTTCATTGGATGCTGCGTGCGAGCAAGAAGAAAACAGGTATGTGGAAAGTGGGTAAATATATTGGCACACACACTTGTGAAATGGACACATTCAATGGGAATCACTTCAACTTGGATGTTGACTTGATTTCTCTTGTCCTGATTCCACACATTGAAGCGTTCATAAGGTACAAGATCAAAGAGTGCATTACATCCGTCCACCAGGAATATGGCCATACCATTACCAAAAGAAAGGCATTTCTTGGGTGCAAACGTGCATTTAAAATTGTTTATGGTAACGAGGATAAGTCATACCTAGGTACATGACCACATTGCAACACTTTAACCCCGGGACCGTTGTTGAATGGAAACTTGAGCGGAGTTCGGGAATACCAAAATATATATTCAAATACGTGTTCTGGGCATTTAAACCAGCATTGATGGTTTTATGCATTGTCGTCCGGTAATATCCATTGACGGTACTCATGTTTATGGAAAGTATGATATTAAGCTGTTGATCACCGTTGCAATAGATGCCAAAGGACAAATATTACCCTAGCTTTTGCCATCTGTGCCAATGAAAACCAAGAGACGTGGACGCCATTTTTGAACCACTTGAAGGAGCACGTTGTCAAACAACGT
Source organism: Nicotiana attenuata (assembly GCF_001879085.1). Classification (NCBI taxonomy): domain Eukaryota; kingdom Viridiplantae; phylum Streptophyta; class Magnoliopsida; order Solanales; family Solanaceae; genus Nicotiana; species Nicotiana attenuata. The sequence continues at coordinate 102,353,775 of NC_031989.1, read as the reverse complement.
TCAGGTATTTGTTTAATATTTGATCGGCATGGGGGTATATTAAGTTATATAGAGCATTTGACTGAATGGCAGGAACCATATGCATACCACTGTTACTGTGTGAGGCACCTGAAGGCCAATTTTGCAGAAGGCACACCCCAACAAGGATCTACATGATTTAATATGGATGGCTGCAACAGATCACCAAGAGCATAAACTCCGGAGGCGCATGAAATCTATCAGGTAGGAAGACGAGGCAGCGTATCATTGGTTATTGCGACATAAGCCTGAAAAGTGGACTTTGCATGCAGATGGTGGCAGAAGATGGGGAATTCTGACTATAAATATGTCAGAGTCTTCAATGGGTTATTGAAGTCTGCACGAGGATTGCCTGTCACTGCCATGGTGCGGAGGTCATTCAAGCAGATGGTAGAGAGGTTTGTTGAAAAGCCTGCAGCTGCAACATCATTGATGGAAAGGGGTGTTGAATTTATGCCACTACCAATGAAAATATTTGAGAAATACAGGTGGCGAGCACATTGGCATTCATTTTTACAATATGATCACGACCAAAATGTTTTTGAAGTTCGCACCGCTATCCATGAAAATCGAGGGAATAATGTACACACTATAAATGAATCTAGAAGGTTATGCTCTTGTGGGAAATGGTCCATCTACCACATGTCGTGCTCACATGCCATCAGGTTCTTTCAACGCACAGGTTTAGGGCCAACCAACTACGTTGATAAACAATATAGTGTTGCTGCATACTTAAACACCTATAGTGGGCAGTTGCAGCCAGTGGGTGTTGAGCATTATTGGCCACCGGAACCATTTAAAATTGTAAGTAACAAGGAGTTTTTGCGTCAGCGACAGGTGCAGAAAAGAACGCATATACAGAACTAAATGGATGTTGGTGATACCGTTTATGCGCGTAAATATGGCATATGCTCGTAAACAGGACACGACCGTTGTAAATGTCCTTCAGCTGGTTTGTGTGGCGGTGGTAATCTAGCTCCTGGTGGAAGTTCATCTAATGTGCCCAACTTAAATTATAACGTAGTGTTTTGTTTTTGTAATGTGTTTTTAAGAAGTGTATGTACTTGTTTATCGTGCAGAATGTATGAAAGAAAATTATGTTTCCATCGCTGTTTATATCTTTTTGATATTTAACATTAATACTTCAGTACAACAATCTAACATAAACCCATATAAACAACCAAAAAAATTGTCATTCGCCATTATCGTCACTGTCTGGCACTATTTCATTGTCACTGTCTTTAACTCCTTTGTCAACATCGTGTATGTACCCTTTGGGACTGAGGGCATCGTAAGCTAGGCCCCAGTTGACACACATTTCTCGCATTTCACCGCTATCATCAAAAAGACCACTTGCTTGACTTTTACAACAATATGGGACACCTACGTCCAACGTCTGTGGTAGAAACTTAGGTAGTCCTTCCCACTCGACAACTGTTGGGAAAACAGGATAATCATTGTCTATATGCAATTTATCATTTTCTAATAAATTCCAGTACTGATCCTCCGTTCCTCTCAAGAAGTTCAGATCATCCATTGCATGATGAACATCAAGTGCCTTTTCCATCTCTAGAATCTCCTTCATCAGATGCCTAATCACTTCTAGTTCATCTTTGTGTGTGTTTGTTTGGAAGGCTGCAGACAGTGCTTGTGGCACAACAAGCCCATGCCAGTGACACAGTACTTCGTAATCACACTGTTTGAGTAAAGGGGAACCATTGTAGTTTTTTTCCCCAATTTCGCATACCTTAAGGCTTTGTAGAATGCGCTTCGTCCTCAATAATATGCCCTGCGACTTTGAGATCAATGTGTATATTGATAGGTTGATTTTCCAAGGTACAGAGAACACCTTACCACTTGTCATCACTCAAGTCAGTTTAGAAACCTAGCATATCTTTTTCAAGGTAGGGATCGATAGTGTTAAGACGTGATCTATGGGGATCTGTTGAACTACCTTCACATTTTTGCCTCTTTTTGTACCACTTGTTAAATGTTAGTGGCATTTTTTTAATGGAGTTGTAATGTTTATTCAAAAGGCCTTTGAGATACATATGACTTGGTTCAATTTAAGAAGCTTTCTTATACCCGAAATAATGATTAGCACGCGAAGCATAGTGCAGTTACATACCACGTTATGTGTATTGTCTTGTCGACCTGATAAAGTTGCCGTTCTGCAAAAGTTGTATTGTACTGTAAAGAATCATTAACACGTGAAGCATAGCGCGGTTACATACCACGTTATGTGTATTGTCTTGTCGACCTGATAAAGCTGCCGTTCTGCAAAAGCTGCTCGCCTGGAAAAGCTGTATTGTACCGTAAAGAATCATTAGCACGTGAAGCATAGCGCGGTTACAAACTACATTATGTGTGTTGCCTTGCCTATAAATAACTAGCGCATTTTAGTTATTATCTGCGCTTAACCAAAATAAATAGCAACACTTTCCATAAAAGCAGGTTTTTTTCATTAACAAATGTCTGAACGTATATATGTACCAATATGCTATTGTGGCAAACGTTGTATGGTGACGGATTGTTGGGAGGACGGTCATGTTGGGCGCACATACTAGATGTGTGTAAACAGGTTCGGATGCAACAACGAAAATTATTGCAATTTTGAGGTATGGCTTGATGAACCCTGTAAGCAGGAATGCTACAAACGATCTTTGCAGTATTATCATGATATGAACAAAAGATACGAACGTGATGAGATTGAAATGAACGAGAAATTGCGGAATTGAAGGAGAAACTAAAAGAGGCGAAAGAAGAAAAAAATAAGCTGGAAGAGAAATTTAAGTGGTTGGAGCAGAGAATACTAGGCGATCGTGACTAAACAATGATAAGTATGTGTTGAGTGTAGTACTTTATCTTCATATTTTCCGTGTCATGTGTTTTTACTAGTTGTACTGAATTTAAATTATGTTAAGTTGCTATGTTTGTGTTTGTGTTGTAGTATTAAAATAAAGAAGAACCGGGGAAATAAAAACATAATGCGAATATAATGTAAACATAAAAAATTGTTGTTATTATTTACATAAAATACAAAAAAAAAATCAATATATCCCACAGACTGTGTGCTTCAATGCAGTCGCTGGCCTGAGGCGCATCCCATCCCGCCCGGCTACGCTATCAAGATCATCCTCATCACGTCGCCTCTTTGTCGCAGGATGCGCTGCAGCATGATTGTCAGTAGTGCTGGCAGGATCGGTAGAAGGGGCCGTCGGTCCAGCAGCAACCTACAGAAGAATAAGTCAGCTCAGTATATGAAAATATATATTAGTAATGTATGTGTTAAGTCAAAAAAAATTTAAATTATCATACCATGGTCTCGTCGGGCTCCTGAGTATAAGCATCCGTCGCATCCAGGTTAGCATCGCACAAAGTGGCCTCCGTGACGGGCTGGGATGAAGCCTTAATAAGAAAATTATAAAGTTATTTATGGCGAATCAATGAGATAAAAACAAATTTAAATTTAATAGTGATACAATCATACATGCGCTTGTGAAAGATCCCCAGCACCCATCGATGATGAGCCATAACTCAGCCAGCACCCACTATCCATATCTCGGGTCGGCCGTGTAACGACCCGACTGGTCGTTTTAAGTTTTTTGCACTTTGCTCGCCAGTTCTCGGGCATGACTTGCCCTGTGTAGTATATTATGACTTATGTAAACCGTTGGTTTTGGTTTTCAGGGTAATCGGAATGAATTTGGAAGAACAGTTCTCAGTTTGAAGCTTGAAATTTGAAAGATTTGACTTGTTTGTATATGATCTTGGTTCGAAAATTTTATGATTTGGTTAGATACGTTAGGTGATTTGGGACTTCGGAGCGTGATCGGAATGCATTTTGGAAGTCCGTGGAAGGTTTAGGCTTGAATTGGCGAAATTAAGATTTCGGCGTTTTCCAGTTGATAGGTGAGATTTTGATATAGAGGTCAGAATGAAATTTCGAGAGTTTCAGTAGCTTCATTATGTCATTTGGGATGTGTGTGCAACATTTCAGGTCATTCGGACGTGGTTTGGTTGGATTTTTGATCAAAAGCGTATTTCGGAAGATTTTTTAGACACTTAAGCTTGAATCCGATGTGTTTTGGGTGAATTGATGTTAATTGAGGTGTTTTGATGATTGGAACAAGTTTGAATAAGGTATTGGGTTATGTTTGTGCTTTTGGGTTGAGGCCTAGGGGGCCTCGGGGTGATTATGGGTGGTCAACGGAGAGATTGGAGATTTGTTGCAGCAGCTGATCTTGCTGCTTCTGGTGTTTTCGCACCTGCGGTTTGAGGACCGCAGGTGGGGCGCCGCACGTGCGGGAGGGTAATCACAGAAGCGAAATTTGGTTAGGTGAGCGGATACCGCAGAAGCGGTCAAGAAGGCCGCATCTGTGGAGCCACAGATTCGGAAATTGTTATTTTAATGAAGACCGCAGATGCGGTGGATAAGTCGCAGAAGCGGGACCGCAAAAGCGGTAATGGGACCGTAGGTGCGGAATTACCTGGGCCAGAAAGTATATAATGTTCCTTTGTGAAATTTTGCTAAGTTCTCCATTTTTGAAGACGAGAAGCGAGCTAGGGCAGTGAATTCAAGGGGGAATCGAAGAGAAACAGTTGGGTAAGTTCCCTAAGCCTCATTACTCATGTTTATGATCATTTTTCCATTGTTTAATCATGGCATTATTGGAAATTAAGGAAGTAATTGAGGGATTAGGGCTTGGGATTTAAGAGACCTTTGAGAAGGGATTTGAGGGGCCATTTGAGGTACGATTTTGATGTTCTTGATATGAATGAACTCGTATGAGGTTGAGGATTCTATTGATGTAAAAATTTCTGAGTTTCGAGAAGTGGGCCCGGGGCTCGGCTTTTGCTAATTTCGGGATTTGTGCCCGTTATTGATTGTTTTTGCTTGGGCTTTGTTCCCTTGGCATATTTTGACGTTCTCGTTCTGATTTTGGATAGATTCGACGCGCGTGGAGGCCGATTCAAGGGGAAAAGGCGTCGTGAGTTAGAGATTTAGCCGGTTCGAGGTGAGTAATGGTTGTAAATGATGTTCTAAGGGTTTGAAACCCCGGATTGCACATCGTAGTACTATATTAAGGTGAGGCACACGCTTAATGACGGGCGTGGGGTCGTGCACTATTGGGGATTGTGACTTGGTCCGTCCCGATTGATGATTTTACCGCGTATTTGATTGAAATCTACTTGCTATCATCATTATTTGGGCCGAATGCCATATTTGGGCTCCATGCCAATTATTTGAACCCTTCGGGGATTGTTGTTGATGTTTCCTCACTGTTTTGACTTTATACTTGAACTCAGTCATGTTGTTTCCACTATTTTCAAAACTCAGCTATGTTTACTCTGTTTTAATACTCAAATAATATTTAAATGATGTTTTGGGCTGAGAAGTACTGTTTTACTGTTGCCCGAGAGGCTTATGTGATTTTTGACTGAGTAAGGCCGAGGGCCTGTGTTGTGAGGATATCTTTAGGATCGGGCTGCACGCCACAGCGGTGATACATATCTTTGGGATCGGGCTGCACGCCGCAGTGGTGATACATATTTTTGGGATCGGGCTGCACGCCGCAGCGGTGATACACTGATTTGATTATGAGGCCGAGGGCCTGAGATAGTATGCCACGAGGTGGCTTGATATTGATATGAGGCCGAGAGCCTGTTTGTGATGCCACGAGATGGTTTGTTATTGCGCTTGGGCCGTAAGGGGCCCCTCCCGGAGTCTGTATACCCCCAGTGAGCGCGGGTACCCAGTGTGATGTGAGATATAGCCCGAGGGGCTGATATTGTTCGATGTGTTTGCCCGAGGGGCTGATACTGTTCTATGTGATTGCCCGAGGGGCTGGTACTATTTTGAGATATTTCCCGAGGGGCGGATTTGTTGATATGGTGCCCGAGGGGCGAACCTTATGTGCTTATCTTTCTTATTTGCCTGTCATTTACTTGCTTAATTGTGCATTTGTGCCCGAGGGGCAGATTTCTGTGCTTACTTGCACTAGTTGTTCTGCATTCATTTGTGCAACTGTTGAAAAAATCATTTTTAAAAGAGTTTAAACTGAGCTAAGATGTTTTAAAGAATTTTACAGCTTCATTGCTTTCTTACCGGATTTTGAAACTGCTTCTATACAGCATGTTGATGCTCTTTTCGTGATTTCTTATCACTCAGTCTTTATTTATGATTATTACTCACTGAGTTGGCAGTACTCATTTTACTCCCTGCACCCTGTGCGCAGATTCAGGTATTTTTCTGAGCTTGGTGGCAGTTGTCATTGGAGTTAGCAAGGTAAATGCCTGGTGATCGCGGCTCTGCTTTCTCCCTCTTTATTCCTCCTTATGTATTATTGAAATCTTCCAACCATTTTGGTCTTGTTGTAATTAGACGAATTGTAATAGATGCTCATGACTAGTGACACCCCGGTATCGGGCTGTGTTTGGGTTGTACTTCCGCCTTGTTATGTTATTATCCGTTGTTGGGCATTGTTAAATCATGTTTAGCCTATTGTATTGATGTTTAGCTGTTTAACTTCAAATTGGGAAATGTGTCGGTTGGCCTTGTCTTCACGAGAGGCGTCATCACGATCGGGTCTGGGTTTAGGGTCGTGACAAGTTGGTATCAGAGCCTAGGTTACATAGGTCTCACGAGTCATGAGCAGGTTTAGTAGAGTCTCGCGGATCGGTACGAAGACGTCTGTATTTATCCTCGAGAGGCTGCAGAACCTTTAGGAAACTCTATATTCTTGAAATTCTTATCGTGCATCCTTTATTCAGCTTGGAAAGTAACTCTTGAAATTCCTTCCACGCGTTCGTATGCGCACATGAGCGCTCAGTATCAGATGTGCATCGATGGCTTGTGATTCCCTGATCGAGGGGCGAGATGTGATCTCTATGTGCTGATGTTAGGCCAGTCTAGAAGGACTTGGGGCCGGATTGTTACCTATACCTTGAGCCCTGAGCGGTTGCTTGCGTGAGCACATGTTTCTGGATCTATATGTACTGTTGTGCCCCTATTAAGGGAAGTAATGACTGGTTAGTACGTGAAGAGGGTGATGTGACTGCGAGATGTGATCATATGATTTGGAGGGTCTGCTGGAAGATAGATGATCTATTAGGTGTTTGGTTTCCATTGTGATTGGATGTATGGCCCCGAGTTATGGGTGTGTGAAGAATCCTTTCATGTTTCCTAGTTCGGAGTGAAGTAGATTTCATGTTACGGTATGAGTTGCAGAAGATATGAAGTACCAGATGGTCTGTGTTCCACGAGCTTATGAAGGATTGAGTCAATCTCACTGTGGTATTATGGTAGCAATTAAGTATATGCGTTATGGGTTATTGTGTGTATTTTGATCTATGGTTTCGAGCCAAGTGGGGGAGTTTGCTATTGATTAGCTGATGGCACGGTTATGTACTATGTTGGTTCCAGTTTGAGGCGTGCTGGTGAGTCAGTTATGGTTTGCGGAGATTGAGCCCGAGGATGGCTCGAGTAAAGGAAAAAAATTTCGACTAAGGTAAGGTTATATCATGCTTCATAGGTGTTTGAGAATCTCAGAATGTCTTGAGTTGTTGTTGGTAAGAGATGCTCGATGCATAGAGCAGTAGTTGCTTGGTTGTATTGGGACGAGGTTGCATTTTACAGTGTCTGAAGTGCTAATGAGGCACAGGGTGTTTGGTTCTTTTGATCGGGCTAATTGCGGTTTGAGTAGAGTGGATGACTTGCGAGAATGGTTCTAATGTGTTCAAGATTCTACATATAACAATTGGGTGTTGTAAAGTTGCACATGTGGTTGGAAACTGAGTTTTCATTGGAAGATGTCAAGGCTTGTGGTATTTTCTATAAATTGTGGGATTCTATGTATCAGTATCAGGAAGGTAAAGGTAACGGATTTAGATTCGTAGGAAGTCTCTTCAGAGTAAAGTATTTTGAATGTGGTGCTTTTAGGGATATTTAATAGAGTATTCAACGGCTTATGAGTCTTAGACGGTGTGGTTTTGTGCTTGGGTCTCGTGTGGTAAGTCTGGGTTGAGAAATTGTGATGTTATAGCAAGAAGGAGTATCAAGTTGAAGGTAAGTCAGAAGGGAACTCGAATAGATGGGATAGCTTGGTAGTGGCCCGGATCGATGGGGTAAGGATATGGTTAGTTCTTTGGATGCCTACGAGGTAATGAGTTTCTACAGAAATTGCGCGGTAATGCTCTTGGGTTTTAATGGCCTACATAGGTTGGTTGAGCTAGGAGGATTCAGTCCTGACAGACTTGCTTGTGCAAAGGGGAGTCGGAGAGTTCTTGTTGTTTTCTACCAGGGTTAGAGATGTATAATTTCTGCTGGCATGAGGAGCATGGGATGTATAGTGATTTTCTCTTAGATGGGATCAAATGGAAAGTTCTTGACTAGTTGAGTATATATTTGATTGTGGCTCGGAAGGGATTATGAAATTCTCATGTTATTTTAGGATGAGATTTGCGTGTGCAAGGTTGCGGTTCAGTTCTGAACGGAAGGCCATAAATTCTCAGGTAGCACGGCGGTTTCAGATAATTAGAGAAATGAGCTTCAGATGATTAGGGAAAGGATCTTCAGATGATTAATGGAACGGTATTTCTAGTAGGAGGTAATTTGATGAGGGTATATATTTCAGAAAAAAAGGCAATGTGATTAAGTTGATGGTACTTCGGTAGTATTGTGGCACTTTCTTGTTGAATGTTTGCCAGGTGGCACAGAAGAATTATAGGTGTACCTCTCGTGGGATGATTGAGTATTAGAGGTGTGTTGTATATTCGAGCGGCGAAATTGGGATCAGATATGGTAATTCATGTGTTATATGGAGTTGGAGACTAAGAGTTCTCATATACAGGTTAGCTCGTGGTTGTAGACAGCAAAGATGTGGGTATATAGTCATACGATAGCATGTTCCATGATTCAGTTATTGTGAACCTTCGGAGGGTTATTTATCTGTTATGTCTGGCTTGGGTTGATGTGTGGTTCATTAGTAGACCTATATGGATGTGTGTTCTGCATCGAGACGGTTTTGTTGACTTGAGTTGCTATTGGTGAGGGATGTGTGGATTCGATTGTTATTGATCTTATTAGTAACCTGGGGATATCTATGAGTTACCTTTCTGTGTTGTGAGGTGTTATGATTTGTGGGTTATAGGCACATATGGTGCGGTTCTATTGGGGTTCCATAGTGGGAGTCGAGTGGGAAGAGTAATTAGGTATTGCTTGGTGGATGGCATATCCGTTATGTCCTTTCGGGTTGTGTGGTGTATGTTATTTGCTTCACTGTGGGGATGATGAATTGTTTTGGCTCCAGATATTTATTGAGCGTGGTCGCCAACTTCGAGCAGAGTGACTTGAGGCGTTTCATGTGGAGCAGTATTTGGATAGGATCGCGCATTGCAGCGAAGTTATGTGGAGATATGACCTTGCGGGCTAGATTCGTGTGTTCTATTTCTATGATGTGAAATGGGTCTCAACCTTGTGTTGTGGTGGTACTAGTGAGCTTGCGGTACAGCTCTTTCATTTGAGTCATTTTCATGATTTGAGTATGTTCGGATTGTTGTGTATTGGAGCGCGTATTGCGCAAGCTGTGGCTTTAGTCTGTGTTGAGGTGTCATGTCACCAGAGTATTCGTGTGGATTAGAAGAGATCGTTGGGATCTTTAATGAATGCGAACGGATTCGATTTCAGCATGTTGGAAGGGTAAATATCGAGGTTCGGCTCAGAAATTGCTATGGTCCTTGCCAAAGGAGAAGTGGCTTCATGAATGGTTGATCTAAGAAATGGTTAAGGCTTGCTGTGTGTCTTACTTATCACTGGCAGTATATGAAAGTGTTGGGATGAGACTTCAGTTGATAAGAGGTTTTCTATCAGTATTCGATTGTTGTGTGCAGCTGCTGTGATTGGAAGTTATCGCTAAAAGTGTTTGAGTTATGTGGTATATCATGTGATTGCACCTGAGTTAGCACGTATGAGTTATTACAGCTTGTTCGGGCTTATTCAGAGTATAAATGTGAAATTCTAATTGTATTGATGATTTCGGAAGTGGAAATGTGGTTCTATGATTTATGGGCTAGATTGGATTGTGAAATTTCAGTTTTCTATGTGTTATCGGACCTATAAGCGATAGAGTGACGTGGGATCACCCCCGGGTATGTGCATGGTAAAGTTATTCAGCAATTGGTTGGCTTTTGGAACAACTCTGGGCACGTTCGAGGACGAACGTATGTTTAAGTGGGGGAGGATGTAACGACCCGACCGGTCGTTTTGAGTTTTTTCCACTTTGCTCGCCAGTTCTCGGGCATGACTTGCCCCGTGTAGTATATTATGACTTATGTAAACTGTTGGTTTTGGTTTTCAAGGAATCAGAATGAATTTGGAAGAACAGTTCTCAGTTTGAAGCTTGAAAATTGAAAGATTTGACTTGTTTGTATATGATCTCGGATCGGAAATTTTATGATTTGGTTAGCTCCGTTAGGTGATTTGGGACTTGGGAGCGTGATCGGAATGCATTTTGGAAGTCCGTGGAAGGTTTAGACTTGAATTGGCGAAATAAGATTTCGGCGTTTTCCGGTTGATAGGTGAGATTTTGATATAGAGGTCGGAATGAAATTCCGAGAGTTTCAGTAGCTTCATTATGTCATTTGGGATGTGTGTGCAAAATTTCAGGTCATTCGGACATGGTTTGGTTGGGTTTTTGATCAAAAGCGTATTTCGGAAGATTTTTTAGAAACTTAAGCTTGAATCCGATGTGTTTTGGGTGAATTGTTGTTAATTGAGGTGTTTTGATGATTGGAACAAGTTTGAATAAGGTATTGGGTTATGTTTGTGCTTTTGGGTTGAGGTCCCGGGGGTCTCGGGGTGATTCGGGTTGTCAACGGAGAGATTGGAGATTTGTTGCAGCAGCTGATCTTACTGCTTCTGGTGTTTTCGCACCTGCGGTTTAGGGACCGCAGGTGCGGCGCCGCACGTGCGGGAGGGTAATCGCAGAAGCGAAATTTGGTTAGGTGAGTAGATACCGCAGAAGCGGTCAAGAAGGCCGCATCTGCGGAGTCGCAGACGCGGAGGTTCAACCGCAGATGCGGAAATTGTTATTTTAATGAAGACCGCAGTTGCGGTGGATAAGTCGCGGAATTACCTAGGCCAGAAAGTATATAATGTTCCTTCGTGAAATTTTGCTAAGTTCTCCATTTTTGAAGACGAGAAGCGAGCTAGGGCAGTGAATTCAAGAGGGAATCAAAGAGAAACAGTTGGGTAAGTTCCCTAAGCCTCATTGCTCATGTTTATGATCATTTTTCCATTGTTTAATCATGGCATTAGTGGAAATTGAGGAAGTAATTGAGGGATTAGGGCTTGAGATTTAAGAGACCTTTGAGAATGGATTTGAGGGGCCATTTGAGGTCCGATTTTGATGTTCTTGATACGTATGAACTCGTATGAGGTTGAGGATTCTATTGATGTGAAAATTTCTGAGTTTCGAGAAGTGGGACCGGGGCTCGGGTTTTGCTAATTTCGGGATTTGTGCCCGTATTGATTATTTTCGCTCGGGCTTTGTTCCCTTGGCATATTTTGACGTTCTCGTTCTGATTTTGGATAGATTCGATGCGCGTGGAGGCCGATTCGAGGGGCAAAGGCGTCGCGAGCTAGAGATTTAGCTGGTTCGAGGTGAGTAATGGTTGTAAATGATGTTCTGAGGGTTTGAAACCCCAGATTGCACATCGTAGTGCTATATGGAGGTGAGGCACACGCTTAATGAGGGGCGTGGGGTCGTGCACTATTGGGGATTGTGACTTGGTCCGTCCCGATTGATGATTTTACCGCGTATTTGATTGAAATCTACTTGCTATCATCATTATTTGGGCTGAATGCCATATTTGGGCTCCGTGCCAATTATTTGAACCCTTCGGGGATTGTTGTTGATGTTTCCTCACTGTTTTGACTTTATACTTGAACTCAGTCATGTTTTTTCCACTATTTTCAAAACTCAGCCATGTTTACTCTGTTTTAATACTCAAATGATATTTAAATGATGTTTTGGGCTGAGAAATACTGTTTTACTGTTGCCCGAGAGGCTTATGTGATTTTTGACTGAGTAAGGCCGAGGGCCTGTGTTGTGAGGATATCTTTGGGATCGGGCTGCACGCCGAAACGGTGATACATATCTTTGGGATCGGGCTGCACACCGCAGCGGTGATACATATTTTTGGGATCGGGCTGCACGCCGCAGCGGTGATACACTGATTTGATTATGAGGCCGAGGGCCTGAGATTGTACGCCACGAGGTGGCTTGATATTGATATGAGGCCGAGAGCCTGTTTGTGATGCCACGAGATGGTTGTTATTGTGCTTGGGCCGTAAGGGGCCCCTCCCGGAGTCTGTACACCCCTAGTGAGCGCGGGTACTCAGTGTGATGTGAGACATAGCCCGAGGGGCTGATATTGATCGATGTGATTGCCCAAGGGGCTGATACTGTTCTATGTGATTGCCCGAGGGGCTGGTACTGTTTTGAGATATTGACCGAGGGGCGGATTTGGTAATATGGTGCCCGAGGGGCGAACCTTATGTGCTTATCTTTCTTATTTGCCTGTCATTTAGTTGCTTAGTTGTGCATTTGTGCCTGAGGGGCGGATTTCTGTGCTTACTTGCACTAGTTGTTCTGCATTCATTTGTGCAACTGTTGAAAAAGTCATTTTTAAAAGAGTTTAAACTGAGCTAAGATATTTTAAAGAATTTTACAGCTTCATTGCTTTCTTACCGGATTTTGAAATTGCTTCTATACAGCATGTTGATGCTCTTTTTGTGATTTCTTATCACTCAGTCTTTATTTATGATTATTACTCACTGAGTTGGCAGTACTCATTTTACTCCCTGCACCCTGTGTGCAGATTCAAGTATTTTTCTGAGCTTGGTGGCAGTTGTCATTGGAGTTAGCAAGGTAGCTGCCTGGCGATCGCAGCTCTGCTTTCTCCCTCTTTATTCCTCCTTATGTATTATTCAAATCTTCCGACCATTTCGGTCTTGTTGTAATTAGACGAATTGTAGTAGATGCTCATGACTAGTGACACCCCGGTATCGGGCTGTGTTTGGGTTGTACTTCCGCCTTGTTATGTTATTATCCGCTGTTTAGCATTGTTAAATCATGTTTAGCCTATTGTATTGCTGTTTAGCTGTTTAACTTTGAATTGGGAAATGTGTCGGCTGGCCTTGTCTTCACGAGAGGCGCCATCACGATCGGGTTTGGGTTTAGGGTCGTGACAGGCCGATCCTCAGCAGCGGTCAATGGGCCTGGAAAGTACTGATCCCAATCCTCTCCGGTAATGCTCGTGCCCGTGATCAACAATGGATCTAACGGGGTCACCTACGAAGTCCCTAGAGTGAGCGGCAGCTGAAGGCTAAATGACGGCATGCTGTTGTGATGCTCGTCTGGCTCATGGAGGTCACCCGGCAGATTAGATCTAACATCCTCAACAGGTGCCTCAACGCCCCCTTGCTGGGGACCACCTCCTCGCTGGCCCCCATGACCCCATGGGACATCTCTGCCTCGTAGTCCCCTACCTCGATGGTACTGCTCTGGCGCCACATAAGCAGGGTCATGTACTAAGAGCTCATCCTTTCGGGCTCGCTGTAGTGTCCGGGCAGCCAGCTCTGTAACCTGTCGGCCATACTCGTGCAAAATGGCCGCTCCCTCGCCGGCATGCTGTTGCATCTGCAGTCCCAATTGGTGGAATAAATGTAGGCCAATATCCTGCACAGCGTGTAAAATATAAATTACGGAGCGTTAGGTTATAGTTATAAGTAAGAATACCAAATAACATACCAGTGCTCCGTGCCTCCCGGCGTATGGAACGTACTGAACGCCAGCTCGATGAATGGGATTCCCGACGAAAAGTCGGGTAACGCTGTGGTACCAGCCCATATAATCATGCTCAGTATCCGGCCGACTCGGTGAAGGGGGGCGAAATCAGGTCAAATCGCCAGTCCCAAGTATCGATATGCGCCTCTAGCCATGCCACATATGCCTGGTCCACCCTGGAACAATCATCCCACTGGAAATATGTGGTCTGCGAGGTGGGCAGTGTCGGTACGAGCTACGGACGGCCAAACTAGCGAAGTACCCGCTCGTTGGCATGATGCTCCACAATATCAAGGCACATCAACGTGACAGAAGAGCCCCACATAAGTGTCGCGCCCCTTTTTCTGACGAAATCGGGCTTCGACGTGTGACAGCTCTTTTAAGGAAGGGTGTTAAAAGAGAGAGTCGCCACCTAACGGGTTTGAGGTGCGTTAGGGCACCTATTTTGCAGATAACTCTATTTGACTAGTTTGCGTCACCAAAGATCGGGTAAGGGCTCAAATTACCTTGAAGAAAAGGTGTTAGGCACTCTTCGAGGTCCACAACTGTAGGTCCTGGCCGAACTCAATTATATGAATTAGTCTATGTGATCAAAGATAAGAAAACAAAGAATTTGGGAAGTTCATTATTAAACACAAATAATTGATTGAAGGACAAGGTGGGGGTCCTAAATTTTTTAGCCTAAAGGATCACCCCGTGCAACATAAATAATACTTCATAACTCCCTCAAGATGGGGTGTTACTCGTATTATTCAGTGGGAACAGACTATCATCTCCTGCTACCCGATTACTATCTTTTAGTTGTTACCTAAAGCGCACTAGTCGATTCTAAACCGTACCCTATGCGTGCACTACCCGTCCCATGCCTATGATCCATGAGACTTTGGACCTCTATTTAGGTAGTTCTAGACTTCAACTTAGGCTGCTCAAAATATGATAAAACTAATCGTCATGCAAAACATGTTGGACTTCATATAAAAGCAGTTAAGGACTCAAGTTGGCCTCCACACTTTGACAACGAATGCACGCAAACACATTGAGCATTTGACAGTTGCAGATTTTAAACGATTTGAAATTATTGAATCCTATAGGCATAATCTCTACGTGATTCAGGATTTTAATACATCCAGCAGTTTTAGATGCAAAAATGTAATCTTCTGAACAGGTGCACAGTTTAGGGAATATGCTTATCATTGAGACTACATGTTATAAGTTATTGATTCCATAGACATGGTTTCTAAGTGATTCTGGATTCTAGCATTATAAAGGTAACACTGTAATTTTGACGTATTAGGTATCTAGTCACTGTGTAATTATGCAGTTGTTTGCAAACTTAAGGTTAACAGGATTAATAGAACACCCTATAGGCAGGATTTCTACAGATTGACAATTGTACTTGATTTTACAACATTTTTTCCTTATAGGCATGCTTTCTAGGTGGGTGACAGTGTAATGAGAATAACAGAAATGGCATCTAATTATGCTCCTATAGGCATGATCTTTACGTGAACCTTGCAAAGAACAGGTATTTGCGAATCAACGTAACCCTATAGGCATGGTTTCTAATAGGTAAGAGCATAACACATTTAAACCAAGTGAAGAACCTATAGGCAGGATTACTAACACATAATAATCGAACATGTTGGAGCATAATGACACATTTTTTGAGCAAAATAGAATACCTATAGGCACGGTTTCTAACATAATAACACATTTGAGCACAATAAAGCACCTATAGGCAGGATCTCTACCCATTTCAATGCAAATGCTAAGATAGAACCCCTTTCCTACTAACACCCCAAATGTTATTACAACAATTATTACAGACCAAAATGAATAGGAAGAGATTACAAAGATAAATAACTATAGGGAGCCTACGGCAGGCCCAAAGATTCACCCAGTCAGGCCAGGCCTTCATATAGTTCACAACAGCTCAAAAGACAGTTTTCATAGCCAACCCCGGTAGCCATCAGAAATACGGCCATGTACACAAGACCATTGGCTTATTCAGCAAGTGAGATGGGACATAACATGAGCAATTAGGACAAATATGGCAAGGAACCTTGGACCCTAGTGCGTCAGAGTTCCCAAGGGCTTCAAGAACCCAGGGCAGTGCTCACACTAGGGAGGTTAATAGAGGGGATTCTGGGATAGACTGAGGGCCAAGTACTAGTGTGTCAGAGTTCACAAGAGTCTCAACTGGACCCCGAGCAGTGCTCACACTAGGGAGGTCAGAGCAAGAGCCTTGATAGCCTTGGCTTTCAGCCGACTAAGACTAAGAACCAAGCAGTAAGAGAATGGGCTAGTTAAGGGACAACACTGAGGGGTACAAACAGATTCAAGTTGAGCACATAGGATAGACAATAGAACATGCTTAGTTTTAAGAACAGACTTAACAAAATTCAGAAAAAAACAAGTTCAACACTTAATACATAACAAGATAAGTTGCAAGACAATCTTATAGTAAGAAGAAAAAAAAGAGTTCAGATTATGCTAAGTGTAGAAGGCTATCGTCACGAGAAGGTGATCGCTGCCAACTCGACACTACACCAAGGTAGGAAGAGCGAGTCGCAATAGCTTTTACCCGAATAGTGGTCGGGATCGATTTCCACAGGGAGCTAGTAGTGGAGTTGGATTTTCTGTCTAGTCTAGAGATGTGTTTGTGCTCCTAATGTCACTTCAAACATTCTTGGTTTTTGATTCTATAACTACTATGATAAAACTAATGATTAACGCTAAATTATGCTACTAGAATATTGCAAAGTTGTATCTAATGGGAAGGAAGGCACTAGGGTCGTGGCATTACCTAGGTGGCTAATTGACGGGTAGATGTTACTAAGGATAGATTGATATATTTGGGGCTTATGCTATAACCGTTGCACAATTGTACCCACTCTCACACCTCTCGTTAGAGAAAGTGATTTTGCCCAATTGACTCTCTCGAGACTAATTGGGTAGGCCAATAAGATCAAGCAACTAGGGTGATTACTCTCTCGATATTTAAACCGTTAATTGGGACTATCATTTCTCATGAGTCCATCCCAATTCCTTGTTGGGTCAATTTGGGGTCATAAACTCTCTTTCTCAAGAAGAGTCAAACCCAAAAAGCTTGAATCAGTGTTTGCAACCACCAATTCTTAAATAAACCATAAAATCATCCCAAATAACAAACACCCATAATTAATCTAACCCTAGATGGCAACACCCATCAATTACCCACACTAGGGTTGAGCCACAACCCTAGCTAATGGGTTTAGCTACTCATGCTTGAAAGAGAAAATGAAGAAATAGATGAAGGACTAAGCATATTAATTAATTACTAAAAAGAAATCACAAGAATCTATGGTAAAATTAAAGGTAAAGTGCCAAAAATGGCTACAAAAGTTGTTCTCACGAGCGCAGCCCAATTCTGAAGATAACAGATGACCTAAAAATGGTAAAATGTCCTATTTATACTAGGCTGGAAAAACTGGACAAAAATACCCCTATGGGGTCAGTGCGGGCCGCACAAAAAGGACCGGGCCGCACTGGCTCTTGGACTTCACATTTCTGCTTCTCTGAAGTTGGNTAGAGACGAGATGGCAACTTCGAAACTTACTAATGGTCCAATAATAATATTATTGATGCGATAAATCACGGATTATTAAGAACGACAGTAAATTCAAATGAGTCACGAAACTAGGTAAACGTTCCTTTTTATAAAAAATCTCCGCAATCATAATCCATTAATTAACAATTATCTCAAGTCGGGGAGGGCAGATATCAATATCAATAAACTTCAAGGCAGGCAATACAAGCATGCGCAACTCATGCCGAGGTCGTACGGCCCGATCTAACATAAATGTAAAATGTGCATTGCCGAGGGTCAAACGGCACGAACCATATATGCATCTATTACCCCGCTCGCGAATCCCAACTTGATTTTCTTTCGAGGCATGCACATCACCGCCTCTCCCACTTCTTGTTGTAACCGCCATCACATGATTGTTACCTCCCTTCGGGTTCACTACCGTATCACATAGTAGAGCACCCTTAGGTCGAGTATTCAACGATTGAGAGATTTGGCCTAGTTGCACCTCCAAATTCCGAATAGAGGTATTGTGGGAAGCCAATTGAGTATCGGAGTCTTGGTTCTTCTTCATCATTTGTTCGAACATCATTTCTATTCTTCCCATATCACTACCCGAAGAACTAGACCCTTGAGATTGAAACGGAGGCGGATTGTTCGGTTGTTGATACATCGGGGGCCTTTGAAAACCTTGCCCCCGGTTGCCTTGATTTCCATTGTTATTCCACCCGCCTTGACCATTGTTGTTATTGCTCCAATTATTATTGTTCCTGTTCCAATTGCCTTGATTGTTACCTTGGTTACCCCAATTGTTGTTTTGATTGTTGTTGTTCCAATTGCCACCTCCTTGTTGTTGGTTGTTATTATTCCAATTACCGCCGCCTTGTTGATTGCCCCAATTTCCTTGGGGGCTCCATTGTTGATTCCCTTGATTTCCTCTATTCCCTTGGTAGTTATTGACATATTGACATTCCTCGCTTTGATCATCATAGCACTCATTCGAATAACTACCACCATCATTGTTGTTGTCAAATTGCTCACAATTACCTTGAGGTTGTTGTTTCCCTCTTTGCCTCCTTTTTAACATAGAAACACCTTCCATTGTGTTGACTTGGCGCGGGTTTTGGACTTGTTGCAATTGCGCCTTCGCCAATTGATTCATAGTTGTTGTAAGCTCGGCAATAGCTTGGCCATGATCGTTCAATTCCTTGTGCAAATGGATGACCGTGGGGTCACCTTGGGGCACATTTGCTCGGTTGTGCCATGCCGAAGAGGTGTCGGCCATTTCATCAAGTACATCACATGCCTCTTGGTAAGAAAGTTTCATAAAGTTCCCTCCGGCCAATTGGTTTACAATGCACTGATTCGTGGTGTTGATGCCCCGATAAAAAGTTTGTTGTATCATCGCCTCGGTCATGTCGTTATTAGGGCACTCCTTTACTATTGTTCTATATCTTTCCCATATCTCGTGCAAAGGTTCCGTTGGCATTTGCTTGAAAGCTAGAATCTCATCCCGAAGAGCCGCCATATGACTTGGAGAAAAGAATTTGGCAATAAATTTGTCCGCCAATTCATCCCATGTGGTGATAGAATGATTGGGGAGCCTTTCTAACCAATCCAACGCTTTACCCCGAAGAGAAAATGGGAAAAGCCTCAATCTCAACGCATCCTCGGACACGTTTGTTTGCTTGCTGCCCAGCATGTATCTACGAACCCCTTCAAGTGCTTGTATGCATTTTTATCGGAGGCGCCCGTAAAATATCCTCGTTGCTCGAGCAAGGTTAACATGACATTTGTGATTTGAAAGTTCCCCTCCCGGATTAGGGGAGGAACAATGGCACTCGCATACCCTTGATTAGGGAGAACTCTTGGGACTACTCTTGGCGGTGGCGGTGGAGGGTCTGAAATAGGATTGTTATCATTGGCCTGATGGCCTCTACGTGGAGCTTGAGGTACAGGAAACTCATCATGATCAATATCTTCTACCTCCTCCCCCGCCATAGCATTGCCAAGAGGGTCATTAGCATTTAAAGCCATAGTACCTGAGTGATTGACACAAACAAAATTAGTAAACAAGAAGGAAAGAAAAGCAAAACACAAAATGAACTAAACAGATAGTCAACACTGTAAGCTCCCCGGCAACGGCGCCAAAAAGTTGATCGCTGCCAACTCGACACTATACCAAGGTAGGAAGAGCGGGTCGCAATAGCTTTTACCCGAATAGTGGTCGGGATTAATTTCCACAGGGAGCTAGTAGTGGAGTTGGATTTTCTGTCTAGTCTAGAGATGTGTTTGTGCTCCTAATGTCACTTCAAATATTCTTGGTTTTTGATTTTATAACTACTATGATAAAACTAATGATTACCGCTAGATTATGCTACTAGAATATTGCAAAGTTGTATCTAATGGGAAGGAAGGCACTAGGGTCGTGGCATTACCTAGGTGGCTAATTAACGGGTAGATGTTACTAAGGATAGATTGATATATTTGGGGCTTATGCTATAACCGTTGCACAATTGTACCCACTCTCACACCTCTCGGTAGAGAAAGTGATTTTGCCCAATTGACTCTCTCGAGACCAATTGGGTAGGCCAATTAGATCAAGCAACTAGGGTTCAAGTAGGGTGATTACTCTCTCGAGATTTAACCCGTTAATTGGGACTATCATTTCTCATGAGTCCATCCCAATTCCTTGTTGGGTCAATTTTGGGGTCATAAACTCTCTTTCTCAAGAAGAGTCAAACCCACAAAGCTTGAATCAGTGTTTGCAACCACCAATTCTTAAATAAAAACATAAAATCAACCCAAATAACAAACACCCATAATTAATCTAACCCTAGATGGCAACACCCATCAATTACCCACACTAGGGTTGAGCCACAACCCTAGCTAATGGGTTTAGCTACTCATGCTTGAAAGAGAAAATGAAGAAATAGATGAAGGACTAAGCATATTAATTAATTACTAAAAAGAAATCACAAGAATCTATGGTAAAATTAAAGGTAAAGTGCCAAAAATGGCTACAAAAGTTGTTCTCACGAGCGCAGCCCAATTCTGAAGATAACAGATGACCTAAAAATGGTAAAATGTCCTATTTATACTAGGCTGGAAAAACTGGACAAAAATACCCCTATGGGGTCAGTGCGGGCCGCACAAAAAGGACCGGGCCGCACTGGCTCTTGGACTTCACATTTCTGCTTCTCTGAAGTTGGACTCCACGGACCGCGTAAAATGGACTGCGGTCGCGGAGGGAGTTGGCGCGGTCCGCACAATAACGACCGCGGACCGCATGGCATTGTTTTGGCAAAAATGTTAGCTCTCTGAATCTCTTGACCGCGGACCGCACAAAAGGGTAGTGCGGCCGCGGAGCCCTGATCGCGGACCGTGTAAAATGTACCGCGGCCGCGTTGCCCTTGAGCCCAAATTGCCAACTCTCTGAATCTCCTAGTGCGGCCGCATGTCCATTTTGTGCGGTCCGCACTAGGCCTTCTTCCCTTAGATTTCTTGGTCTTTGATACTTGAGTAGGTTTCACTCCTTTTTGAGCCGATCTTTGACATTTCGTCACTTTGTCGATCAAACCTGCAAACAAGCACAACCTGTGAGTATTTTGGGACTATTTTGTAGCGATTTGTAACCAAAGCACAGGCAAGTAGGGGCATATAATATGTTAAAATCCTAACTTATCAAAGGGATCATATCAATTAACATTAGGACTTAACATGCTGAGAACTAATTAGGCCAATTACTGGAGAAGTCAAGACATGATGAAAACAGGATCAAAACAGGCTACATTCAGCAGATTCAGAAACAGACTTGTTATTTACTTAATGAATACACTCATACCGAGTCAACTAATCCATAGAAAAGGGATATGAATGCATGTTCAAATACCAGGGCTAATAGCAAACTTAAACACTTAAGAGATGGCTATCAGTGACACATAGGTTAGGCAGAATTAAAAGAAATTAATCAACTCAGGTCTAAAACATGTCTCAAACTACAAATGTAATGCATTTAGATTAGGAGAAGCTTAAAATTGAAGTAAGGTAGTCAGAATCGCATACGAGAATAGTCCAGAAACATATTGAACAACAATCTTCAGAAGAGAAAACACATGTTTGATAACAGGTAAGTAGAAGTGAAAAGACAGGTGTGACGACCCGTCCAGTCGTCTCATGAGTTACCGCGCTGTTTCCCCCATTTCTGCTTCTTTATACCTCGTTTTCCGTGTTTTATGTGATCAAGTTGATTAGTTTGCGTGCGGGGTAGATTCATATGTTCTATTTCTATGATATGAGGCTGGTTCTCAGCCTTGTGTTGTGATGGTACTGGTGAGCTTGAGGTACAACTCTTTCATTTGAGTCATTTTCATGATTTGAGTATGTTCGGACCGTTGCTTATTGGTGCACGTATTATGCAAGTTGTGGCTTAGACCTATATTGATGTGTCATGTCACCAGAGTGGTGTGTTGGATTAGAGGAGATTGTTGGAATCATTAATGAATACAAACGAATTTGATTTCAGCTTGTTGGAAGGATAATATCGAGGTTCGGCTCGGAAATTGCTATGGAATTTGCCAAAAGAGAAGTGGATTCGTGAATGGTCGATCTGAGGAATGTCGTGGTTTATCGCGTATTTCGTCTATCATTGGCAGTATATGAAAGTGTTGGAATGAGACTTTAGCTGATAAGAGGTTTTCTACCAATATTCGGTTGTTGTGGGCAGCTGCTGCGAACAGAAGTTCTCGCTACGAGTGTTGAGTTATGTGGTATATCGTGTGTTTGCACCGGGGATTGCAAGTATGGGTGATTACAGCTTGTTCGGGCTTATTCTGGGTATAGATGCAATATGATCTTGTGAATGGTTTCGGAAGTGGAAATGTGGTTCTAAGGCTTATGGGCTGGATTGGGTTGTGAAATTTCAGTTGCAATGTGTTGTCGGACCTATATGAGATAGGGTGACGTGGGATCACCCCCGGGTATATGCATGGTAAGGTTATTCAGCAATTGGTTGGCTTTTGGAACAACTCTGGGCACGTTCGAGGACGAACGTTTGTTTAAGTTGGGGAGGATGTGACGACCCGGCCAGTCGTCTCATGAGTTACCGCATCGTTTCCCCCATTTCTGCTTCTTTATGCTTCGTTATCCGTGTTTTATGTGATTAAGTTTATTAGTTTGCGTTCGGAGTGGATTTGGTAAGAAATGAGACACTTAGTCTCTTTTAAGGAAGCTTAAGTTGGAAAAGTCAACCGGATGTTGACCTATGTGTTAGAGGGCTCGGATGTGAGTTCCGATGGTTCGGTTAGCTTCGGGAGGGATTTATGACTTAGGAGTGTGATCGAAAGTGGTTTTGGAGGTCCGGAGTAGAATTATGCTTGAATTGGCGGAGTTGATATTTTGGCGATTTCCGGTTGATAGGTGAGATTTTGATCCGGGTGTCGGAATGGAATTCCGAGAGTTGCAGTAGCTTCGTTATGTCATTTGGGATGTGTGTGCAAAATTTCAGGTCATTCGGACGTGGTTTGGCTGGGTTTTTTATCGAAAGAAATATTTCAGAAGTTTTTAGAAAACTTAGGCTTGAATTCGATGTGAATTAGTGGATTTGATGTTGTTTGAAGTGTTTTGATGATTGGAACAAGTTTGAATGAGGTTTTAGGATGTGTTGGTGCTTTTGGTTGAGGTCCCGGGGGCCTCGGGTGAGTTTCGGATGGTCAATCGGACCATTTTTGGTATTTAGAAGTTGCAGATTTTCTGTTCAGGTGTTGCAGACAATTAAGCTTTCGCGATCGCGTAGAAGGAATTTGGAAGGTCAGGATTTAGACCTTCGCGTTCGCGTTTGAGGGCTCACGTTCCCGGAAGGTTAGGAGTTTGTGCTTCGCGTTCGCATGAGGAGGTCCGCGTTCGCGTATAAGGATTTTTGGGTCCAGTGGAATTTGTTCTCCGCGTTCGCGTGTGGGGGACCGCGTTCGCGTAGGTATAAAAGTCTGAAGCATCGCGTTCGCGGAGAGTGATTTGCGTTCGCGTAAGGTTAATTTTGGATAATTTTAAAGTGTGCTTCGCGATCGCGAGGCTGTGGTCGCGATCGCGATGAAGAAGGATCAGAACTGGGCAGAAAGTTATAAGTTATTTCATCCGCGATTTTGAGTCATTTTTCCTCCATAGTCAATCATTTTGAGGGCTTTTTGAGGGAGATTCAAGAGGGATTCAAGGAGAATCGATTGGAGGTAAGATTTTTGAACCTAAAAACGTGATTCTATTGTGAAATCAACCTAGAAAATCATGGAACTTAAGCTAAAAATGGAAGAACGGCTTGGGATTTTGAACTTTTGAATTGGGATTTGAGGGACCATTTGAGGTCGAATTTAGGAACTTTTGGTATGTATGAACTCGTGAGGGGATAAGGAACCCGTTGATGTAAAAAATTTTGAGTTTCGAGAAGTGGGCCCGGGGCTCGAGTTTTGGTAATTTCGGGATTTGTGCCCGTTATTGATTGTTTTCGCTTGGGCTTTATTCCCTTAGCATATTGTGATGTATTCGTTCTGATTTTTGGATAGATTCGACGCGCGTGGAGGCCGATTTGAGGGGCAAAGGCGTCGCGAGCTAGAGATTTTGCCGGTTCGAGGCGAGTAATGATTGTAAATGATATCCTGAGGGTTTGAAACCCCGGATTGCACATCGTAGTGCTATATTGAGGTGAGACACGCGCTGGATGATGAGCGTGGGGTCTGTTACTACTGGGGATTGTGACTCTGTTAGTCCCGATTGATGATTGTACCGCGTATTTGACTGAAACTTGTTTGTTATCATCATGATTTGGGCTGATTGCCATATTTGGGCTTCGTGCCAATTATTTGAACCCTTCGGGATTTTTATCACTATTTCCTCACTGTTTAGACTTATTGCTTGAACTCAGTCCGGTTGATATCTACTGTTTTACAAACTCAGCCACCTTTTACTCAGATTTGAAACTTAAATGATATTTCTAAATGATGTTTTGGGCTGAGAACTACTGTTTTACTAATGCCCAAGGGTCTTGTGATGATATCTGACTGAGTGCGGCCGAGGGCCATATGTGAGCATACACTGAGTGATATGAGGCAGAGGGCCTGAGATACATTTATACGCCACGAGGTGGCTTGAGTGATGTGAGGCCGAGTGCCGAGAGATGATGCCACGAGGTGGCTTGATATAGCGCTTGGGCCGTAAGGGGGCCCTCCGGAGTCTGCACACCCATAGTTAGCGCGGGTACCCATTGTTCTGAGAGTGAGCCCGACGGGCTGAGAGTGTTCTGAGAGTGAGCCCGAGGGGCTGAGAGTGTTCTAAGAGTGAGCCCGAGGGGCTGATACTATTTTGAGAGTGAGGCCGAGGGGCTGGTATTGTTTTGAGATATGTGCCCGAGGGGCGAACCTTTATGTGTTCATCTTTCATATTTACTTGTCATTTTACTTGTTATACTGTGGTATTTGTGCCCGAGGGGCGGATTTTCGGTGCTTGTCGACACTAACTATTTTGCAGTCATTGCGTAACTGTTGAAAAAGTCATTTTCAAAAGAGTTTAAACTGATTTAAGATATTTCTAAAGATTTCACAGCTTCACTGCTTTTCTCAAAGGGTTTTACACTGCTTCTATATAGCATGTTGGTTTGCTTTACGTGATTTCTTACTGCTCAGTTGTTATTTGCCTTTATTACTCACTGAGTTGGAGTACTCACTTTACTCCTTGCACCGTGTGTGCAGATGCAGGTATTTTGCACCCGATAGTGGGTTTTGACTGAGCGGAGGCAGAGTTATTGGAGTTAGCAAGGTGACTGCCAGCGTTCGCAGCACCGCTTTTCTCCCTTTGTTTACCAGTCCTGTTTCGTATATTTCAGACCTTGTAGTTGTATTTATACTCTAATAGATGCTCGTGACTTGTGACACCCCGGTTTAGGCTGTGTCGGGTTGTACTTCCGCTAATTATTATCATTAAATCATATTTAAACTGCTTATGAACTGTTTAATTATTTTAAAAGGATGAATCGGGTTTAGTTGGATGGCCTTGTCCCCACGAGAGGCGCCATCACGACCGGGTCTGGGTTTGGCTCGTGACAACAGGGGTTTGGTAACTCACCAGTTAAGTAAAAACAAGAAGGAAAGGAATTCCACAATGTTATGAATGTTAACAAAAGAACAAGAACCCAGAATTTCTGGTCTTGGCTTTCAGCCGGCCAAGAACCAAAGTGCAGAACAAGATTGTTAAAGGAAAAAGAGCACACAACTTTTAATTTTTAGTAATTTTTCTTAATGATTCGAGAAATGTTTCAAAGGGGAATGGGGAGGGGTTTATATAGTGTAGAAATCAAACACATAAACATGGAAAATCTTCAGTCAAACACTAGAAAGGAAAGCAATCGAAATCAGTAAAGAAAAGAGAAAATGTCAAAACCCTAATTTTAGGTAAAGTACACAAATCGGCAGAAATCTAAAATCAATAAAAGGTAAAAATCAAATGCTGCATAGAATAAGATGAACATAGACAGAAATACCATTTAAATCAGTGAATCGAACCATATTTGGTGTGATTTAAAAGAATCTGAAGCCCTAATTTTAGGGTAAATAAAAGATCGGTAGAGAAGAACAAATTTACACACACAATATGATGCATATAGACGAAATAACACTTAAAATAAAAGAATCGAACCAGATTTGGTTAGATCTAAAAGAGATCTAAAACCCTAATTCATAGGGTAAGTAAGAATCACAAAGATACACAGAGATTCATAGAACAAGAAAAAACATAGACGGAAAAGGTCAAGGAACTGAACAAGCTTTGGTTCGAAGTTGATGAGATCCGCTTGCCATGTTTAGGAAAGCGGTATTTAGAAAGTTCCAATACCAGGGGGAAGTAGAATATGGCAAGAAACAGCTATGTAATCCCACGTCCGGTGGGATTAGAAGAGAAAATTTGGGGAGACGGCTAGGGTTTGGGCGGAGAGATGAGAGAATCCAGAGGTGACGGATGGTGGAGAATAGATTTAGGTTTAGGGGGGTTGGGTATAATTAAAAGGGTAGGAGTAATATGGGTCGTTGATCTCAGAGATCAACGACCATGATTAAAAAGGATTTTTTGGGTCGGGTAGGTTTAGTTGATTGTGCTGGGGTTATTTGGTTTGGGATGGGGTATTTTGGGCTAGTGCATTAGGTGATTGGGCTGGGGGTTGGTCCGAAAATTAGGCAGAATTTAGGCTAGTTTTTAAATATCCAATATTTAATAAAAAATAATTTATAAAAGTAATTAATAAATAACAAAATATTATTTGTGCACAAAAAATGATTAATAACAATTACTCAACATTATAAAAATATAAAAATTCATTTTCTGCATAAATAATGTAATTATACATTAATATGGGCTATTATTGCAAAAATATGTAATTAGCCCTAAAAATGCAAATGTAATTATAAAAATGGACTGAAAAGTATTTAAAATAACATATTGGTGTAAATGATATGTTTATATGATTAAATCATCATAAAATAGGATAATTACTGGATATTTATATAATAAAAATGCAAAAATAAATCGATTTAAAGTCTTTAAAAATTATGGAAAATTATGAAAAATGCTTGTATGGGCTTATAAGCTAAATGATGATGCAAATATATATATATATATATATATATATATATATANATCCAATATTTAATGAATAAATAATTTATAAAAGTAATTAATAAATACCAAAAATATCATTTGTGTACTAAAATGATTAAAAATAATTACTTATCATTGAAAAAATATAAAAAGTCATTTTCTGCATAAATAATATAATTATACATTAATATGGGCTATTTTTGCAAAAATATGCAATTAGCTCTAAAAATGCAAATGTAATTATAAAAAATATACTAAAAATATTTAAAACCTCATGTTGGTATAAATGACAAGTCTAGATGATTAAATCATCGTAAAAATAATTCGGAGGATAATTATTAGATTTTTATATAATAAAATACAGGAATAAATTGGTTTGAAGTCTTTAAAAATTATGAAAAATTATAGAAATATTTGTGTATGCTTATAAATCAAATGATAATGCATATGCACAATTTTCAAAGGTATATATACATATTTAAAATATGAGGGAAAAATTGGGTATCAACAATAAGTCGGCCGGCCGAGCAATAATCGGGCAAGCCAGCTATGAGCGCATCGTTGTATGGCATCCAGATGAACTATTAAGTAACAACATAAAACATGAGTATGCAAAAAACATGTGAAGCTATGACAAGTAAACTTAGATATACATTTACCTGTGCGCCCTCCATCAAATCCAAGATATCCTTGCACAAGGGGAGATTATGCCGAGCCTTGTATTCATGCGTATATCCCCACCGGAGAACCCACCTCCTAGCTAGAGGGAGCAACAGAGGTGGTACATCTGGTGCTAATGGTGGTAAAGGTGGCTGCAACTGCAGGAACCGCTCCCAGGCCCAAACCTAACATAAAAAGTTGACGTAACATTAAGATATATTTTTACTAGGTATGTTAAAATGAATAAAGTATTCGAATATGTTGTCACCTGTAGTAACGGCAGAAATCTAGCAACGTTACGCTGGGTGCCCATGCTCGCCCGGCACATCTGCCTGTACAAGTAGGCGAGAACAGCAACACCCCAATTGTACTGGGGTAAATCATCTAGCCGCTCAAGATGATGAAGAAATCTCAAGCTGGCTAGGTTCCCCGAAGTGTTCGGGAACAAGACCCCTCCAAACATAAGGAGTAGAAGCAACCTCGTATACCGGTGAATATGATAATCTGGTGTATCGCCATCGATATCAGGATGCAATATCTCCAAATAGTCTCGAATAGTCACGACTGGCCCCAGCCATCCTGTGGCCGGAAACCAGTGAGCAATTGTAGCATGTCCAGGTACTGTGCACCTGTCATCTCTCTCATGGCCTACGGCAGAGCAACGGGGTATCCATCAACAGGCAGCCATATATAACCTCCACGTCCTGCAGTGTGATGGTGGCCTCGCCAATGGGCAAGTGGAAATGTGTGCGTCTCCTGTCGCCACTGCTCTATCAGGGTCGTGACCAAAGACCAATCAAGCTGTAGCCGCGTGATCTCCAAAATCCTGTAGAAGCCCGTATCCTGCAAGCGTCTGACTACACGGGGATTGAGAACTTTGACCTTCAAAAAGTCCCACATGTCGTCCACTCTCCTGACGCGGAGAGTCTGGGCCAGTAACTCTCCCTCCCATATGAGGGCGGACCTATGATCACCCTATAACGACAGTAGCTCATCGCTGGAAGGTCCGGGATGAATAGGCGGCACCTCCATGTCGTCTACTGTAAATTAAACAACACTAATTACATGTTAGTTTTATAATTTTATATGTTTGTTTGTAAATTAAATAATTAATTGTTATAATTATACAATATTTAATAATTATCTATTCATAAGGGTTCCAGGCTCGATATTTGAGGCTCAATAGCACCAAGATATCCTGAATTCTTGTATGTGTTAGTTTTATTATTTTACATGTTAGTTTTATAGTTTTATATGTTTGTTTGTAGATTAAATAGTTAATTTTTATAATTAAATAATATTTAATTATTAAGTATTCACATAAGGGTACCAGGCTCGATATTTGAGGCATAGTAGCTATGGCTGTGCACGGATCGGATTGGATCGGATTTAGCATATTTCGGATTCGGATTTAGGATTTTGGATTTTGAAAAGGGCAATCCGAATCCGATCCGAATTAACATTGGATCGGATCGAATTTTAAACTTTGGATCGGATAATTTTTCGGATTGTCACAAAATTGCTGGTTAGGACTTAGGACCATTCATCTCCTAAAACACCATTCAATCAGAAAAAACCATTCATCTCCTAAAGCACCATTCAATCATAATCAAAAAAATTGAGTGAATAAACACCATTCATCTCCTAAAACACCATACAATCATATTGAGATTCACTGTTGTTGGTTGTGAAATCAGTTGAAGCATCTCTTTCACCAAAATTTTCAACAATTTGAAGTTTATTTGGTGTCTCTGTCTCATCTTCCATCTACTAAAACAAAACAAAAAAATCAAAGTAAAATCAAAATTTGAAAAATAGAACATGAAAGAGACATAAAAGACATAAGAGAAGGGAAGAGAGGCGGAAGAAAGAGACATAAAAATCAAAGTAAAATCAGAAGTTTGAGACTTTGAGTCTTTGAGACTCTCAGTCTTCACTGAAGAGAAGAGAGGCGGAAAAATCTAAGTGAGTGAGGGAGTGTGTAAAAAATGAATAAGCCTAACCCTAAAATTTTAGTGTAGTATTTATATAGGTACATATAGTTTCGAATTTCGGATCGGATCGGATTTAGATCATACCAATCCGAATCCAATCCGAAAATTCGAAATTTTATAAAACAATCCGTATCCAATCCGAAAATCCGAAATCCGAAATCCAAAAATCCAAAATAGAGTGGATCGGATCGGATTTCGGATATCCGATCCAAATGCACAACCCTAATTTACATGAGGAGGTCTATATGAAATTTCCGGCTGGAATTTCTCCTCCTGCTCCTAATATGGTTTGTCGTTTAAAGAAATCTCTCTATGGTCTTCGTCAAGCCTCACGACACTGGTATGTTCGCCTCACTGCTGCTTTTAATTTTAAAGGTTTCAGTCATTCCTTGAATGATTACTCCTTATTTTATAAGAAATCTGGGGATTCTATTTCTTTGGTGGCCATGTATGTTGATGATATACTTCTTACGGGCAATAATGTGGCAGAATTGGATGATTTGAAATTGTTTCTAGATGCTGAATTCAAAATCAAAGACTTAGGGAACTTATCTTATTTTCTGGGAATGGAGGTTCTTCGTGAGTCTTCTGGGCTCATCCTGACTCAGCGCAAATTTGCCTTGAGCTTCTTTCTGAATTCGATTGCTTTGGCCTGACCACTGCCTCTTCTCCATGGATCCTTCCATTAAGCTGCATGCTGATGATGGTACTCTTCTTTCTGACCCTACTATGTATCGTCGCCTTTGGGGGAAATTGAATTTTTTGACACACACTCACCCAGATTTGAGCTTTGCCGTTTAGCACTTAAGTCAATTTATGCAGGCCCCGCGTGATTCTCACTTATCTGTTGCTTTCCACTGTCTTCGTTATCTGTTGCTTGACCCTGGCATGGGCTTGTTCATGACTGCTACCTCGTCTCTTGATTTGCTGGCTTTTTGCGACTCCGATTGGGGTTCTTGCCCAGACTTTCGCCGTTCTATTAGTGGGTTCTTTATAAGCCTTGGTGGTTGCCCTGTTTCTTGGAAATCCAAGAAACAACCGTCTGTTTTCCTTTCATCCGCTGAAGCTGAATACAGATCTATGCGTCGGGTGGTCGCTGAGCTCACTTGGCTTGTTCGTCTGCTTGATAACCTTTCTATTCCACCGTCCTTGCCGGTTTTCCTTCACTCTGATAGTCAGGCGGCGATTCACATCGTCAAAAATCCAGTCTTTCATGAACGCACGAAGCATGTGGAGCTTGATTGCCACTTCGTGCGTCAACAGTTTCAGGCTGGTTTGATTTCCTTAACTTTTGTTCCGTCGCACTCACAGCTCGCCGACGTCTTCACCAAACCCCTCTCTGGTCCGCTTCATCGTTCTTTGTTAGGCAAGCTGGGGGTTCATTCTTCACCCTCCACCTTGCGGGGGAGGGGGGTTGGCGATATGGGCGATGCAGGCTAGGGTTTAATTGAAGATATTTCTTAGTGTCTCATTTGAGACCTTACACAATAAAGTCGGTCATACAAAGGAGCTGATAAGTGGCACATAGCAGTTGCCACGTAGAAGAATCTGAACCATTAGACACTTTCAATCTCAACCGTCCAAGACAACTGTCTGTGTACATATTAAGTAAGTTAGGCAGTAATATACCGTGTATAAATATAGGTACTTGTACAGTTAGTAAAATATAATAAAAAATTACAACTTCAGATATTTTGCTCTCTAAAATGTCTAGAACCTTCCTATAATTTTCACATAATTGTTAAAAGAAATACTATGGGTTAATACGTGAGAGACGAAGAACAAAAATGTTGGAAAATCATGATAAAAAGCTAACCAATAAAAAAATCTGTAACTATAAAACTGTATCTTAGCAAATTAGATTTTCTTTTATATATGCCTTTTAGATAACTTATCTCAATTTAATTTTTTTTAATTATAACTGTTATTTGTATTATAGTGGGGCAAGTGCTCAGATAGCCATTCTCAGGGATCCTATTTAGATATTAGCCAATACTTATTTTGTCTTACAAATTTAAATTAAAAATCTTAATATCAGGACAATTTGGACATTTTTGGAAAAAGTTGAACTGAAAAACTCAAATTTAGGACGTAGTTTAAATAGCACCTTTTAAAGTGGCTACGTGGTGTCATTTCCACCATTATAGTTCCAACCTGGAAAGGTAAAAATTGCACGGGGCGCCCTATTTGGTCGCCCTTATTTAACATATACCCATTTTTTTAAAAAGTTTTAACTTGTACCTACTTTTTAAACAACTTCAACCCCCCTTTCTCCTCCTCCTTCTCCTCCTTCGTCTTCTTCTTCTTCTTCTTCTTCTTCTTCTTCTTCTTCTTCTTCTTCTGCTGCTGCTGCTGCTGCTGCTGCTGTTGGTGCTGCTATGAAACTTCAGTTCATGGGATGATTCAGATTATTTAAAAATAAATTATAAATAATTACGTAATTTAGTATACTATAATTTGTGAATATTTCCACGTACGGGAAGTTTAAGGTCACACTTAGTGATTCTTTTCATGATAATTCTATTCTTTTCACGTTTATTTGTTTCCAAAATTTTTATGATTTAGATACTGTTGGCAATCTGATTATTTATAGTAGTCTGATTATAACAAAACTAATGAATTCAGGACAAAAAAACTTCAGCTTATTTAGTGCCGAAGTTTTTACAAATGAACTAAATAACTTCAGCATCTTCTGCTGAAGTTTTTGAAAAGGCTTATCCAGGACAAAAAAACTTCAGCTTATTTAGTGCTGAAGTTTTTATAAATGAACTAAATAACTTCAGCATCTTCTGCTGAAGTTTTTGAAAAAGCTTAATGACAAAACTAATGAATTCAGGACAAAAAAACTTCAGCTTATTTAGTGCAATTACAAACAAAAATTTCAGCAAATAGAGAACAAAACTTCAGCTACTATGCTTAAGTTCAGCAATTACTAACAAAAACTTCAACAAATAGAGAACAAAACTTCAGCTACTATGCTAGTTCAGCAATTACAAACAAAAACTTCAGCACACTTGGTTCAGCACACTTGCTACTTCAGGCCCCCGTATGCTGAAGTTACGCGAAAAAGTGGGTATGCTTGCAATTTTTTTTGCAAAGGGGGCACAAGTTAAAACGTGACCCAAAAAGCGGGTATAGATGCAAATCCCCGAGAAAGGGGTGGAGTGGGCCTTCATTATTGGGCCGTCAGCGAGGCCCAAACGAAAAAATTTTGGCAACTTCATTGGTCCTATTAACAGCCGACCCGCCACCATATCTGCTCAGTGTCTTCTTCCTCTCTCCACTCTTAATTCATGAACTTCAGCCTGTATTAATAATTAATACTTTTTTGCAGCGAAAATTCTCATCCTGAAGCTGTTTGATATAATGCCTAAGAGGAGTCTCAATTACAAATTCGAATTGGGGAAGACCACTCTCTTGCTTTGCTGTACAATGTAATCATCCTCAACCCTTTATTCAAAATTCTCTTATAATCACATGGCCTGTAATTGCATTCTCAATTCTCAATTTTTACCTTCTTTTTCCCAATTTAACAAACCCCACTGTCGAAAAAATAGAACTCCGTTAATAATTTCATGCAGTTCTGATAGTCCCACAACCGAAGAAGACAAGAAACTTAGGTTTAATCAACTGGGTTTACTTAATCTTTCAGTTACTCTCACTGTACTTTCAACTTCACTTGTAAGACCCGCAAATGCAGCAAAAGTCTCCGAAAAGAGACGTTCAACGAAAAAGACTGAGGCTTTAACGCCACAAGAGCTGAAAAAATGGTCACAAGGACTTCCAACTGTGAGCAATAGGCTGCCTTATACAGAAATATTGGATTTGAAAAGGGAAGGGAAACTTAAGCATATAATTAAACCACCTAATGTAGGGTTAAAGCAACGGCCGGAGGTAGTTTTAGCTGTTTTAGAGGATTCTAAGGTTGTTAGAATAGTGTTACCTTCTGTTGAGAGTGATCCAAGATTTTGGTCTGAATGGGATGACATGAAAATTGATGGACTTTGTATGAATGCCTATACTCCACCACTGAAAAAACCCGAGCTGCCTTCACCTTATTTGGGGTTCTTGTCAAATATTCCAGCTTGGATGCTTTCTTTTATGAAGGCCAAGCCACAGTCGAAAAGGGCGTTGGAGCTGAAGAGGGTGAGAGAAAAATTGAAGAGGAGGCAAAACCAGGAGATGTCAAAGATGCGGGAGGAGAGGGAGAGGATGGAGAAGGCAATGAAAACACAGAAGAAAATGGAAGAGAGGAAAAGAAAGAGGGAGTTGAAGAGAATGAGGTATGAGGAGTCGTTGCGTCAAGCAAGTAGAAGTTCTCAGGATATGGCAAGAATGTGGGAAACCTTAGCTAGTGATTCGAATGTTGCCACTGCTCTTGGATTGGTGTTTTTCTACATATTTTATAGAACTGTCGTGCTTAGTTATAGGAGGCAGAAAAAGGATTATGAGGATAGGTTGAAGATAGAGAAAGCAGAAGCTGATGAGAAAAAGAAGATGAGGGAATTGGAGAGGGAAATGGAAGGGATTGAGGGTGTTGATGATGATGACGAAGAGGAAGGAAGAAAAGGGGAGGAAAATCCTTATATGAAGATGGCTATGCAATTCATGAGGTCAGGTGCTCGTGTCCGAAGAGCACGTAATAAGAAACTTCCCCAGTATTTAGAGAGAGGTGTGGATGTTAAGTTCTCCGATGTTGCTGGGCTTGGGAAAATCAGGGAGGAGCTTGAGGAAATTGTTAAGTTCTTCACCCATGGGGAGATGTATCGCAGGCGAGGAGTCAAAATACCAGGTCAGATATATGCAGATATTGATTTTTGGGGAGTCTTCTTGAATGTGGTTCCTATTTGAGTTTGTTGTTTGACGTATACTTTCTGTAAATAGGAAGTCCTTTTCTTTCTATTTCAGATCAGCAGGAATATGCCGCTTCAATTGCTCTAGACTTGTTAGTTATTTGTTCTGGGTACTAGTGTATATTTCTGTACTTTACTGTTATTTCCTTCTGGAATCGTGTGTTTACGTGGATACAATGGACATAAGCCTATAGGCTTCTTCCACTGTGAAATTGCAGCATTAGCGGATCCAAGGTTCTTTAGTCCACCACTAGCTAGCTCACCTATGGCTCATACTTTTTCATGGAATTGGGGTTTACTAAGTTCTGTCCTTTGGCAGTGGACACTTCTATATCCATAGCTCTATGACCAGAGGCGGACCCAGGATTTGAAGGTTAGGGTGCACTTTTGGAGTCAACCAAAATCTGCTTTGTATATGGGGTGCTCACTATTAATATATCACTATTTTCTAAAGACATATATATATATACATGGAGTTTTTGCCGAACTTTACGGGTGCAGGTGAACTTTACGCCTCTATCTATGAGTAACATCTATGGTGCAAAATGTATTTGCTCGCCTTTACTTTGTAGCAAGAGATTCTTGCTTTAGTAAAGTTTCTCCTAGATATTTCTCTGTTTTTTTTTGCATCTACCTGCATTTTACTACTCCGTGTTTTAACATAATTCTATCACATGCAAGAATAGAACTCACTCTGACTTCAATATAACATTAATAAGTTTGATATCTGCTTCTGTAACTTTAACTAAGAGAACTTCTTATCTGTCTGTCTGTCTCTCTCCCCTCAAAGTTTCCGTTTACTGATTCTTGTTGTCATTCGTTACATCAATTTATGCAAATAGCATTTCCAGTATATATATATATATCGTTCTTGCCTGCATTATCTCACTTTGTGAGGCATAAGATCTACTATGCACCTGTCTGTTCACTTCATTGATAATTCCTCAGTTTTTTTTTTCCATTCCTTGTTTGGCACACTAGCCTGGTATCGCGTTATTCTTGTCTTATATCATTACATATCTATTGGGCAATGCTTTCAGGGGGTATACTGCTTTGTGGTCCACCTGGGGTGGGGAAGACTTTGCTAGCAAAGGCTGTGGCTGGTGAGGCAGGGGTGAACTTCTTCTCCATTTCGGCATCTCAGTTTGTTGAGATATATGTTGGTGTTGGTGCTTCTCGTGTTCGAGCACTCTACCAAGAGGCAAGGGAGAATGTAAGTCCTTTTTCTATCTTCTCTACTCTCCATGCCCATCCTCTGAGGCATTTTCTTACAAGCGCCTGGTGTTCTAATTGGCTATTCTTATTCCACCTTTGCTTTTTATGAAGACTCTACCATTTCCCTCCTATTCTGAGTGAATTGCTTGCTTTTGTCTTTTGATATTGCTAAAACCAGCTAGTTTGACGTTGAGGAGTCGTTAATTTATTGATAGAATTTTGCTGGGTGGGTTGCTTCATAAGTGCTGTTTCCAAATCTTGTCAAGTCATTTTTGCTTTTACTTAGGGGTGGTTGTATATATAATTTATAAAGTCTTAACAAGATATGAGCGTTATTGTGTGGTCTGTCTCAGGCACCATCAGTAGTCTTCATTGATGAGTTGGATGCGGTTGGCAGAGAACGTGGTTTGATCAAGGGTTCGGGCGGACAAGAACGTGATGCGACTTTGAATCAGGTTTCCAGGGCATTTAGCACTTATGAGAAACTTCCACTTCATCTTGTTGAGATTTCAGGCTACATTGATTTGGTTCTCCTTTTTTCTCCAGCTTCTTGTGTGCTTGGATGGTTTTGAAGGCAAAGGTGAAGTCATCACTATTGCTTCTACAAATAGACCAGACATATTGGACCCAGCACTTGTTCGGCCAGGGCGGTTTGATCGGAAGATATACATACCAAAACCTGGCCTTATTGGGCGAATTGAAATTCTTAAGGTGCACGTTACATATGTAGTTGTCTGTTGAAAGGTTCAATTATTTTGGGGGTGTACGACATCTTAAAGTGCTTTTCTTGGGGATGCATAAATTATAATATTTTAGCAAGCTTATAATATGTTTTACTCCATGTTTTCTTACATTGAATCTCCTTGGGTTAGGTGCACGCTCGTAAGAAGCCTATGGCTCCTGATTTGGACTATATGGCTGTTGCCAGTATGACTGATGGAATGGTTGGTGCAGAGTTGGCCAACATTGTTGAGGTTGCTGCTATTAATATGATGCGTGATGGAAGAACTGAGGTAATAGATTTAGGGCTTCAGAGTGAGTCAAATTTTCCTCTAACCTTGTTTTTTGATAAGGTAAAAAAGAGAACCTTGTTAAGCAATATATGCCAATACTAGTTGTTGTTTACCATACAGATGGACTTTTTGGCAGTCTTTAAACAACATGAGATCTTCCTAAGCTGAGCTCTTATTTATTGCACGCAACATGGGAGAAACTTTTTCATTATTGCTTTCAATATGATGCCCTTTTTAGCCGGAGAAGTGGGGATGGGTTGATGTTGGTTAATGAGCCTCGTGTTATTTTTCTAAACATCATAATAGAGACCAAAATATTGTATGCTGGAATTTGTCTTCTAGATTTTATCATGACAAAGATGAAGTTCTGGTCATCATCCATCCATAATGTCACTACTTTGCGAAGTACTCAACTAAATCAGGTGTCCAAACCTGTACTTCACTTCTCCATGGTGTGCTCTTCTGCTACCAGAGACAGTAGACTTTGTATAACCTTAGAGTTTGCACTTAGCAGATTACAACTGATGACTTGTTACAAGCTGCACAAATTGAAGAACGAGGAATGCTTGACCGGAAGGAGAGGAGCCCTGAAATGTGGAAGCAAGTCGCTATTAATGAAGCAGCGATGGCTGTGGTGGCAGTGAACTTCCCAGATCTTAGAAATATTGAGTTTGTAATGTTCTTACTCTCTTCTATATTGCTTTTTACTGTCTGTTTTTTTATTTATATCTTTTTTTGATAATTTACTCTCTGCTTTCTCATTATTGTTGTTATGGTATGATAATTGGGTGAAGTATCTTTACTGAGTTAGGCAATCATGTCTGTGCTTCTGCTTTGCTTTTGTCTTGGTTCACTCTTCAATAGTACCCAAATATGCATTTATCTTTACTGCTTGCGTCACATCTATGACAAAGGCTAAAGAACTGTTGTACTGCATGGATTTCTGTCTTTGGCTAACTGCTTGGAAATATGAATTCTGGCATTTCTTCCTAATTATTCAGTGTTGGTGGAATATCATGTCATTATATTACCTTGTCAAGAATTAGCTCTAGTGTTATATTTAGGATAAGTAGAAGTAAGACGGAATACCTGCACGGGCAAGTTTAGTCAACATGAGAAGAGCGAAGTTGAGGTGAGACTACATCTTGCACATAGTAGATACCTGTTTGAAAGTTGACTGAAGTAGTTGCGCATGTTCAAATGTTAACATTGATTATATTTGTTCCCTATACAATATGTATGGATATGAGCTTTAAAGTTTAGATGATAACTAAAATGTCAATCTAAGTTAACCATGTTATAAAGGAAAGAAGCAATATCCAATAGTAGAATATTGTCTTGTTTTGAACGAGCTTTGTTGCGGACCGACTACTGGTATGGGTGGCAAACAAAACTTGGGTCAGTTAGGAGAAAGAGTAATCAATGTTCGTCCTCCTTCCTGAATTTTGATTTTCTCATGCTTTTTCTTCTTTTATGCAGAAATTTCTGTCAAATTTAACCATGTATTAGACAAAGGAAGCGGTACCCATGTAATAGAATATTACTTGCTAGCAAGGAGTTTTGAAGTGGACTGACTGCTGGTATAGATAAACTTGGGTCAGTTAGGAAATATTTGATGATAGAGCAATCAATGTTTCTCCTTCTTCCTAAATTATGATTTCTCATGCTCTTTGTTTGACAAGATAAGGAAAAGTAGAATCATGCTCGTTAATGCAAGTTAGAGTTGGAAGCTAAAGCTTTCTGTTGTCTTTTTCTTCTTCCTCCAAAGTGCATTGAGTTCTTATTTTCATACTTATCAAAATAGCTGTTCATCATCGTTATAATTGATGATTAATTGAGCCAATTGCTACTGTCTACAGTATGAACTTTCCTCAAAGTGCCTTTTATGACGGCTGTTTTTTGTGATGTTTTTTTTGAGAAGGTCACTATTGCTCCAAGGGCTGGCAGGGAGCTTGGTTATGTGCGGATGAAAATGGATCATGTCAAATTTAAGGAAGGAATGCTGAGGCATGATTTCTATCCCGTTCATATTACACTTATCTTTCTGATTTCTTCTCTCAAAACTTAAAATTGAAAATCAAATGCAACAAGATATGCTAGTGTATATGTAATGGAACTAAGAAGTGAGTATTTCAAATCTCTAATCATGTATTGCCTTATGTGAAGTGAAGAAACATATCTGTAGACACCAAAGACATGAAGTATTTGCTTTTGAAATGCCTCATTGTCTGTTGGTCTTGCTTCCCATGTAAGCAATTTGGAAGAGGCGACTGCCTACTACATTGGCGCGACTGCACCTCAGAAGTCAAAGAAAAAAAATTCCTGAGTGTAGTCATCTTTAACTTTTAAAATTCATTTTAATGCAGCCGACAGTCACTCTTGGATCACATCACTGTTCAGCTAGCACCACGTGCTGCTGATGAGCTGTGGTATGGAAAGGACCAGGTAAGATATGCAGAAACCTTAAATTTTATTTTTGCATCATTTGTCACCTAGCACTTAAATAGTTCAAAAGGATCCAGTGTTGCTTTTGTTGGTGTCTTAAAGATTATTAAGAAATGTAGCCATGACGGGAAGTCCACTGGGGCAATAATTAGTCACTTATACATTTAAAATATTTCAGCTCAGTACCATATGGGCAGAGACTGCAGACAATGCTAGATCGGCGGCTCGGACTCTTGTTCTTGGAGGTCTTTCTGAGAAACATTATGGTTTGTCTAACTTCTGGGTTGCAGATAGGATAAATGTAAGATATCACTCTCTGCCCCCCACCCCACCCCACCCCACTTTAGTAGTTTAACTATTCCCCCTTCCCCATTGATCAATTGCTTAAAGGTAATGAAAATTTTAACAAAAATATATTTTCCTCCTTCCAGAAGTATGAATACTTCATTTGTATGCAGTTGCTAGATTTTCAAATATGCTTCTAAAATAAAAAAAATTCCAGTCTCTGTTTTTCGGTTGCACTTCTTTGGTATTGCATTCCATCTGTATTTTCCATATGGATGTGTTCTGCGTGACACCTGAATTCCAAAATACATTGTGCTTTTTAGGACATTGACTCAGAGGCACTACGGATCTTACATATGTGCTATGGTCGTGCAAAAGAGGTATCAGTAGACTCATTCCCTTTCCCTGCCCCTCTGGTCTAAGTGGAAAAAGAAGAAGATAAAGTTAGTTAAGAAACTGCATGTTGCTCAGGTTTTCATTAATGTAATCCTGAAATGCCTGTACAGATCCTTGAGCGAAACCAGAACCTTATGGATGCAGTTGTTGATATACTAGTTGAGAAAAAAAGTCTTCAAAAGGAGGAATTCTTTAATTTAGTTAAGCTACATGGATCCCTTCAACCAATGCCTCCCAGTATAGTTGATCTCAGGTCAGCTAAACGTTTGGAGTTCCAGGATACTCTCACAAAGCAGAAGGAAGTAGTTTCTCAGGGACGCAATTGAGCAAGGTATTTCAGATTGTGACGCGATGATTATCAAACCATGAGCTACTTTGCTCTATTAGTTTTCTCCTGGAAACGTGCTCCTTCAGTGGTTGGTACGGAAGGTGTTTTTTGGCTACTGGGGGTCGAGCAGCTGCAATTTTTCCTTCTAATTTGCATGGTACAACTTCCTTCTATCTCTTTTCGCCTTGAAGATCCTATTGAAGTGGTACAGCTGTGGAAGGAGAATACTGCTACCTCAGATTGTCTGGAGCAGAGAGTGCAAGAGCTCTCTGGGTGGATTTGTAAGCATTCAAGCCCAAATGATAATCTGGGACCTATGAAGCTGTAAATGTGTAGTGGAGGGGGTGAACTAGTTTTTGTTTTTGTTTTTCTCTTTCTTCCTTACTTTTTTGGGACGACTGGGTGTTCCTTTAGCTGGTTTTCCCTATTCAGTTTCGATATAGATTGCACAATAGAGAGGACATGCATCGGATTATAAGTCGGATATAATTTGTATTCCTAAGGTTGCATAATATTCTTACTAATATCAACTGTATAAGACTTTGGATAGCGTTATTCAAGTTCACTATCTATAAAATGTACTTTAAGCCTTAGTAGGCAGAGCTAACAGGTACTTGTACTTGTGTGGGAGGTAGCAAATTGTGGGAGGTAGCAAGTACCCAGTAAGATAATTGGGTACGCGCAAGTTGATCCAGATACTACCGGTTTCTTTAAAAAATTGCTATCTAATCTTAACTGTGAAAATGTCAGCTCCAAAGTTTAATTTGGTCTCTCCTTAACTGTAAGGGGTCGTTTGATTTGAAGACAAGTTATGCCGGAATTAGTTACTCTGATATTATTTCTTATTGACTGTTTGATATATTGTATTAATCTTGGTATTATCAATTTTATTACTTTATTTTGGGATAACTTATTCGGGGATAATTATTCCACTCTCTGGCAGGAATAAGTTATCCCGGTACTATTTCGGTGATAACTTATCCCAATATTAATAACCAAACAAGGGTTAGGTGATATTAAATTTTTATCCCAAGATTATTTTGCTTATCCATCATACCAAGTAACCTTAAAGTCATTATTGCCTTTGAACTAGTAATAATAGTAACTGTGCTTCTTGTTTGTGTTGGACTTGTCTATTTGTTCTTCCTTCGGCTGTAACGTGACATTTTTAGCCATCCCAAGTAAGTTTCCTACTCCTAAGCTGAGCATTTGGAATTTTATTAAGCATCTCATAAGAGTCTTGATTCTTGGAAAATAAAAAACAAAAACAATATTTCTATTCATTATTCAACTCAACGTCAATACTACATGCTATTGATTAGACCGCTGACAGATCATAATGTGCGGGTTTGACCAATTTTACACCACCTCAATTCATAAGAATTTACTCACTATGTACGTGTGACTTTAATATATCCTCCATTAATTAATAAGCAGTATGGTTATGTCTGGAAAAAATAATTTCTTATTTTATTATAACGTATAATATTTTGAAACAAATTTACATCCTGAGCCGAGCGTTTATTGGGAACACTATTTCTATACTCACAAGGTATGGGTAAAGTCTGCATACACACCACCCTCCCCAGACCCCACGGTGTGTATTAGGATTAGAATTGTATTTATTCATTTGTTAGCTATTACTGTTGCTTTAGTCAGTTATTGTTAGCTGTTA
The DNA here is from genome assembly GCF_001879085.1 of Nicotiana attenuata. Classification (NCBI taxonomy): domain Eukaryota; kingdom Viridiplantae; phylum Streptophyta; class Magnoliopsida; order Solanales; family Solanaceae; genus Nicotiana; species Nicotiana attenuata. Next base: position 102,311,842 of record NC_031989.1, on the reverse strand, counting down.
GTTAGTTATTAGTTAATGCTTAGCTGTCCATTAGCTGTCATTTCCGAATTAGTTAGTCGTGTTCAGTTAGTGCTCACTGTATATAAGAACTACTCCGCAGCATAATTGAGTTTGAGTTTCACTTTTCTCAATTAGAGACTCTATCTCTGTTTCTCCTTTCTTCAGTCGATCCTCCAGAAGCTTCTAACTGCTTCCTCCATTGTAGCTTAGAAGCTTTCTATGCTTGCATTCCAAAGCTTAACATGGCATCAGAGCAGTTATCACGACTAAGTGATCCACAGAATTGAACTGCGCAGGGTACTGCCTTCTTCTTGCTCAAAATTAGGGTTCATTTTTGGTGCGATATCAATCCTCAAGCGAACGAACAAATCGAAGCTACACTAATTCAATTGAAGTTCTCTGCAGCTTCATTCAGTCGTTCAATCGGTGTTTCTTCTCTTTCGTTTTCTGCTTCGAGCTAAACTAATCATGGCGGTAGACGACCCAAATATAGAATTTACGACTACGACAACATCATAGATCTAATCGACAATCGATGTAAGTAGTCCGCTTTATATTCATCCTTCTAACAATCCTGGATTGGTTTTAGTTCCAGTTTCTTTTGATGGGCTAGGATATCGTTCATGGAGGAGAGGTGTATTGAGGGCCCTCTCTGTTAAGAACAAATTAGGTTTCATCACTGGGGAATGTGAAAAACCGAAGTTGAAGTCGATAAATTTTAGACAATGGGAGAGATGTGACGATATGGTAACTTCATGAATTTTGAATTCACTTGCTAAAGAAATTGCGGATAGTGTAGAGTATGTGAATAGTTCAGTTGAATTGTAGAGAGAACTTGATGATCATTATGATTAGACAAATGGGGGAAATTTTTACCAGATCCAAAAGGAAATTAATGATTTGAGTCAATGAGTACTCGACATTACCGGATATTACTCAAAAATAAAGAAACTATGGGAAGAGTTAACTAATCTCAGTGCAAAATCCCTCTGTAGCCGTTAGTGCACCTGTGGTGCAAAGGAAAACATGCACAAAGTTGAACTGGACAGAAGGCTGATACAATTTCTGATGAGTTTGAATGAAGTTTATACTATAGATCGAGGGAGCATACTGATGATGAATCCCTTGCCTTCAATGGCACAAGCCTTTGCACTTCTGGTCAAGAGGAGAAACAAAGAGAATTTTGACCTAGAAATCAACTGAATTTTGAATCTACTGCAATGAATGCTGGTACAACAATCCCAAGAGGATTCAGGACAAATTACTCAGTAAACAACAAGAGGCCCAGGCCCTTTTATGACTTTTGCAAATGACCAGGACACACCAAAGACAAATGTTTCAAACTTCATGGATATCCACAACACTTCAATCGACAAGGAACCCAAAACCATAATTTGAATGCCCAAAATCACAATCAGTATCCCAGGAATAACAAAGGAAAGAGTATTGCAGCAAATGCTGTAACTGGTGTACAAGGCATGCCATCAAATGCAATGACAAACCAACAAGAAGACCTGGAGCATCAGGGAAGTCACAGTAACCAAAACATGAATCTTTCAAAGGAGCAATATGACCAAGTAGTGAGGATGCTACAACATTTCCAAAGTGATGGTGTAAGAGAAACTTCAAGCAATACAAATACAACCAATGGAACCGTAAACTTTGCAGGTATTGTGACTTGCACTTCTCCTATAGATTTTGACAAACTCTCATGCAAATTCTTTCAAGCAAAGGCTGACTTATGGATTCTAGACTCAGGAGCTTCACACCACACGACCTTTAACAAGATACACCTGCAGAATATAATTGCCCTACCCTATCCTTTACTTGTGAAACTACCAAATGGTTACAAAGTCAAAGTAACAGAAGTAGCAGCTGTGACTCTTACACCTGAAATAGTTTTATATAGAGTCCTATTTGTTCCTTCTTTCAAATACAATCTTATCTCTATCAGTTCATTAACAACACATCTCAAATGTCTAGCTTCTTTCTCTAACACATGCTGTCTTCTGCGGGCCCCTTCTCTGAAGAGGCCTCTGGAGATTGGTAAGGTTCAGGATGGGTTGTATCTTCTCTGCTCATACTGCTTAAAACAAAGGAAGTTCTGCTGTAGCAAAGAAGATTTCCTTTTTCTCCATGAGAAACAATCATGACAGTGCAACACATTGTTTTCTCATTCTTTTCAATCTTTTTCTCCTATAAATATTCAGTGTCCTTTCCATTCCTATCACCCCTGTTCTACTGTAAATACTGTGTCTCCATTTTCTATTGTAAATACTTTCACCTGGAATAAAACAAACATGGGTGATGATTCTGACTCTTTTTCAATTGATACAAGTGATATAAATCTGTTATGGCACTATAGACTTGGGCATGTACCTTTTGGGAATATGAAAGGAATGTCTAATATACCGGTGAACTTTGCATCAAAACAACCTTTTCTTTGCTCTATATGCTCTATGGCCAGACAAACTAGACTTCTTTTTTCCTTGAAAGTTACAAACACCACTGCTATATTTGACCTCTTACATGTTGATTTGTGGGGACCTTATCATGTACCCACTCATGATAATTTTAAATACTTTCTTACTATAGTAGATGATTTTAGTAGATCCACTTGGACTCATCTACTCAGTTGTAAGAGAAATGCATTACACATTCTCAGAAGTTTCATATCTATGGTTGAGATATAATTTACTACTAGTATGAAGTGCATCAGATCAGACAATGTCTGGAATTCACTAGTAGTGAAGCCACCCTATTCTTTCAGTCCAAAGGAATTGAACACCAAAGAACCTGCCCTTATACACCCCAACAAAATGGTATAGTAGAAAAAAAGCATAAATACCTATTAGAAATTGCCAGCGCCTTGTTATTTCAAGCCAAACTCCCTTTGAAATATTGAAGAGAATGTGTACTTATAGCAACTTTTCTCATTAATCGGTTGCCTGCTGTACCTTTTAAGAACAAATGTCCTTTTGAATTGTTGTATGGAAAGAAACTAAATTATTCTCACTTAAGAAGTTTTGGTTGTCTTTGCTATCCAACTGTTCCTAAACCCTACAGAGGCAAGTTTGAGCCAAGGGCTTCTCCACATGTATTCGTAGGTTATCCCTTTGGTATCAAAGGGTCCAAAATGTTGAGTCTAAATATCAAGAAAATCTGTGTATCTAGAGATGTTGTTATTCATGAGTCCATCTTTCCTTTCTCTCTTCCATCAATGTTAGTTCCCCCTTCTTCCTTGCCTCATACTGCTGCACATCATGACCACTCTGATGTATTTCCCTCTTATCCTACTCATAGTGTCACAACTCCTCAAAGAGATGTTTCTATTACACCTATTTCAATGTCACCTAATCACACCATACACTCATCTCCTGTCCCTAACACCACTTCAGCACAAACAACATCTCCAATTAATTCAAGAATTAATCAACCCTCTCCTTCCACACTAAAACCCAATCAGAGAGTATCTAGTAAGGTATCTAAAGTTCCATCTTACTTGTCTGAATATGTATGTTCTGTGCCCAATCTGAAACAACCTCAGAATATTGAAGTCACTCAAACTAACTCACCTTTCTCTTTCAATGCCCTATTTACCGAAAGCAGTTACATTACTCCTGATGTCTTGAGTCATGATAGCCAACAGGTTGTGAGAAGTATTTGAAATGACAGGGAGACCTTTTCTTATGAAGAAGCCGCAAGCAATCTTGCCTGGCAACAGGCCATGACACAAGAATTTGAAGCACTTCATGCAAATAACACCTGGACATTGGTTCCATTACCTGCTGGAAAGTTAGCCCTAGGTTGCAAGTGGGTGTACAAGATCAAACATAAAGCAGATGGAAGTGTAGAGAGATACAAAGCTAGATTAGTTGTGAAAGGATATACACAGAAGGCAAGAATAGACTATACAGAAACCTTTTCTCCAGTAGTAAAAATGACTACTGTTAGAGCCTTAATTTGCTACTGCTACCAAGAAGAACTGGGAGCTCTTTCAGTTGGATGCGAACAATGCTTTCCTTCATGGAGATTTGCATGAGGAGGTCTACATGAAGCTGCCCCAAGGTATTGCAGTATCCTCTCCTAGACTAGTTTGCAGATTGAACAAATCACTTTATGGCTTGAAGTAAGCCAACAGTCAGTGGTATGCTAAGCTCACTGAAGCCCTATACTCCAAAGGCTACTCCATGCATGATTACTCCCTATTCTACAAGAAGACTGCTGATTGTGTAGTTTTTGTGGGAGTCTATGTAGATGATGTCCTACTGGCAGGGAATGACCTTTCTGAGATTCATATGTTAAAAAACTTCCTACATGAGCCGTTCAAAATCAAAGATTTAGGGAGATTACACTACTTCTTGGGACTTGACATACTTTACAGAGATGGTGTGATTTTAATCTCCCAAAGAAATTTGTCCTTGATCTCCTTAAAGACTATGATTGCCTACACTATACCAGCTTTTCCTCTCCCCTTGATCCCACAGTTAAATTGAAGGCTAAGGAAGGAACACCCTTGTCTGATCCTACTTTTTACAGATAGTTGGTTGGAAGTTGAACTTCCTCACCAACACTAGACTAGATATAGACTATGGAGTACAACACTTGAGCCAATATATGCAAGATCCTAGAGAGCCTCACCTTTAGGCTGCTTATCACATGCTTAGATACTTGCTCAAGGATCCTACTGGACTCTTTATGTCCAGTGATGCTGACTTCTCAGTCCAAGCCTATTGTGATTCTGATTGGGATGCCTGCCCTGATTCTAGGAAGTCAGTGTCAGGTTATATTATTCTATTGGGCAATAGTCCCATTACCTGGAAATCTAAGAAGCAAGAGACCATCTCCCTTTCTTCAGCAGAAGCAGAATATAGATCTATTAGGAAGGTTGTTGGTGAGCTTGTCTGACTGCATCGTGTGCTTATAGAGCCGACTGTCCCTCCTGCCTTGCCTATTCCTGTGTTTTGTGACAGTCAATCTGCTCTTCATATTGCTAGAAATCCTGTGTTTCACGAGCACACCAAGCACATTGAAGTTGACTGCCACTTTGTGAGGTCCAAGCTCCAAGAAGGTCTCATTTTGCTTCAGCACATAAGGACTGGTGATCACTCGCTGACATCTTCAAAAAGTCCCTTCTGAGATCAAACATGTTACTGTCCTGGGCAAGTTGGTTGTGCTTCCCTCACTTCCAACTTGAGGGGGGGGGGGGGTATTAAGACTAGAATTGTATTTATTCAGTTGTTAGCTATTACTGTTGCTTTAGTCAGTTATTGTTAGCTGTTAGTTAGTTATTAGTTAATGCTTAGCCGTCCATTAGCTTTCATTTTCGGATTAGTTAGTTAGTTAGTGCTCAGTCAGTGCTCATTGTATGTAAGAACTACTCTGCAGCATAATTGAGTTTGAGTTTCACTTTCACTTTTTTCAATTAGAGACTCCATTAGTGTTTCTCCTTTCTTCCGTCGATACTCTAGAAGCTTCTAACTGCTTTCTCCATTGTAGCTGAGAAGCTTTCTATGCTTGCATTCCAAAGCTTAACAGTGTGGAATAATACGGGGTATGTTATTGTTATTGTTGTTATTGTATTAATTAATACTTGCAATAGGAGGTAGTAGATAAGTAGAATAATATCAGTCAATTGAGGCTCATTTCCCAGCAATATTTTCAGTTAGCTTGCGAGGAAACTTTGGATTATGACATGTTGCGTGGAACGTTAGATGTACATCTAACTTCAAGTTCTTTTGTTTTTTTTTCTTGTTTTCCTAATCTCTACAAAAGAGACATAATTTCTTGCTATTTAACACGTCAAAATCTATAATTTGTCTACAACAGACAGGAAGAAAATTATTGGACCAAATCTATTTCATTTTGAACATTTGCAATGCTGACAATCTTGTCTTTATCAAGTAATTAGTAGCTTAGACATGGATGATATGTAGCGGGACATTTGTTATATCAAAATAGTGATACCAGAGATTGCATGGAGATCTCACGACAATCATTCTTCTGGATTTGTTGAGTGATGTAAAGTTTACTGTACACGCAAGCTAAATAATCTTAAATCAAGAGAACAAGTATAATCCACATATCCGTACATCATGACTCTTCTTGGTTGAAACGTGTCATGGGTTGCAAAATTAGCTCATAAAAATACGATCCGTCCTAATTGCCACATCAATATACGACCCATCCAACTCGCCCAAAATTAGTTGGTCTAGGTATATTTCATTGATTTGAGCTAAATACATAACCCGAATTGTCCCATAAAAAAATTTGCTATGATTTTATCTGATATATATTGCCATAGTGAATTTTTTTGGATTAGACAAATTATAAGAAAATAAATTAAGAAGTAATAGAGTTGTGCAAATTGGCTAATGACCTATTGTTTAATTTATTTTGATCCAGCTCATGTTGATATTGTAGACAATAAATTTGCGTCGAGAAAATAAAATCAAGACCGAAAAATATCGCAATAATCGTAGTATTTGATTTCGAATATTTGAGTGTTACAACATCTATGAAATCCTCTCATTCTTCTTTCCAACAATAAATAAATTCAAGGGCCTTTGAGATTGATCTTGAATATGTAGTTGTTGCCACAAACGATGATCTTTTCTTGAGCTTGAGCTTGATTGCATGGATTTGAACTCGATTTGGTCTTCGTTCTTGAGCTTGAAATTGATTTGTTCTTCATTCTTGATTGCTTGAACTTGAACTCGATTGCTTGAAGCTTGAAACTTGTGGAGGAATTTGCAGCGTTTGATCCACGAGCTCTTTCTTGCTACTTGTTATAACTTCTGGTGTCTTTCTGAGTTATGAAGACCCTTATTTATAGTTGTGGGAGGGAAGAGTTATGACAAGAACAAACTCTTTCCGATCAATCAAATTGAAGTGTGACAAGGCCGCATTTGATTGGCCAGAACATGTTACGTGCACACATGGCGCGGTTTCATTGGCCCTTTAATTTGACTTGGCATGCCTTGTCATTTCGCCACATGGCACAATCATATTGGCTCTTCCGTTTGACTTGGCGCGCCACGTCATTTGACACGTGGTACCAAACTGGCCTCTAGGAAGATGACATCTTGGGCTTAATGAAGCGGGCTTATCACTTTAGCCCAATTAAACGGGCTAGACCAATGGATTAAGACTTATTTATTTAATCCATATATATTGGACTTATATAACTAATCCAATTATATTGGCCCAATAAATTTATTTGAACTAATATATCTTGAATTTAAAATATAGTCCAAATTATTTTTACAAATTTGATTCCAATAAAATTCATATGCCTACAAATGCCCCTACTTCAAGGTTTGTCGATATATAAATTTTAAAGACTAGACTTGAAGAACGATTTTATTTGGATGTACTTACTCCACGTGGTAGCTTGAGAGACACTAATTCTCTTTGATTTGAATGTTCTCAGAGCATGTGGCAATTTATTAATTATTGCCCATGAAGTTACTCATGAATAGGTCTAAATCGGATGGCTCCTTTGTTATTAACGTCAATACCAGTTTCTTGCATTTAAATCCCTTCACAAGTAGGATAAGGTATTGAACATTAAACTTCAATTGTTTGGTCAATAGTAGAATCATTACATCTTGTCTCCCTTGTTAAGAACATATTCCCTGTTAATTTGACACGTAAAGGGATCAAAAGAATCTATTCTATTTTTACTCGAAAAAGGAAGAGTTTATTGTATTGGCCTAAATTTGGACGGCTTGATAACTGCAGATAAACAGGGTCGAGGACGAGTCGACTACGGCATAATAGCGAGGAGTCATCTTCAGAAGGATTATCGCTAAGGACGAGCAAATGAAGTAAAGAAGTAAAGGTAGGATAGATTTAGAAATAGCTCCAAGGAATATTCCTTTGGATATTCCTTATGTTGTACTTTTTAGGGTTTCTTGGGGATATCCCTTATAAATAGGAAGAGATAGAGAACAAAAAGGGGATCTTCACTTCTTGATAAGAGCACTTTATAAAGAGTTGACTTAGAGAATATACAAACATTGTCTTGTTCACCGGCTCTATAGCTTTTACTCACATTATTCATTCCTTGTTCTCAAGATCCGGAGATTCCTTATCCATCTACATTTATCTTAATTCCACGTTGCTGTCAGGAAGGAGATTCACCCAAACCGTCTAACATTTGGGTGATATATTTCTTTTTATTACATTTATTGCCATTGTCTAGATTTATTGCATGTTCTTATTACAATACTCATTGATAAACGTTGAACACGTGCATGTTCTTGTTATTCCTAAAAGTGGTCTGACTCCACAGATCAGTCCAACTCTTTATCTAGATCAGATTATATTTGACTAGGATTCATCCTCTATCTCATCATTAATTAGTTTAGCAAAGAGTTTAGTACTTTTTGGTCAAACAATTTGGCGCTGTATGTAGGGAGTTTCTAGTTAAAATTTTAGTTCTTTCTAGATAAAAAAAATAACAAAAACATCATTCATCTCTTCCTCGTTTGCACAAACTAACAATGGCAGGAAAAGGAGATGAAAGACTAAAGCAGTAGTAGACGTCACTGCCAACCTCTTGAACACCATCAACGAGGTTGACAGAGAAGGCGAAGAGAACACGACGCCGAGCGCTACACCCAGGCGGAGCGACTCACCTCCCCCCCATGGAAGTGTAACCGCTACACGTGAAAGGGGAACCTCCACATCCACAGCTGAGGAAGCACCACCAACAATCAAAAAATAACTGGAGACGTGGCTGACGAGCATTCTAAGCGACATACTCGGCAAACCCGCTCAACGGGCAAATAGAAACATCATAAAGACAGATATCACAGCAACCGCCGACGAGCTACCCGCTCCCCCAACAGGTAACACTCACACCGCTGTTGATGCAGGTAATGATGCACTTACAGCCATTGGAAGAAATGGAAAACGAGAACAAATAACTCTGCGACCAGATGAGGGAAGATCAAGAAAGGGTCGATAAGATACCGGGCACCCCAAAACTGCTTCCAAAACGGGATGTCGACCGATTCATCAAACAACCATACATCGAGGAGGCAGCCCCACATGCCATACCCGAAACCTTCAAGATGCCACCATATTTGAAGATATATGACGGCACGACATATCCCGAAGATCACATCATTCACTATGTTACAGCAGTAAAGAGGAACGGCCTCTCAAAGGAGCAAGTACCTCGGTGTTACTGAAAAAGTTTGGCGAGACCTTAACCGAGGGAGCCGTAACCTGGCACTCACAGTTACCAGCATGATCTATAACAATGTTTGAGGAAATGGCCGACAAGTTCATCACCGCCGGCGCCGGGGCTAAGAAGGCGGAAGCCAGGGTAAATGATATATTGTCCGTTAGGCAATCGCCTGGCGAGGGACTCAGGGACTTTTTAGCTCGATTTAACAGAGTAAGAATGAGATTACCAAATGTATCGGAAGGGATGGCGGTGGCAGCTTTCCAAAATGGGTTGAACAGGAATGGTTCAAGAACGACAAGAAAACTATTAAGCAGACTCATGAAATACCCTCCCACCATTTGGGAAGAAATTCACAATGCCTACTGCGCCGAGGTGAGAGCAGACGAGGACGACCTTAACGGTCCAATCCAACGATTGACATCAGTCCAAACAAAGCCAAGGAAAGACCGCCGTAATGACGGTTGAAGAGATCAGTCAGGCCCACGCCTCAACCGAGACAGACACCAACCTTATGTCAGAACAACCATTCCACCATCTCCTCGTCATGCGGAAGGACCGTCCAGGCCGCATACAAGGACTCAGCGGAATGAACGAGGTATGCCTCCACTCTTATCTGCTCACAATTTTTGTGTTTCCTCTTAAGAAATAGTGTACGCACTATAGAAGCTCAGCCCAAAGGTGAAGTGGTCACAGAAGATGAAGTCCGACCCAAGTACCAGAAAGCCGAACTTCCTCTGTGAGTTCTACTAGGAGCGAGGACACAAGGCCGAAGACTGCATAGCCCTACGACAAGAAGTAGTGAACATGCTTCACCAAGGGCACTTGAGGGAGCTGATGAGTGACCGAGGACGAGCCAACTTCGGCTGCGGACGAGAACAACACCAAGGCCCTCCAAAGCCACCCTCCCCTGCCCGCACCATCCAAATGATCATTGATGGAGGCGACGAAGCAGCAATCAACCATGTAAAGTTTACCACCACACATAAACTGAAGTGATCAATCACCCACGAACGGTATGACAACCTCGTAGAAAGTATTATCTTCGATAAGTCACATACCAACGGTTTGACTTTTCCTCATTTCGATGCTCTTGTCATTACTTTACGTATTTCAGACACCGATGTAAAAATAACAATGGTAGACGACGGAAGCGGAGCGTGTATTTTTCACCCTCGTGTTCTCGCACAAATGCGAATCGAGGACAAGACAGTACCATACTGCATTACACTAACAGGTTTTAACAATGCAGTTGAGCGAACCTCAGGAGAAATAACGATGCCCGTTCTGGCCGGAGGCGTCACCCTTGAAACAACATTTCACGTTATGAACCAAGACACAACTTACAACGCCATAATATGACGACCCTGGATACACGCTATGAGAGCCATCCCGTCCAGCCTATACCAAATAATCAAGTTCCCTACAGCGTGGGGGATATTCAGCATCAGAGGTGAACATCGCACAGCCCAAGAGTGCTACCGCATCGCCTAAGATTGTACATACACTCAAAAGCTAAAAGGAACAGACTCAGAAGCATAGCAATTATCAAAGTCGGGGTTAGAACTCTACAAAAAAAACGTTATCAAGGACCCCGACATCGTGGAAGCCGCAGGGTCAACGGTAGAAGATTTTGACCCCTTCCAATTAGACAGCAGCGACAACAATAAAAAGGCTAACATAGGCCATAAACTCTCCGAGCCAGGTAAATTTCATAAGTTTTTAATTAACAACGCCGATTTGTTTGCTTTTTCCCACGCAGATATGCCAGGTATCCCGAAAGACATTGCCACACACAAATTGAACGTCGATCCCCATTACCCTCCAGTACGACATGTAAGAAGAAAATTCAATGCCGCTATCAATGAAGCCGTCAGCGATGAGGTGGATAAGCAACTCGCTAACGTCTCCATCCGGGAGTCAAAATACCCTCAATGGGTCACCAACGTAGTCATGGTGAAAAAGAAAAATGGAAAGTGGCGGATGTGCGTGGATTTCACGGACCTAAACAAGGCCCACCCGAAAGACTCCTTCCCGTTGCCTCATATCGACCAGCTCATTAATGCAACAGCAGGACGTTAGTTGTTGAGCTTCTTGGACGCCTACTCAGGTTACAACCAAATCCTCATGGAGGAGGAGGACTAGGAAAAGACTACTTTCATCACCCATCAAGGAACGTACTGTTACAGAGTCATGCCTTACGGGTTGAAGAACGCAGGGGCAACCTATCAAAGGTTGGTCACCAAGATGTTCAAGGACCAACTTGGCAAAACAATGGAAGTTTACATAGATGACATGTTGGTCAAATCAAAAAGGAAGGAAGACCACATCGACCACCTGAAAGAGGCCTTCAGTATACTAAGGCAGTACGGCATGAAGCTGAACTGCAAAAAATGTGCCTTCGGCGTAACTTTGGGCAAGTTCCTCGGCTCTTTGGTGTCACAAAGAGGCATCGAGGTCAACCCCAACCGAATCAAAGCCATCGAGGGAATACCTTAAGTATTAACCAGCAAGAAACCGGTGCAAAAATTAACAGGCCGCATAGCTGCCCTATCGAGGTTCATTTCACGATCCTCCGACAGATGCCACAAATTCTTCAACGTGCTCAAAAAGGACAACGGGCTCCAGTGGAATGCAGAATGCATAGAGGACCTAATAACTAAAGGCGTACTTGTCCTCGCCCCCACTACTCGCCAAAGTAGAACCCGGCAAACGCCTCCTGATATACTTGGCCGTATCAGAGGTCGCGGTAAGTGCAGTATTGGTCCGTGAAGATAAAGGTACGCAATCTCCAATCTATTATATTAGCAAAACTCTAGTCGACGCCGAAACGAGGTACCCTCACCTCGAAAAATTGGCCTTGGCATTGGTTATAGCTTCACGAAAGCTTAGACCTTATTTTTAATGCCACGCCATATCGGTGGTAACGACGTTTCCCCCTACGAAGCATCCTGCATAAACTCGAGCTCTCGGGGAGATTGGCCAAGTGGGCCATAGAATTGAGCGAGCAAGATATAACATATCAGTCGCGAACAATGATAAAATAGCTGGTACTCTCCGACTTCGTTGCCGAGTTTAGTGCCAAAATAATGACTGAGGTCGAGCAAGAAACTTCTCGTACCTTGCCCTTGTACCCGACCTATGGGGCCCATAAACCGACGGCGCATCCAACACGTCAACATATGGACTGGGACTCGTACTCAAGGCCCCAACAGGCGAAGTCATCTGCCAATCCATATGGTGCCCTGACATGACTAACAATGAGGCCGAGTATGAGGCCGTAATTGCAGGATTAAAGCTAGCTCTCAAATACGGAGCGTGATGAGTCGTCCTCAGATGCGACTCACAACTCATTGTCAACCAAGTCATAGGGACTTTCCAAATCAAAGAGCAGAGATTACAAAGGTACCAGGCAAAAGTTCATAAACTGCTACTAGAATTTGACGAATGTCGACTCGATCAGATACCTCGAGCACAAAACATCGAGGCAGACGGCCTCGCCAAGTTAGCAGCGGCCACCAAAAACATTACAAGAGAAAACGTGGTCACCCTCCTCCACTCGTCGATAGACCAACTTGAGGTACACTCTGTAAATTTGACTTGGGACTGACGCAACCGTATTATAACATATTTGCAGGAGGGAGTACTCCCGTCTGACAAAAAGGAAGCCAAAAAGCTTCGAATGCAGGCGGCAAGGTACAACATCATAAACCACGACCTATACAAAAGAATGTTTGGAGGTCCCTTAGCGAAATGCCTAGGGCCTAACCAAACAAGACGCGTCATCGAGGAAGTACACGAAGGACACTGCGGTGCCCATACCGGCAACTGGGCCTTCGTCAGATGCCTCATTCGAGGAGGTTATTATTGGCCCACAATGAAGAAGGAAGCCGCCGACTACGTCAAGAAATGCGAACAGTGCCAGAAATACGCTCCTATGATACACCAAGCGGGCGAACACCTCCACTCTGTTACATCGCTGTGGCTGTTCATCAAATAGGGAATGGACATCGTCGGACCCCTCCCAGCAGGGCGAGGTAATACACAATTTCTTTTGGTTTTAATTGACTATATTTCCAAATAGATAGAAGCAGGTGCATTTGCCCAAATACGCGAACAGGAAGTTATCACATTCATATGGAGAAACATCATATGTCGCTTCGGCATCCCCAAAGAAATCAGTTGTGCCAATGGAACCCAGTTCACCGGAAAGAAGACCGCCGAATTCTTCGAAAAATAGCACATTAAGCGAAAACTCTCCACGCCATATCACCCTGCTGGTAATGGCCAGGCCGAATAGACCAACAAAATAATACTAAATATCTTGAAGAAAAAGCTTGAGGACACCAAGGGACTATGGCCGGAATTAATACCAGAAGTACTGTGGGCATACCGCACCACGCCAAAAACAAGCACAGGAGAAACGCCATATTCACTAGTCTATGGGACTGACGCCATGATACCAGCCGAGGTCGGGGAACCCAGTTTGAGATACTCCATTGAAAGCGGACCAAGCAATGACGAGAACAGGAAACAAGACCTCGACGAAGTTGAGGAGCGGAGAGACATGGCTTACATAAGAATGATAGCCCAAAAACAACAAGCAGAACGGTACTACAACAAAAAAGCCAAAGTACGACCACTCAAAGTCGGAAACTATATACTCAAGGCCAAAACACAGGCGAGCAAATATTCAAGAGAAGGCAAACTAGGAACCAATTAGGATGGGCCATATAAAATCACGACAGAAACAAACATGGAGGGAAAGCTACTACAAAACAATTGGAACGTCGCCCACCTCAAATACTTCAACTTCTGAAAACAAACGCCTTCCAAGTCGTACTCTTTTTCCCTCACCCGGGTTTTGTCCCAATTGGGTTTTCTCGGGGAGGTTTTTAATGAGGCGACGAACGGTACGTCTCGAAGTTCAAGTATAATTCATCGCCCCGCCTGCCGACTACTTCTCCAGGCCGAACGATGAAGGGACTAGGTACACGGGAACTTCTCCAATATATGTATGAAACAAATAGAAACATGTAATATTCTCCAATGAATGAAATAAAGCAGCATCTTTACTCTCTACCAAGTCTTTTTACACTTTACATTCAACCTCGCTCGAATTACTTCACATTCGACCTCGCTCGAATTACTGTACATTCGACCTCGCTCGAATTACTTTACATTCGACCTCGATCGAATTACTTTACATTCGACCTCGCTCGAATTACTTTACATTCGACCTTACTCGAATTACTTTACGTTCGACCTCGCTCGAATTACTTTACGTTTGACCTCGCTTGAATTATTTGACATTCAACCTCGCTCGAACTACTTAATATTCGACCTCGCTCGAATTATTCAATGTTCGACCACGTCAGACCTCGATCTCATCAAAAAGCCAAGGACTTCCCCACAAGAAAAAAGAAAAGAGAATGGAAATCAAGAAATACATAGCAAAAGGGAACTGTTCCATTTCAACTGTCGGATTACAATACTTTTTACAAAGGGCTCAAAGACGCCCTCGCAAAAATAGGAAAGCAAAACAAAAACTAAGTACAATAGCTTCACGCCACATCATCCCCATCGGCGTACTCATCATCATACCAAGGATCATAGGCGAGCCTATCCGCGTCGTCGTCGTCGTCCTCTTCCCCACCGGGCGTACTAGGGGCATAACCACAAGCTTCACAGACCGCACGTGCCTTGACAAGGACGCCCTCAAGCTCTGCTTCAAAAACTTTCCCGATGGCCTTCAAAGACTTATACACGTCAAGTTGAGCCTCGGCGTGAACCGACATCTCATACAACTCCCAAGGCACACCGGGATCAGCAGAAGTATGAGATGTAGACGGCTGTGACTGCCGTCACACCTCCTCGGCCCTCAAGACAGCACCTACTCGTTCAACCCAGACAACTCCGTCCAAACCCTAGATCTGTTCTTCTAACCTTGCCACCTTAAGCGCTGATGTCTCCACCACATTATCTCGCTCGGACCTACAAACGCGGAGGGCATCTTCTAAGGCTGCCGCTTCAGCCATAGCGGCCATTCTACCTTTCTCGGCACGACTCAATTCTTTGACCTTGGCGCTCAGCTTGCCCCTTAGATCGATAGCCCTTGCCTCCCTCTGCCCGAGTTCAGCCGTTAAGGATGCCACCTGCATTTGAAGGTCAGCATTCTTAGCCATCAACCCCTTGCTTACCTCGAGCTCGTCCTCCTTGGCCTTTAGAGCTGCCTCAAGCTCGCTGCACCTACCGATGTCCCTCATTAGCTCATCATCCCTCTCCCTTCTCTCTTTATTTTTCTTCGCCAGCTCATCATCTTTCTGTTTAAGCCCATCGCGAAGTGACTGAAATTCGCCGTCCTGGCTAAGGAAGTCGGCCAACGTTCGGTGCTTGGTGCGGTACTCCTTGTACTTGGAGGTCATCTTCTTAAAAATGGTCGTCCTCCGCTCCTCCCGCCGGTCACGCTCGATCCCCATGATAATAGTCTGACATGCATAAAGAGAGGAGTCAGTGCGAAGCGAATTACATATGCGAAACAAATCCTAACATAAAAAAAACACTTACTCGCAGAGCCATGCCGGATATACCCAACGACAGATCCGCATCGTTCATCGCCTATAGTGCCGTGTTGTCAGAAGTCGCGCACAGGGGAGAAAAGGCAGGCACCGCCCATTTTGAGTTGGCCAAGAGGTCGTAGTCCATGGGAATGACTATGTGCCGGTTAGGACCCTCCGTCCTTATCTCCACATGAGTATTCCTCTCTAGAAAGGCCTGTACCTCTTCAGGATCGACGTCCGAGCCAGAATCGTTGCCCCCCGCAGGGACCGCCCTACTTCCCCCGGCCGTCGATGATGCGCCACCTTCTGCGGCCCGTATAAGCTCTCCGCTACCACGAACCGCCTCAACCCCAGAGGGCATCCTCTCCATGACGGCACCTACCGTGAAAATAGTCTCTACGTCCGGTGCAGGCGCGGATTCCGCTTCCAAAGCAATGAATTTTTCTGGCTCGATGTCAGCAACAACGGCCTTCCCGGTTTCCACCCTTCGCCTTTTCCTCGACAGCCTCATCGTTAGATTGCTCGTCAACAAGATAATAGATGGGCTGGGAAGAGATCTCATCCCGCACAGCAACAGTTTGAGGGGCGGAGTCCCTCCTTGGCGGAGCTTTAGTCCGACCTCCTCGAGTAGACTCGGCTAAAGAAAATTTCATCCCAGCCGACTCTATAGCTTCGCGAAATGCAGGCACTGGAGCTTTCTTCTTGGAAACTCGCCGACTTGGCACCAAAAGGAGGTCGTATCAAAGAGCAATGGTGAACAACAATAAGCTGAGGTAGAAGTGACACTTACTGGACGGAACCTTGGGTCCAAAGCACTTGAAAGAACGGGCAATCGCGAATCCCGATGGTGTGGGGTAACACGCGAGCCACCCAGTCTTCAATGTTAAAAACGGGAGAAGGTGCACGCCTATCAGCTAAAAACAAGAAGGCCACGAATGAGTCGATAGTAAAAGAAAGAAAATAATGAGTGTACGGCAAGATACTTACGATTATAATTCTATTGTTTGGGAAACCCGGTCGAATTTGCCACCAGGTGCTCGATCTTGATGAAGAAATACATATGCCAGAACCGCCGGTTCACTTTATCGTTCATCCAGGCCATCAACCCTTTTATCCCACGATGACGCAAGTATATCAACGTACCTCTATAAAAACTAGGTGAAAATAGTTGCAGCAGGTGACGAACATTGACCTCGCAGCCGACCAATTCCGCTTACTTCGCCAGCATCCATAATACTTTATACAAATAAGGGGAAAGCTGTGCCGGGCAGAAGTTATTGAATCGGCAAAACTCTTCCGCTAATGGGGGGAGAGGAAGAGAATAACCAATTAAGAATGGGTAAGCTTAAAAAGCACAATATCCGGGTCGATGAACCTCTACGATGTCACTCCTGGCCGGAACAATTTTGATGTGAGGAGGAATGCAATGTTTAGACCAGAGGTCGCTTATCTGAGGCGGCCCTGTCTCAGAAATTCTCTGAGCAGGAGCAGGAGCAGGAGCAGGAGCAGGAGCAGGAGAAGGAGAATGTTCCTTTGGGAAGTCATGTATGACCAAAGGGTTTTTGGCTACTATCTCCTCCAAAGTGGGGTACCTATCATCATCTTCAATCATGAATTCCTCGCCACTGGGAGGAAGAGCCACCGATAAAGGAGTGGCATCGGAGACCTCATCGTGAATGTGAGGGGATTCTGACATATCTCCGTAGAAAACGTACGCAACAAAATTTGGAGAAGGTATGGATTGGGTGAGAATTCAGGGACTAGATTAGAAGAAGCTGCAAGGAATTGAAAGCGGAGATCGGAGAAGAAGACCAAAAGAAGAACAATGCACAGGCGAAATGAGAAATGATGAAATTTTCAAAAATGAAGCCCCCGTCTATTTATAGGGTTGGATGGCACTAGAATCGAAGCAGAAGACCGTTAGTGGCACCGAAATTGAAATGACAGAAGCACAGACACTGCATCGGGAAGACACGTAATGATGACACGGGCGTCCATGACGTCACCCCACGTTAGCCACACCAACTACAGCCATACTAGCCACGCTACTTTTTTTTTGACCTCGGCCAATTCGGTTTAATCAACACGACCAAATTTCTTCAAAACGGACGCAGACCCGGTCCTCTTATCGAGGACGTGCAAGATCACGACCTCAACAAGCAGAGGGACTAACTGTATTAGTCTAAATTTGGACGGCTTGATAACTGCAGATAAATAGGGTCGAGGACGAGGTCGAATATGGCATAATAGCAAGGAGTCGTCTTCAGAAGGATTATCGCTAAGGCAAGCAAATGAAGTAAAGAAGTAACAGTAGGATAGATTTAATATAGCTACAAGGAATATTCCTTTGGATATTCCTTATGTTGTACTTTTTAGGGTTTCTTGGGGATATCCCTTATAAATAGGAAGAGATAGAGAACAAAAAGGGGATCTTCACTTCTTGATAAGACCACTTTGTAAAGAGCTGACTTGAGAGAATATGCAAACATTGTCTTGTTAACTGACTCTATAACTTTTAGTCACATTATTCATTCCTTGTTCTCAAGATCCGGAGGTTCCTTATCCATCTACATTTATCTTAATTCCACGTTGTTGTCAGGAAGGAGATTCACCTAAACCGTCTGACATTTGGGTGATAAATTTCTCTTTATTACATTTATTGCATGTTCTTATTACAATACTCATTGATAAACGTTGAACACGTGCATGTTCTTGTTATTCCTAAAAGTGGTCTGACTCCACAGATCTATCCAAGCTCTTTATCTAGATTAGATTATATTTAACAAGGATTTATCCTTTATCTCATCATTAAGTAGTTTAGCAAAGAGTTTAGCACTTTTTGGTCAAACAATTTGGCACCGTCTGTGGGGAGTTTCTAGTTGGAATTTTAGTTCTTTCTAGATAAAAAAATAACAACAACATCATTCATCTCTTCCTAGTTTGCATGAACTAACAATGGCAGGAAAAGGAGACGAAAGACTGAATGCAGTAGTAGAAGTCACTGCCAACCTCTTGAACAATATCAACGAGGTTGACAGAGAAGGCGAAGAGAACACGACGCCGAGCGCTACACCCAGGCGGAGCGACTCACCTCCCCCTCAAGGAAGTGTAACCGCTTCACGTGAAAGGGGAACCTCCACATCCACAGTTGAGGAAGCACCACCAGCAATCAAAAAACTACTGGAGACGTGGTTGACGAGCACTCTAAGCGAAATACTTGACAAACCCGCTCGACGGGCAAATAGAAACTTCATACAGACGGATATCACAGCAACCGCCGACGAGCAACCCGCTCCCCCAACATGTAACACTCACACCGCTGTTGACGCCGGTAATGATGCACTTACAACCATTGGAAGAAATGGTAAACAAGAACAAAGAACTCCGCGACCAGATGAGGGAACATCAAAAAAGGGTCGATAAGATACAGGGTGCCCCAAAGTTGCTTCCGAAATGGGATGTCGGCCGATTCATCAAAAAACCATACATCGAGGTGGCAGCCCCACATGCCATACCCAAAACCTTCAAGATTCCACCATATTTGAAGATATATGGCGGCACGACAGATCCCGAAGATCACATCATTCACTACGTTACAGTAGTAAAGGGGAACGACCTCTCAAAGGAGCAAGTACCATCAGTGTTACTGAAAAAGTTTGGCGAGACCTTAATCGGGGGAGCCTTAACCTGGTACTCGCAGTTACCAGCATGATCTATAACAAAGTTAGAGGAAATGGCCGACAAGTTCGTCGCCGCCCACGCCGGGGCTAAGAAGGCGGAAGCCAGGGTAAATGATATACTTGTCGTTAGGAAATCGCCTGGCGAGGGACTGAGGGACTTTTTAGCTCCGTTTAACAGAGTAAGAATGAGCTTACCAAATGTATCGGAAGGGATTGCGGTGGAAGCTTTCTAAAATGGGTTGAACAGTAATGGGTCAAGAGAGACAAGAAAACTATTAAGCAGACTGATGAAATACCCTCCCACCACTTGGGGAGAAATTCACAACGCCTACTGCGCCGAGGTGAGAGCAGACGAGGACGAACTTAACGGTCCAATCCAACGGTTAACATCGCGTCCAAACAGAGCCAAGGAAAAACCATCGTAGTGACGGTCAAAAAGATCAGTCAGGCCCACGCCTCAACCGAGACAGACACCAACCTTATGTAGAAAAGTCAAAATCACAAACCACTTGATTTCATGGAAACTAGACTTCAAAATCTAAGACATATCCAAAATCCGAAATCAACACTTTGAGAATCGTCTCATATATTATTTCGAAGTTAACTTTAAATTCTGACACGTTGATAGTTTCAGATTTGTGCAGTTTCACCAAAAATGTTGTATCTTGGTGTAGAAACATCGAAATCATGAACCGTTTAATTTTTTGAAAACTTAACTTACAAATTTATAACATATCCAAAATGCAAGATTTAATGCTTTAAGGATAGTTTCAGATAATAGTTCAAAATTAATATTAAATTCTGACATACTAACGATTTCAGATTTGCGCGACTTTACCAAATCTTTTGTATCTTGATGTGGGTATGTTGAAATCACAAACCGCTTGATTTCTTGGAAAGTAAACTTCAAAATATAAAACATATCCAAAATGTATAATTTAATGCCTTCAGATGATATTTCGAAGTCGACTTTGGTTTTCGATATGTCGACAATCCCAAATAAGCGCGACTTCACCAAATTTTCTGTATCCTGATGTGGAAGCCTCGAGATCGCAAGACCTTTTTTAATTGGCCAAATAGAAATTCAAGAGCTTCATTCTCATCAAATATCTTGGGTTCAAGTCTCACTGAATTTGAAATATCGTGAAGGCTTCACCAAAAAAAGCTTGAAGGTTTGGCGAACATGAAGGCCTAGCGAATCCCCGGCCTTCAATGCAAATGCTTGGCAGCCTCCTAAAAGATATTAATCATTTTATTGAAGACACCAATTTACCATAGCGGGTTGCCCCCTTTGAATCAAATGGGTTCCAAAGTTTAACAGAAGGATGGTATCTCAGCTCGATTTTCAAGTGCCGATTGAATGAATTACATTCCCCCGTACTTCATTCGGACAATGATTGGGGGATTATGTATCTTTTGAACTAATGCGAGTGAACTCAGAATGAAACTCTAAGCTGCCTACGTACCTCGGTGAAGAAGATCAAGTCATATCGTAGTTCAGAATGGGTGATTATTATTATTATTATTATTATTATTAATTTCTTATTTCTTTATGTCCTAACTTTTTCCTAGGCTGCCTCTTTCGAGGTTTCAACCTAGCAGACTCTTTTATTTTTGTGTGTGTGGGCCGTACATAGTTTAGACTCATACGGGGCAGGAGTGTGGGAATATGCAGTTTAGGCTCGTGCGTCAAGGAGCGTTGCAACTTCAAGGATAATACTTCTTTAAGAATTTGCCATTGATAGGGCTGATTCTCATGCCATCTGCATCTACTAGCTTGTAAGCTCCACTTGAGTAAGCTTCTTATACGACATATGGTCCATCCCATTATGAAGTGAACTTCCCTACAGGTTTATGGGAAGTAATGATGGGTCTTCATATGGCAAGGACTTGATCTCCTACTTGAAAGGATCTCGGGCGAACTCTTTTATTGAAGGCGCGAGACAGTCGAGCTTGATAACATTCAAGACTCTATTGAGCTTCCAACCTTTTCTCATCAAGAGCCTCCAACTCTGCTAATCGAAGTCGAGCATTTTCTTCATCAATGATCCCTTCTTGAATCGCCAGTCATAATGAAGGTGTTTGACGCTCGAGTGGCAAGACGACTTCGACTCCATAAACGAGTGAATAAGAGTCGCTTGTGTTGGAGTGCAGTGAGTCGTCCTATATGCCCATAAAGCTTCTTCCATACGGTCATTCCAATCTCGTATGGATTTGGAGACGACTTTCTTTAACAAGTTGCATAGAGTTTTGTTGAATGCCTCAGCTAGACCATTGACGACAGCATTGTACATCGAAGAGTTATGTTGCTTGAAGCCAAAGAGATCACAAATCTTTTTTATCAACCTATTATCAAATGGCTTTCCATTATCCGTTATTATGTAACGAGGAATGCCAAAGTGATAGATTATGTTTACTTGGATGAAACTTGCAACATTTTCCTTCTTTACCTCCTTAAGAGCAACAACTTCAGCCCATTTTGAGAAGTAGTCAGTTGCAGCCAAGACGTATAGGTTCCCACCAGAGAACTTTGGCAGTGGTCTAACAACATCCAATCCCCAAGCGTCAAACGGCCAGGATGCAACAGTCGGGTGCAACACTTCAGGAGGTTGATGAATAAAATTTGCATGGAATTGACAAGCCTTGCATCTTAGAGCGTAGTCCAAGCAATCTTTTACCATCATTGGCCAATAATATCCCATCCTTTTTATATGGAAGTAGAGCTTTGGTCCAGATTGGTGTGACCCATATACCCCAGAATGTGCCTCTTGCTATGCTTGGAGTGCTTCTTCTCCCCCTAAGTATCGCAATAGTACTCCCTCGAATGACCTTCTGTATAGAGTATCTTTGTAGTAAAGGTAGCGAGGTGCACGGTGACGGATTTCAGTCCTTCTCCTCGGATTTTCTGGAAGTATCCCATAGCATAAGTAGTTGATAATGGGTTGTCGCCATTCTTCTTTCTCAACTTCAGAAATAACGACAAGATGCTTGAGTTAATTTTCTTCACATTCAGCCTCATTTGGCAGTGGTACTACCCATTTTTGGAAGATAGTAACTTGCGCTTGATCAGGCAAGGTTAATGATGAAGCTAGGGCAGCTAAAGCATCAACCTTCTTATTTTCTTTCCTTGGCACATGCTGAATAGTCACATCACCGAGTCACCCCATTAATTTTTTAGCGTATTCATGATATGGGCATAGTTCAGGTTTCTTGACCTCGTAACTACCTAGAAGCTGATTGACCACTAACTGAGAGTCACCAAAGACTTATAATTTTAACCACTTCATTTCGACAGCCATTGCAAGCCCAAGTATTAGTGCTTGATACTCAGCAACGTTGTTAGAGCAGAGTTACATCAACGTAAAAGAGTAGGGCAGAACTTCACCTTGAGAAGTGACAAATACTACACCAGCACCAGCTCCTCCGCGATGTGCAGCACCATCAAGGTACACCTTCCATGGAGGCTGAACTTCAATGACCATTGCGTCCTCATTAGGTAGTTCGCTAGTTAGCTCCCAATCATCAGGTATAGGGTGATCTGCCAAGAAGTCCGCTAACGCTTGTCCTTTTATTGCCTTTTGAGGGATGTGCACGATTTCAAATTGTTGAAACTGGAGGTACCACCGTTCTAGTCGATCACTAAGGACAGGTTTTGACATCACAAACTTGATGGGATTTTCTCTAGAAACCAAACGAACGACATGAGCTTGAAAGTAGTGCTTCAACTTTTGGATTGAGAAGACTAGGGCCAAACATAACTTTTTAATTGGCG
The DNA here is from genome assembly GCF_001879085.1 of Nicotiana attenuata. NCBI lineage: Eukaryota > Viridiplantae > Streptophyta > Magnoliopsida > Solanales > Solanaceae > Nicotiana > Nicotiana attenuata. The sequence goes on along the minus strand of NC_031989.1, from coordinate 102,288,634 downwards.
AATAATTCAGCTCATTTGGTGTCATCATCCTGCTCAAGTGGTAAAGGGAGTTTTCTTTTACTTCACTATTTTCTTGGGCCAACAACGCTTCAACAGACCTTTCTTGTGCTGAAATGTATAGTTTCAGCGGCTTTCCAAGTATAGGGGCTGCCAAAACTGGAGGCTTCATCGAGTAGGATTTAATGCTCTCAAAGGCATTGCTACACGCTTGGTCCCAGTTGAAAGGGACATCTTTCTTCATAAGGCGACTGAATGTTTGGCACCTCCCAGCTAGGTTTGAGATGAATCTCCTAAGGTACGCTAGCTTTCCTTGCAGACTTTTCAATTCGTGAATATCCCGAGGCTCAGGCATTTTCAAGATCGCATCTACTTTGTCTCGATCAATTTCAATCCCTTGATGTCGAACAATGAAACCAAGGAACTTTCCAAAAGTAACTCCAAAGGCGCATTTCATTGGATTCATCCTAAGTTGGTACCTCCGGAGCAACTCAAACACCATTCTCAAGTCTTCCAAGTGGTCGCCCTTCTCTCTTGATTTTACCACCAAGTGATCAACATAGCATTAGACATTCTTGTGGAGAAGATCGTCAAAAATATTCTGCGTAGCCCTTTGGTAAGTAGCACCAGCGTTCTTCAAGCCAAAAGGCATTACCTTGTAGCAATAAATACTCTTGGGGGTGCGAAATGCAGTAAGCTTTTCATCTTTTGGTGCCATGCGAATTTGGTTATAGCCCAATGAACCGTCCATGAAAGACATTGCCTCGTAAAAAGTAGTAGCATTGATCATCAGCTCTGGAATAGGGAGCGGGAATTCATCTTTGGGACACGCATTGTTGAGATCCCTGAAGTCAACGCATACTCGAATCTGGCCATTCTTCTTCATTACAGGGATAATATCTGAAACCCATGTTGGGTATTTAACTTCCCGAATAAATCCAGCTTCAATGAGTTTGTTAACTTCGGTTTCGATTAGGGAACCAAGTTCGGTCTAAAGCGCCTTTGAGCTTGCTTAACAGGACGAGCGCCATTCTTAACTGCAAGGTGATGGACTGCTACTTTGGGGTCCAAGCCAGACATTTCTTTGTAACTCCAAGCAAAGACATACCTAAACTCTTTGAGTAACTCATTATAATTGCTTTCTTCATCAACTTCTAGTAAAGCACTTAGGTAGGTGGTCTTGGTTCTTCATCAATGCCAAGGTTAACTTCTTATATCGTTGCCTTCACCCCTTCTTCAAGTTCTGGCGGAGCATTTTTTGCATCTTCATCTTCTTGAGGGTCTCCATCGTTGAAGGATATGTGATAACATGGTGAAACATCATCCAATTTCTCGTCATCCTCCATTAGAGATAAAAAACTATGCTCACCTTGTGCAGTAACATGATACGAAGAACCCACACTTTCTTCGTCTTCATCACGTTCTTTACTGTATACCACAATGTATGGCTTCACCTTCAGTACCTCATCACACGAGACCGTGACTTTTGTTTGTCGCTTCATTCTAGAAGGAACCAGACTTTGGAAATCCTTTGAGATCTTCTGAATTTTGGACGAAGCAGGTGTTCTTGTATTTCGATAATTTCTCTAGAATTTATTCCCCTTCTTTAACGGATCCAATCTCTCAAATACGGAAGTTCTCACAGTTGATTTTCCAAGTCGATCAAAGACAGAAGGCTTGTTAGAAGCGGCCGATTCATCTTCTACAGTGATATGATTGCTGCTCGCCTTTCTTATAGAGATGCGCACTGGTGACAATTGCTTGTATCTCAAACATTCACGTGGTTGTCTCGTTGCAGCTTTTGATGGTAGCTTCCCTAACTTTGACGGCTCATTAGGATTGAATCCAGCTTTTGCAAATAGCCTGTAAGCATTAGGATCAAAACCTTCATCTGTTCGCTTTGTAGGGAGTGCCACATTCTACAAACGATTTTGGGCCACAAACCCTGCAAGCGGCATTGAGGACGACTTTATTGCCTCAATTTGTTTGACCAGAAGAGTTAAATCCTTTAGCATGTTAGTTTGGAGATTAGATGATTCACCTTCATCTTTCTTCCTTTTAGGGACATATTAGAGCGCAGGACTTACTTTTCATGCCATAAGACGCAATATTCCCACTATAAGATTTATTTGCGTTGGGTTGTACCTCCTCAGTAACAGCTTTGGCTTCACCAGTAGTCACCTCTTCTCTTTTAGTTGCGGGCTCGTTATTCTTGCTTTTCATGCCATCACAAGTTTTTAGCTCCTTCACAATGCGGTTCTTCAAGTAGAACTTTGCATCGGCGAAGTTTGACTCAGCCTCGGTAAATGGCTCGTCATCAGCAACTATCTTTTTCTCGACTTCACCCTCGTAGTATTTTAAACATTGATGGAAGGTAGATGGAACTACTTTATTCTCATGTATCCAAGGCCTTCCAAGCACGACGTTGTATGAAGTCTTTGCATCGATCACATGTAGCCATGCACTTGATTGCATATCTTCAATGGTGATTTCCAGCCTAATCGCGCCTATGGCTCTTTGCCCCCCTTGGTTGAATCCTTGGATCATCACACGACTTTCTGAGAGTTCGTTCATGGGTATACCAAGTTCTTTCATAGTGCGAATTGGCAAAATGTTCACTGAGGATCCTCCATCAACCAAAATTCGATTTACCCTTTCATCACGCATATAGCCAACCAGGTACAATGGGCGGTTATGAGAGTGTCACCTAGCAGAAGATCGTCATTTGTGAACGTGACTTTTTCCTCACAATCATTAACTTCTTGAGGAGTGGACTCGATGAGCTTTTCCGAAGATGGTGCAAACCGAAGGTCATCACTCTTTTCTTCCCCTTTGTCAGCATGGCAACAAGAGGCATCAATACCCTCATGGGAAATCTTCGTGCGGAACCAACTTGGTAAAAACTCATCCAAGGTCACTGGATTTCGTGGCTTTTGAGAGTGGTGTACCTCCACTTTTGCTCTCTTTAAGTGCTTAACTGGATTCCATCTCCTTGGTCTTTTTACCATCATTTTCCTTGTTGGTTGTTCTACTGGTTCTTTTTGTGGGCTCCTTCTGTGGTGCCTACGAAGACTCACCAACGTCTAAACTTCATCATCATCAGGTTGATTGACTTCAGCTTTGTCGTTCTCCAGTAATTCTTCATCTTTACTTTCTTTAAAACCACATAATTCATCCGGACTGAATGAGCCAAAGGTGATAGAGACTTGGTTTGTGCTTGCTTTCTCATCTTCAAGCATGATCTTCTTTTCGCGAGCCAAGTCCATAACTTTGTCCTTGAAGACAAAGAACTTCTCCAAAGGGTGGCTCACAAGTCGATGGTATTTGCAGTAATTTGGGTCATTTATTTTCCCAGCTTCATTTGGTCGCTTCATCTCCCGAAGCTCAATGAGATTTAACTCGAGGAGTTCTTCAAAAATAGTTGGCACATCAGAATCCAGAAATGGGTACTCCTTCTCTTGCCTTTCTTTTAGAGTCAACTTTCCACTTGGCTTATCTGGAAAAGAAGTGGATTTCACACTCTACTTCTTGCTCACCTTCGTTGTGAACTTCACATGTGATGTGTTGACATTCATAGCTTCTTTGTTTTCAGATTTGGGTACGAACTTGCCCCATTTTCTGACTTCTTCCTTGTCGTTCCCTTTGCAAGGCTCATAGATAGACAACCTTTCATTTCCAGCAAAGGCCATGCTCAACTCCATGTCATGGGCACGAATCGCAAGTTCTTAAAATGTGCCAGGCTTGATACCTCGCAAGATGTAGCGTAGTCCCCAATGCATGCCTTGGATGCACATCTCTATGCCCGAAGCTTCACTAAGCCTGTCTTTGCAGTTGAGGCTTGCATTCCTCCAACGATTGATAAAGTCGATAACTTGTTCACCCTTTCGTTGACGAGTATTTGTAAGTTCCATCATACTCACAGTACGTCTCGTGCTATAAAAGCGATTGAGGAATTCTTGCTCTAGTTGATCCTAGCTATCAATAGATCCGGCCTCGAGGTCCGTGTACCAATCAAAGGCATTTCCTTTTAATGAGTGGACAAACTGCTTGACGAGGTAATCTCCATAAGTCCCAGCATTGTTGCATGTCTCAACGAAGTGCGCCACATGTTGCTTTGGATTGCCTTTGCCATCAAACTATTGAAATTTTGGCGGTTGATAGCCAGCAGGCATCTTCAACATATCGATCCTTGAAGTGTACGACTTTGCGTAGGTAAAGTAGGACCTGGAAGCGACTTCATATTTGTTTTTATAGTCCCTTCAATGAACTCCTTTAGTTGATTGATTGGAATCATCCCTTCCGATGAGACTGGAATTTCCTTAGTGGATGCAACTTGTCGTGGGGGAGGATCAATCTCTTGAACTTTTGGGAGTTTGCCAGGTGCATGGATGGATTCTTCTCCCATCAAGATTCCCACCCTATCTCTTTGCTTGTCGATTCTAGCATCTTGATTTTGCATACACTTGGTCAATCCAGCGATTGCTTCCGTCAAGTTTGCCAACTGCTCCTCCATAGATGAAGTGTTTGTCACCATGGCTTGCCTGATTATCGTGGACAACGGAGAGTAGCATGGATTTTCACACAGTTTGATCCTTGATTGGCTCACGCTATGTGGTGTAAGTGAGAAGGATCCATCACTTGAAGCATCATCATCTTCCTTCACAGCAGAGTGCTTGGATCCGGAGAGGTCAAGCAGAGCAAGAGTTTTCTTGATCTTTTCAGCAACATCGCTTCCTCCTTCGGGTGCGTTTGTGAAAGATCTTGCTCCTTTTGAGGATGAAGATCCGAAAACAGGGGTTGATGTGGACGGCACTTAGGGTGCTTGTTGTCCTAACGAGCTTGCTCTGCTCCTTGTAACTGGTCCAAAGCTTCCAAAGGTAACTTCGAGTATGTTTTCCACATCAGTATAGAACCTGGAATTAGCAGCCTCGGTGGAAGTTGAACTGGAGTTGATTGTTTTGAAGCCATTTCGATGTTCTTAAACTTTGGTGATTGAAAAGTTGAGATGAGAGGTAGAGATGGTCCCACAAGGCGTGCCAGAATTTGTAGACAATAAATTTGCGTAGAGAAAATAAAATCAAGACCAAAAAATATCGCAACAATCGTAGTATTTGATTTCGAATATTTGAGTGTTACAATCTCTATGAATCCTCTGATTCTTCTTTCCAACAACAAATAAATTCAAGGGCCTTTGAGATTGATCTTGAATATGTAGTTGTTGCCACGAAAGATGATCTTGTTCTTGAGCTTGAGCTTGATTGCTTGGACTTGAACTCGATTTGGTCTTCGTTCTTGAGCTTGAAATTGATTTGTTCTTCGTTCTTGATTGCTTGAACTTGAACTCGATTGCTTGAAGCTTAAAATTTGTGGAGGAATTTGCAACATTTGATCCACGAGCTCTTTCTTGCTTCTTGTTATAACTTCTGGTGTCTTTCTGAGTTATGAAGACTCCTATTTATAGTTGTGGGAGGGAAGAGTTATGACAAGAACAAACTCTTTCCGACCAATCAAATTGAAGTGTGACAAGGCCGCATTTGATTGGCCAGAACATGTCACTTGCACACGTGGCACGGTTTCATTGGCCCTTTAATTTGACTTGACATGCCTTGTCATTTTGCCACGTGTCACAATACTATTGGCTCTTCCGTTTGACTTGGGAGCCACGTCATTTGACACGTGGTACCAAACTGAGCCTCTAGGAAGATGACATCTTGGGCTTAATGAAGTGGGCTCATCACTTTAGCCCAATTAAACGGGCTAGCCCAATGGATTAAGACTTATTTATTTAATCCATATATGTTGGACTTATATAACTAATCCAATTATGTTAGCCCAATAAATTTATTTGAACTAATATATCTTGAATTTAAAATATAGTCCAAATTATTTTTACAGATTTGATTCCAATAAAATTTATATGCCAACAGATGTATCGATATATGTAATATTTATTGATTTGTCCTATTTTAACCCGTTTACATTCAGTTCAACCCGCCACTTCAACACCCCTCGGTTGCCATGCCATAAAGATAGTCTTATCTGGCACTTGGCTGGCTCATGAAAAAAGAAAATAGCTAGAAAAAAGAAAAAGAGAAAATGAAAGACAATTGGCGTATGTTTGGCTTTATTGTTTGATAATGTAAGGTCCATTGCAGTATATGCAATTAGGTGGTTGAGATAATTAACTACCCAAGACTGACAAATATATATGGCAGATGGCATCTTCCTTCAAATTTATAACCCAAGCTTAAAATGACGAAATTGAATTGTCATTTTCAAAACAACTGTTGATATTTTTTCACTGTCCCCTTAAATATTGATGAATCTTTCAGTGGCACTCTACCATTAGTTTAGAATCTGGAGAATGACAAGTTGATTGAAAAGCAAAACGATTAGTGCTTAGCAGTTTATTATTATTATTATTATTATTATTATTATTATTATTATTATTATTATTATTATTGTTATATATTTGGAACCTATAAACTTTATATTCAGATCCAACTCTCCGCTTTACAAACTAGTACTAGCACATTGAGGTTTGAACATGTCTATCCTCTTCACTTTTACATCCTCTATTTTGAGATGAAAGTTTTCTTTTACTAGTGTTGGAAAGTGATAGGATAAAAAGAGTTTCCAACCTTGAGTTACGTCTTTGATAGAAAACTTTAATACATGTCTTAATGTCTAATAAAACCGCTTGAAAGGAGGAAGGTTGGAAATGGAGAAGTAAAGAAGTAGAAGGAAATGGAAGGTGGCATTTTTTATGTCATTGAACACTTTCTTGTCAGGAAAAGAAAAAAGTGTTAGTTCTACTTCAAACTAGAATAGGGTGATTGGTCGCCCTTAACATTAAGATACAATATGTAACTAGCTTATTAAAACAAATTTATATGTATTTTTCTTTAGTGTGTTATAAATATTGTAACACTTCCTTTTTCCTTAGGAGAGTTTTCCAATTAAAGTGACATTCATCGAAATAAGACTATTTATTTAGTCCAGAGTCGCCACTGGGAATAGTTTATGGTGTCACAAGTCATCGGTTTGTTTTAAATCCCAAATTGAGGAAATTTAACTCTGTTTTAAAGTCCGCGAAACCAAACGACCGGGTAAGGAATTCTGTTAACCGGGAGGAGGTGTTAGGCATTCCCAGGTTCCGTGGTTTTAGCACGGTCGCTTTTAATCATACCCGGCTTAGCTAATTGTTTAATTACGTATTTTTAGAACCTATGTGCGTTTTACCTTTTACCGCTTTTAATTACTTGATTATTCGTGATTATGGAATTATCTTTGAAACGGATTACATGTGTGTAAATTCGTTTTATTCGGGGCGTTAAAATCATGTCACGCGTACGTGTACACAATTTATCACACTTTATTAATTATGAAGATTGTTTTTGGCCGGAGATGGGGGATATGGGCTAAGAAGATTTTGGGCTTGCCAAGTTAAAGGTATTGGGTTATAAAATTGGCCCTTTAATTCTACAAGTCTTGCAATTTGTAAAAATTGCACGGGGCGCCCTATTTGGTCGCCTCCATTTAACCTATACCCATTTTTTTAAAAAACTTTTAACTTGTACCCACTTTTTAAATAACTTCAGCTCCTTTCTCCTCCTCCTTCTCCTCCTTCGTTTTCTTCTTCTTCTTCTTCTTCTTCTTCTTCTTCTTCTTCTTCTTCTACTGTTGTTGGTGTTGCTATGGAACTTCAGTTCATGGGATGATTTGCCATAAATATCTCTCAGACCCCACTTGTTGGGATCAAACTGGGCTTGTTGTTGTTATTTAAAAACAAAATTATAAACTAATTATTTAAAGCGACACCTAGATGATTAACTGAACAATCCTTAATTAGTTGCTGAACCTGAATAGTGAATGAAAGATTAAAATTTAGAAGAAAAATTGTAAATGGTTTGATGCTCCAGGCACAGACAAGATCAAAGGTTTTCGCCGTCGTTGGATTAATTTTGCATCTGTATTGTATCTAATGTCGAGTTTCTGTAAGCAAATGTAGACTAGTGATGAACTAAATAACTCTGAAGTTCTCCAGTTATAAAACAAAAATTCAGCGCTAGAGCTGAAGTTCCCCAGTTATAAAACAAAGACTTCAGCTCTAGAGCTGAAGTTCCCCAGTTAAAAACACAAAAACTTCAGCTCTAGAGCTGAAGTTCCCCAGTTACAAAGATAAAAACTTAAGCTGTAGAGCTGAAGTTCCCCAGTTACAAACACAAAAACTTCAGCTCTAGAGCTGAACTTCAGGCCCGTCTACTAGAATGCTGAAGTTTTGCGTGATTGCCTTTGCTACTTCAGCCCCGTATGCTGAAGTTCTGCGAAAAAGCGGGTACGCTTGCAATTTATTTGCAAAGCGGGCACAAGTTAAAACGTGGCACAAAAACGGGTATAGATGCAAATGGCCCTTGCAATTTGGCTTAAAAGAATATTAATTTCTTTTCTAAAATAACACCATAAAAATGTAAAATCAATCCTAATTAATTAAAATAACTATATTATGACATGAAACTAAATTTGGGTATTTTCAAGGATTATATTAAAATAAAAATGGGTTAAAAATAATATCTTTCTAAAAATACCTAATACCTGAATTAAATAGAAAAATGACTATTTTTTGTGTTTTTAATTTTATATTTTAAAACTAAAATTGAAGATAAAAATATCTATAAACTCAAATAAATATTAAAAATACTACGATTACTAAATATCTATATCTATATCTATATCTATCTATATCTATATCTATCTATATCTATACTATATTAAAAGCACGAAGGCCCTTAGCGAAATGTCGTTCGACTTTTTTACCCTTTAAAAATAGCTTTCAAAATAGACAAAATTGTAATTTAAGTTAGTCTCCTAATATTTAGAACTTTATTAAAATCAATCAAAATTTTACATATTAAATATATCCTTATTAAACTAGGTAAGAAGTTCTAAAATTTAGGAATTAGTATCAATTAATATTTTACCTTATATAAATTGTAAAAATTAAAAATACGTCCTTGGTGTATATGTACTTATAAACCAAGATAGGAACGAGATTATAGGTGCCTTCTTTGATATGAGGACATCAACTCACATATTAAAGTAAAATTATTTAATACAATAACGTTTAAATTAAATTATTTCA
>NC_031989.1:102277798-102278528 GCF_001879085.1 Nicotiana attenuata | reverse complement strand
AAAAGATTCAATTTTTTAATTTATGTTATTTGAAAATCTTTAAAGAATCATACTAAAAGTACAACTAATTAATTATGTTTGTGTCTTCTTGAATGAATTTGAGAATAGCTTATGAAAAATATTTTCAGAAAAATTTTCAATTCTTTAAGGGTTATGCATGTACTTTTATTGACGCTTAAAAGGAAACACAATAACTTGTGAAATTGAACTGATAAAATCATAAAATTAAAACAAAATTTAAGATGAATATACCGAATATTGATTGAGGACTTCTTTGAATAAAAATTTTCTCACTAATGAATTAGCTAACTCTGTCGCGCCGGTAAAAAATTACGTACTTACAAATATGTCATTAATTAACTCATCATGCATAGATACTTAGCATTTCAACGCCCCCTTTTCATTTTAGAGAATGATAATTTCTAGGTCCTGACAAATACTGATAATAGGTGAATTTGACTATAATCACGCACCAAATAATCACCTTCTTGTGAACTTTTAATGTGGAAAAATGACAACAAAATGCTCTTATTAGTGCTTTTCATGATTTGCAGGTGATATAGGTGTAAGGAAGGCTAAGGAGCGGTTTTGGAGTCAACTATTGATGAAAAAAGGCCAATTGTTGAATTTCCCAAGTATCCCATTCAAAACAGGCCAAAATTTCCGGGTACAAGTTCCACCGCGGTTCTACCGCGACCGCGGTGAAACCGCGGTGGAAGGCAGTTCTGAA
>NC_031989.1:102271060-102275012 GCF_001879085.1 Nicotiana attenuata | reverse complement strand
GCCTCTAATTCCTCCTCTGGTAGTATCTCTTCGCTGAAGTCGGCAAGTACTTGCGACTTGATGGCGCTCCTTGGGTGATATGAGATATCGTGCTCACTGAGCTCTATGGCCCATCGGGCGAGTCTTCCTGATAACTCAGGCTTGTGTAGATACTTCTCAAGGGGAAGGTCGTCACTACTTTTATGGGGTGGCATTGGAAATAGGGTCGGAGCTTCCGTGAAGCCACGACCAATGCCAAAGCTAATTTTTCAAGGTGTGGATACCGTGTTTCGGCGTCCACTAAGGTTTTGCTAATATAGTAAATAGGAGATTGCGTACCTTCGTTTTCACGAACTAGGACTGCGCTGACGGCGACCTCGGATACGGCCAAATATACCAGCAGGGGCTCGCCTGGATTTGCTTTGGCTAGCAGTGGCGGCGAAGATAGGTACGCTTTCAATTTCCTTAGGGCCTCGACGCATTCCTCGTTCCACTGTAACCCATTGTCCTTTCTTAGCACATTGAAAAACTTGTGGCATCTGTCGGAGGACCGTGAGATGAACCTAGACAAGGCGGCTATTCGCCCCGTCAGCTTTTGCACCTGCTTTTTGCTGTTCAGTATCTCGGGTATTGCGTCTATCGCCTTGATCTGATCTGGATTGACTTCGATACCTCGTTGTGATATGAGAAACCCTAAGAACATTCCCGATGCCACGCTGAAGGCACATTTCTCGGGGTTCAGTTTCATCCCGTATCTTCTCAATATCTCGAAGGTTTCTTCCAGATGGTCGATGTGGTCCTCTTTTCTTGTCGACTTTACCAGCAGGTCGTCGATATAGACTTCCATAGTCTTACCGAGCTGCTCTTTGAACATTTTGGTCACCAGCCTCTGGTATGTAGCCCCCGCATTTTTGAGCCCGAAGGGCATTACCTTGTAGCAGTAAGTCCCTTGGTGGGTGATGAAAGTCGTCTTCTCTTGGTCTTCCTCAGCCATCATGATTTGATTGTAGCCGGAGTAGGCGTCTAGGAAGCTCAGTAGTTCATGTCCTGCAGTGGCGTCGATCAGTTGGTCGATGTGGGGTAGTGGGAATGAATTTTTTGGGCATGCTTTGTTCAGATCGGTGAAATCCACACACATTCTCCAATACCCGTTCTTCTTTTTTACCATGACAACGTTGGCAACCCATTCGGGGTACTTTGATTCTCTGATGGAGCCGTTGGCCAGTAGCTCGTCTACTTCTTTACCGACCGCTTCATTGATAGCGGCGTTGAATTTTCACCTCGTCTGTCGCACGGGCGGATGTAATGGATCGACATTCAGCGTGTGGGTGGCAATGTCTCGCGGGATTCCCGGCATATCTGAATGGGAAAAGGCGAACAAATCTGCATGGTTAGTTAAGAATTCACAATACTTACTTGGGTTGGCGAGACCTTGCCCGATATAGGCTTTCTTCGTAGGATCGGTTTCGTCCAATTGGACTGGGTCGAGGTCTTCGACCGTTACTTTGCAGGCTTTCACGACGTCGGGGTCTTTGATGACGTCCGTTGTCGGGTTGACCTTAGTTCCCGACACGGCTAATTGCTATGCCTCCGCGCTCGCCCCCTTTAGCTGTTGGGTGTGGGCGCAGTCTTGGGCTATTTTGTAGCATTCTTGTGCGGTGCGTGGCTCGTCTCGAATACTGAATACTCCCCATGGTAGTGGCCTGAAGGGACTGCTCGCATGGCGTGTATCCATGGGCGTCCTATGATGACGTTGTACGCCGTTTCTTGGTTCATCACGTGGAAAGTTGTTTCCAGCGTGACTCCTCCCGCTAAGACGGGCAGTGCTATTTCTCCGGACGTCCGTTCCACTGCATTGTTAAAACCGGTTAGTGTTATGCAGCGGGGTATTACCTTATACTCGAGCCCCATTTGTATGAGGACCCTTGGGTGGATAATACAAGCGCCACTTCCGTCATCGATCATGACTCTTTTAACGTCCGTATCAGCGATACGTAAAGTGATAACTAAAGCATCATAATGAGGGAAAGACAAACCGTCGGCATCGGACTTATCGAAGGTGATACAATCTTCGAAGTCCTCATACCGTTCATGGGCGATGGTCCGCTTTAGTCCGTGTGTGGTGGCGAGTTTGACGTGATTGATCGCTGACTCGTCGCCACCTCCGACGATCATGTTTATCGTGCGCGCAGGGGAAGGTGGCTTCGGCGGTCCGTGGGGTTGTTCCCGTCCGCGTGCAAAGTTGATTTTTCCTTTGTCGCTGAGTAGCTCCCTCAGGTATCCCTGGTTCAGCATCCTGACCACCTCTTGCCGCAGGCCTAGGCAGTCTTCGGTTTTGTGTCCTCGTTCCTGATGGAACTCACATAGGGCGTTTGATTTCCTTGTGGCAGGGTCTGATTTCATCTTCTGCGGCCAATGCACCTTGGTGCCTAGCTTCTCCAGTGCGTACACTATCTCTGAAGGAGATACACAAAAGTTATGGGCGGTTAGTAAAGGGGGCGTACCTCTTTCGTTTCGTAGTGGGGCGACGTGTCGCTGTAGTGCGTCTGTATGCCTTGGTGGCAGATGGGAGGATCTGGTGTATGGCTGGTATCGATCTCTGTTGGAGCGGGGGAGTTGTTCTCGTCGTCCTTCGTTCCGTCGATCTCTTCTCGTTTCTGAGTGTATCGCTGTTAGCCGTTGGGTCGGCCCATTAAGATCATCCTCGTCCGCTCGTACCTCGGCGCAATAGGCGTTGTGGATTTCCTCCCATGTGGTAGGGGGATATTTCATGAGGCGGCTCAGCAGCTTCCTGGTTGCCCTCGAACCATCTCTGCTTAGCCCGTTCTGGAAAGCGGCGACTGCCATACCTTCCGATACATTTGGTAGACTCATCCTTACCCTGTTAAACCTTGCCAGGAAGTCCCTGAGTCCCTCTCCTGTGTTTTGCCTGATGGCGAAGATGTCGTTGACCCTGGCCTCCGCTTTTTTCGCGCCTGCATGGGCTGTGACGAATTTATCCGCCATTTCCTCGAACGTTGTTATTGCCTTAGCCGGTAGCTGAGAGTACCATGTTAAGGCCCCTCCTGTCAACGTCTCGCCAAACTTCTTCAGCAGCACCGACGGTACCTGTTCTTTCGATAGGTCGTTGCCCTTCACAGCGGTGACGTAGTGGATCAGATGATCCTCGGGATCTGTGGTTCCATCATATACCCTTAAGTATGGTGGCATCTTGAAGTTTTTTGGGGTGGAGTGAGGAGCAGCTTCTTCGGTGTATGGTTGTTCAACGAACCTTCCCACGTCGCGTTTTGGTAGCAACTTGGGAGCACCGGAAATCTTGTCGACCCTCTCCTGATGTTCCTTCATTTGACCGCGGAGCGCCTTGTTTTCGCTCTCCATTTCTTCCATCTTCTTTAGGATGGCTGTTAGCGTGCCATCGTTGGTCTGTGTCTCGATGGGTCTGTTATTTACCAGTGTAACTTCCAGTTCACCTACTGCAGCAGTGGTACCTACCGTTGGTGCACATACGATGTTATTTTGCGGCGACCTCTCAACCAAGCCACTTAGAGTGCTTGTTAGCCATCTTTCCAGTAGCTCTTTGACCGCTGAGGGTGCTTCCGTAGCCGCAGATGTGGAAGCTCCTTTTTCGTGCAAGATCGTCAGGCCTTCGGATGGGGAAGGTGAGATCTCTGCACCTGGTGTGATGCTAGGGGTTTCATTCAGGATGCCATCATCACTGGCCTCGTTGAGAGGGCCCAGGAGATTGGTAGTGACACCCAATATGGCTTTTGATCTTGTGTTATTTTCGGCCATTTTCTGTTTTTGAGTGGTGTTGAGAGTAGTAGTTGGTTGATCTCTAGGTGGATACTATGGTTTTGATTCTCGAAATTCCAGAGACGGCGCCAAATTGTTTGGCTCAAAAGTTAACGATGTACTTTGTAAGCGATAAAACAATCAAAAAATAGTGAAGGGTAAATCGTAATCTAAATATAAT
>NC_031989.1:102266403-102270069 GCF_001879085.1 Nicotiana attenuata | reverse complement strand
ATATATATATAATATATGTATTTACGCTATACTATGCACTAAGTATAAGTGTATTAGGTAATACCGTATCGAATATAGCTTATATATATATATAATATATGTACTTACGCTATACTATGCACTAAGTATAAGTGTATTAGGTAATACCGTATCGAATATAGCTTATTTTTGACCGTTTGACCAAAAGGCGACCAACTTTGGTCGCTTTTGAGTATATAATATATATATATATATATATATATATATATAAAACAGGAAAAAAATTAGGGTTATTTTATTTACTTATTTTCAAATATAGCGACCAAAGATGGTCGCTTTTTGGTCAAACGGTCAAGAAAGGCGACCAACGTTGGTCGCTATTTTGGTCAAACCAGTCAATACTTATATAGCTACCAAAATAGCGACCGACTTTGGTCGCTTTTTTTAATTGCAGAACTCAAAATCGGGTTTCCCCTCCCAAAATCTTATTTTCTCTCACACAAATTTCCCAACTTCTCTCTCAACTATTTCTCCTCCCCTTCTCTATTTCCCTTACACAAATCAATCCCCCCCACCCGTTGCCACCACTGTCACCGCCGCCGCCACCACTGTTACGCCGCCACCACCACTGTCCGCCACCACCACTGTCACCGCCGCCACCACTGTTCCGCCGCCCCCACTGATTTTAGCCTCCTTTTAATCTACCAAGGTTAGTAATCTACCTATTAGCTTTTTAATTTTTAAATTTTGCTATATAATTTTATGTAATTTGTTAGAGTTTTTGCCTATTTAGTATTAGGGTTGTTTGTTTGAACTACATTAGGTAATATGAACTTTTTACATTAGGGTTGTTTGTTTGAACTACATTAGGTAATATGAACTTTTTACTATTAGCTAATATGAACTACATTAGGTAATATGAACTTTTTACTATTTAGTATTAGGGTTGTTTTTTTTGGCCTATTAGCTTTTTACTTATATTGAGTTCAATTGTGAAAAGATACAATTCATTGTCTTAGAAGAGGAGCAATACCTAAATAAGAGTACCTAAATTCATGCTTTAAACTATGAATTATACATTTATAAGATAAGAAAAAAGATTTAAAGGGAGGAGTTTATTAATGTATTAACTAATTTAATTTGTTCTTGCTTTATTTAAATAGATGGAACATCGTTCTTGGATGTACAATAGGAATTATCCTAATCGGCGGGGATTGCGGGTGAGCCCAACGAAAATGTTGAACAAACTCCTAATGATGAAGCAAAACGTTTTTATGAACAGTTAGAGGAAGCTAGCCGTCCACTACGTAAAGGTCGTCCGCACTCTGAGTTGTCTGTTGCAGTTAGATTACTAAGTATGAAATCTGATTGGAATATTTCTCAAGGAGCCATGGACTCTGTCATTGACCTTATGCGTGAACTAGTTGGCGAGGAAATCGAATTACCTGGTGATTTCTATAAGGCAAAGAGATTAGTTTCTAAGTTAGGACTTTCGTCAATGAGAATTGATTGTTGCGAAGATGGTTGCATGTTATATTATAAAGATGATGCAAATTTAAGCATTTGTAAATTTTCCGGAAAGCCTCATTTCAAGAGGCTTTCCAGCGGGAAGATGGTCGCTAGCAAGGCGATGCATTATTTACCTCTTATACCTAGGCTAAAGAGGTTATATGCGTCGATGAGTTCTGCTCCTCATATGAGATGGCACTTTGAAAATAGAAGACCACCTGGTGTTATGTGCCATCCTTCAGATGGAGAAGCTTGGAAGCACTTTGATAGGACATATCCAGATTTTGCTAGTGAACCAAGAACATTCGGTTAGGTCTGTGTGCGGATGGCTTCACGCCTTCTTCTGTATCTCCGATACCGTATTCATTTTGGCCTGTCTTTCTTACACCTTATAATCTACCACCCGAGTTGTGCATGACTAGTCCATATATATTCTTAAATTGTATTATCCCCGGTCCACGTAATCCGAAAAGTTTGATAGATGTATATTTACAACCTTTGATTGATGAGCTAAAACAATTGTGGTACGATGGTGTTGAAACATATGACATATCAACCAAGCAGAATTTCAATTTGCGTGCTAATTTAATGTGGACAATTAATGATTTTCCTGCGTATGGAATGTTGTCTGGGTGGATGACTGCTGGGAAGCTAGCTTGTCCTTACTGGATGGAAAATAGTAAAGCGTTCACTTTGAAACATGGCCGAAAGCAATCATGGTTTGATTGTCATCGTCAATTCTTGCCTGAGGGTCATGAGTTTAGAAGAATGAAAAATGCTTTCAAAAAGAATAAACTGGAATATGATTATCCACCTCCGATACTTTCAGGTGATGAAATTTGGGAGAGGGTCCAAAACTTCAGTAAAGTTACTGAAGTTCCACCGCATAGATTCCCCGGATACGGTGTTACTCATAATTGGACCAAACAGAGTATATTTTGGGAGTTGCCTTATTGGAAGGATAATCTTCTCCGTCACAACCTTGATGTCATGCATATTGAGAAGAATTATTTTGACAATTTGTTCAACACAGTGATGGATGTTAAAGGTAAGACAAAGGATAACCCGAAGGCTAGAATGGACTTACAAGAATATTGCAGGCGGCCTGAATTACACTTGCAAACAGCAAACAATGGTAAGTTATTCAAGCCCAAAGCAAGTTACACATTCACTTTGGAGGAAAGACAGCAGATTTGTGATTGGGTAACGAAATTGAAGATGCCTGAGGGTTATGCGTCCAATTTTGGGAAAAAAGTTGATATGGAGGTAGGGAAGTTGAGCCATTTGAAAAGTCATGACTGTCATGTTTTCATGGAGACCTTAGTGCCTATTGCGTTTTCTGGTTTGCCTGAAAGAATCTGGAAACCTATCACTGAGATTAGTTTGTTTTTCAAAGACTTGTGTTCTTCCACATTAAGGGAAGAAAACCTACGCCGGATGGATCAGAACATTCGTGTAACTTCGGGTAAGATGGAAAAGATATTTCCATGTGGGTTTTTTTATGTGATGGAACACCTTCCAATTCACCTTGTACACGAGGCACGACTTGGAGGGCCTGTTCAATGCAGATGGATGTATCCCTTTGAGAGGTAATATTTTAGGTTTGATGTAATTTTCTGTTTTAATTTAATCAAATTATCTTCGCTAACCTGAAATTATGTAGGACAATTGGCAAATGCAAACAATTTGTTAAGCAGAGGAATAGGATTGAAGGATCTATATGCGAAGCTTATCTTGCAAAGGAAACTGCTCATTTTTGTTCTTATTATTTTGAGAGTAATGTGCCATGTGCTAGGAATAGGCCCAACAGGCACACGGTCGACCTTAGGAATGATCCATTATATCCGCCTATGTCCATATTCAATCAACCAGGCCGATGTTCTAAGGATGTTACAAAGAGAAGTTTGAGTGATATGGAGTTCAAGTCAGCTACACTTCATGTGTTGCTAAATTGTCCCGAAGTAGTACCATTTCTCAAGTAAGTATTGATTTAATAGTTATCAAAATCTAAAAATTACCGTGATTACATCTCAATGCAACTACTAAAAATATTTGATGTGTCACAATCACTTTGTGGGTCAATTTGGCCATGATGCTGTATATACGAGATTTGATACGTGGTTCAAACAATTTGTAAGTTTCTCCTTAAAATACTCTAACACTATGTAGGTAAACAAT
>NC_031989.1:102230158-102265515 GCF_001879085.1 Nicotiana attenuata | reverse complement strand
AAAACGATATCTCCAAGTGTTCACCAAATAGTGGACGAACTTTTTAGAAAATGATTTGGAACATCCTGAACACATATTGGAAGAAGTTGATATAAATGAAGTAAGAATTATAGAAAACGAGGAAGAAGAATCAACTGATAAAGCTCAAACTAGTGAGGAAGAAGAATTCTCTGACGAGGAAGAAGAATTCTCTGACGAGGAAGAATACGTCGATGAGCTTTAAAAAGTTGGTTTCTTCGATAACTCTCGTTTATAGACAGTTTCCTTATATGTTTCAATCTAAATATGTATTATATTATGCAGATGACAGGCAAGGGTCGAGGTAACAATGAAGGTAGTGGTTCTCGGGGTCGAGATAAGGCTAGGAAGCAAAAGACGAGGGTAGAAGATACTACTCATGAAACTTCATCAGAGGGTGATGATAATGATGTACCAAACAATCAATGAATTTTACACAATTTGAACTAGACAAATACAATTTGTTTTCCATTGGGTTGTAATAAGAGATAACTTAGTTTGGTAGTTCTATTGAAATTTACACTTTCTTGGTTTTAATGTAGCTTTTAATGTTGTTTTTGTGTTGTTGTTGTTGTTGTTGGGGTGTTGTTTGGTATTCTTATTGGAATTGTTGTTTGAATTGTTGTTGTTGTTGCTTGTTAGGGTTTTGGTATGACTGGCAGGTGGTGTAGCTGCCAAAACAGGCAGTTTCTGCCAAAATAATACACAGAAAAGCGACCAACTTTGGTCTCTATTTGGTCGCTTTTCACGTTCAAAAAAAATAAATTTCTGGAGAATAGCGACCAACGTTGGTCGCTATTTACCCAGATTTCTACAAAAAGCGACCACACTTGGTCGCTATTTCATTAAAAAAATAAAATTTCTGGTGATATAGCGACCAAAGTTGGTCGCTAAAGTATAAAAAATAAATTAAATTCATGTATTTAGGGACCAAAGTTGGTCGCTAGTTTAATAAAATAAATAAATTATTGAATAAAAAAGCGACCAACCCTGGTCTCTAGTTTTCAGATTTTAAAATATAATATTTGGATTAGAGACCAAAGTTGGTCGCTTCTTAATGATTAATAATAAATAAATAAATAAAGTATTTTATATTTAGAGACCAACTTTGGTCGCCAAATTTATATTATTAAATTAATAAAGCGACCAAAGTTGGTCTCTATAGTCAATATCCGGAATATTTGGTCCATTTAGCTTAGAGACCAAAGTTGGTCGCTAATTTGCGACCAACTTTGGTCCCTAAATAAAAAGAGACCATCAATATAGCTACCAGGTCCGTTTGGTCGCTTTTTGGTCGCTTTTTAGCCTAAAAGCGACCAACTCTGATCGCTTTTTGCGGTCGCTTTTAGGCGGATTTCTAGTAGTGGGTAGTGGTAGTACGTGGATTCTTAATGATAGATATAGTACGCAGGATAAGGACTTTGATAGAGATATAATGGCAGGGTACGATAATCACATCATTATAAGTTGAAAGAAAGGAGATTGGCGGGGTCCTCCACTTCCAAATATTTGTACATCCAAATCTATGCATGTGATAGAGTAGTACCATAGTGTATATAACTTGTACGGTTAATATCCTTTTTCTTTTACTTGTATATAATATATGTTTCTGGTGGAGTAAGATTAAAGCAGGTGTTGCTGTAAAAGTAACAAAATAAAGCAGGGGCGGAGCTATCTACCGTTTGGTTTATGGTTTGCTAAATCAATAGTTTTGGCCTAAACTTTTTATTTATATTAAAAAATTAACTTAATATATATTAATAATTTATGTAGACCCAATAAGTTATCTTTCCTATAATTTAAAACCCTTAAATTCAAAATCCTGACTCCGTATCTATACTTGATAGTGAGAAAATACAAAAATAAGTGCATGAAATTAAGAACACGAAAATAAGTGCATGAAAAGTTAGATACCAGAAGTAGGATCTATTGAAGTCGTAAAAATAAAAAGATCATGCAGAGAATATTCATGCATGCTGTCAATTCTTTATGAGTCAAAAACTGTTTAAAAAAGAAAAAGTTAGAGAGACTCTTTGTTTTGAGCAAGCTAAGTTCCCTGTAATGAGGATCTGCTTTTTACCTATCAAGTCCAAGCAATCAGTTAAATAGTGGGAAATTTAGAGCCTGTTTGGATTGGCTTAAAAGCTGATCAAACCAGCTTTTAAGCCATTTTTAGGTAACTGGAGTGTTTGGCAAAATAAAAAACAGCTTAAAAAAAGTTAATTAAAATGGCTTAAAAAAAGCTAAAAGCCACAAGTTAGGATATCCTAACTTCTCCGTTTTTGGCTTAAAAGCCATCTTATTTTGACCAACGAAATTACTTACTCGTCCCTTATAACTTTTTCTAATCCCAAAACTACCCTCATCAAATAAATCCTAAAACATCCAACTACTCACTTTCTGTTCATCTTCTTTCCTCTTCTTCTCCTTTATCTTCTATTCTCACCCACACGTTCACCTTTCCTATGTGATATTTCATGCTTTTTTACACTTCTATTTTCCTATTATAAATGCTCCTTTTTTTTTAACATAACATTAAAATACAAATACCCTTTTCCTAAACATTTGGAGGAGGAATCTGCTTCTGTAATTTTTACATAAAGTTTCAATGTCCATATCGTAATGGGCAGTAGTCTATTTCCATTTTTCAAATATATGACCATGTCCTTTGATTTCGTCTTTGTTTGGTAAGTAAGAGGAAGATGTAGGTTTTTGATTTGTTTTTATGCGATATTTTTGTCTTTTTAACAGAAAAAGGTGCTTACCAGCACTTATTTACCAAACACTTCAATAATTTTTTTTTAAGTTTCAGCATTTTTATCCAAACAGGTAACTGCTTATTCATAAAACAAGCTCCAGCACTTAAAAATTACTTTTAAGCACTTGTGCTTAAAAGCCATTTTTTAAGCCAATCCAAACGGGCTCTTAATCATTATGCTTTCTTATAGGAATATGAGAAAGTTGAAATGCTGCCTTCTGAGCCTCTGCGTGCACTATATATGTTGAATCTCACTGGTTTGAAATTTTTTACTAGTACACTAGTGCTCCTACAATATAATTGAGAAAGTAGCTCGTTTTATAGATTAAATAAACTTGAAAATTAATTAACTTAATTTGACTATACTTTATATAGTATTAGCTAGTATATGTCCCCACTAGCTAGCTAATTAAAGTGATCCTCCATGTTAACAATAGCCATGTGCATGTGCTGCACTTCTGTATGTTTTGGACATTTGCATGTAATTTGAAGTAGTTGAAAAACTAGTAGTATCAGCTGTAATTATCATTAACCAAATACCCAGAAGTTGCTTTAATTTCCCCAATTCTTACTTTTGTGCATACATGAAATAATAATATCCCTGAATCCTTCAGTCATCAAGCTAATGTAAGTCAACAGCCAGTCAATTTCGAATTAATTCAAAATATAAGATTGAATTCTGAGACAAAAGTCATATATTTAACCTTTGTCCGTGTGTGTTCTTTTCTCTGGATAAAACTCCCCTCCATTTTCTATTATCTCCATTTCCCCAAGTTCCTACTTGAATTAGTGACACATGTCCCCTTTTTATTTTAATGGTTTAGATTTAATTAACTAAAAATATGTCTAAACCATGATTAGAATAATAGATATCAATTAAAATTTTCAGAAGTTTTTATATTTTCTCCTACAAACTCGTTCAATTATCTAAAAATAACACCGAAAATCCTGCTATACAAATTTTATTACAGATTCTTACCATGGATATTACATTTTCTGGGAATCAACGACAGAACAAGTTCATCTAAAAAAGAACACCTTAAAATTTAACATAAGGAGAGAAAAAAAGAGAACAAAAAATTAAGACAGTAAAGTTTCATTTTTGCTGGAAATCATCTGATTATTAATCAAGCCAGGTTCTTTCTTAACTTGCAAAGACTGGGTATGTTCTATCACTTTTGAGGATGAGATAACGAAGAATTATTTAAAGATCACCTACCTTAGTAATTCAATAATTTTGAAGAATTGCGTTATTGTATACCGAAAAACAAAGAGAAAAATTAAAAAGAAAAATTACAAGTTGTATATTTGTTTATTTAATTATTACATGAAAGTTTGTGTCGTATTCAAATTCCGAAGATAGAGTTAAATCCTTTCTATTTTGCTAGAATCGTGGGATGACCAAAAAAATTGGGAGTAAATATATAAAAATATATGTTATATTACTCATGGTTTAGACCCAATTTTAGTAAATGAAATCTAAACCATTACTCCCTCCGGTCCAAAATAAGTGATTTTTTGGATGTTTTCACACAAATTAAGATATCCACCTTTTAGTATTAATTAGCAATGGAATTGACCATATTAACCTTTACTATCTCACATAAACACTCCTAACACATATTACCAACACCATTCACTNTGATCCAAAACCTTCATCAGATCCAAAAAGGGTCCAATGGTTCTTGTATTTTGTCTATCACTCATCTTTATCAAATGAAAGAAGATCCGACTAACTCAAGATCGGGTGAATCTTTTCCTTTATCTACATTTTATTGCCATTTAATGTTATTCAATGCATCTTTCTTTATGTTATTAAATCTGGCTATAATCACGCCCAATATTTATACTCAGCTATGTTTTTCTACTCATATTATTCGTCTCAGATCTAGAGTTAATTATCTTTAACTAGGATTTACCCCTTCATCTATTTGATTGATTTGCTTAAAAAGTGTTAAACAACTTTTGAGTCAAACAATTTGGCGCCGTCTGTGGGGATTTTCTAGTTAAAATTCTAGTTTTCTCTAGATCTAAAATTCAATCCTAGCGAGTTTCTTGTGTAGCTCCTACGGCACATACATTCATACCAAGAACATAAAAGAAGTTGTTGACGTTAGTAGGCTATGGTCAAAGCTACATGTATATTGGAATTGTGAAATGTTTAATTGGCTGATTATAAACTTTGGACTATTGCTCCAATTTGAGGCTTTGAGCCACTTATATTCCAAAATGTTGAAAACGAATGAAGATCGGCGTGAAAATGTTAGCATCTGAAACACCAGTAGGATCCAGGTAGAATCTAACGAAGGAACAAATTGATTTTCTTGAAAGCATATACAGGTAGGGATAAGGACACCAAGTGCTGAGCAGATACATCAGATAACTTTGAGGACTAATGTTTTTCCACCACCTCGACCAAATGACAACATTCACGAGGTAATGACTTTGGGAGATGCTCAACTCTACTTCAGCGTCACCGCTTCCTGCTAATTTTGTTTGCCCTCCGAACATTTCTTTGCACTAGATCAAACTGAGGAAATACGTCACACTTAACCGTGCCTTTGGAGGTCTAAAAAGATTTTAACACGCTTTAAGTTGTTGTACTAAGTTTAAGAAGCTGTTTGTTTGAACTTATAAGGTAGTCAAACTTGTATATTAATATTATAGCACATCTTGGCTTATATGTGCCAAAATTAAACCAAAGCTATAAGTTGGTCAAAGCACTTTTGGTCTGACCAAAATATTTATTATTATTCTATTCTTAATATTTTTTAATTCTTAAAATACCTTATCGGGAAAAAACTCTTTACCCCTTCTTTACTCCATATTTGTTATTTCTCCTTTTTTTCTTACGAATATACTTTTAAATTTATAGTTTTTGTTTTAAAAAAAGGTATTGTAGTTATTTTAACAAAAAAATATTTTATCAGTACTTTTTAACAAAACACATCAACTATTTTTTTATATTTATTTTAACGTTTCTATCTAAACACGAAACTGCTTATTATTTGATCAATTTTAGCTTTTTAAGATATTTTTTAGTACTTAAAACTTATTAGCTATTTAAAATAAACTAACCCATACGAGCTGTAAACCTATGGATAAAGTTAACGAGGAAAAAAGGATAGAGTTTCCCTCATATTATAGCCGTTAATTAACGATCTAGACTAGGAGGAAGAATCTATACATAGGGACAATTAAATAAAACCGTTGAAGGAGAGAATTGAGGCTGCCAAACTTTCACCTTAGGGGTAAGGGAATTTTAGTAGATGTTTGGTCATTAAAAAATGTGTGATTAAAAGAAAAAATTGAAGTTAGAGTTGAAAAGAGTCGTATGAAAATTAAATTTGTGTTAGACATGCATTTTATTTAAAAAATATTGCAGTTTTGTGAAGAAAAAAAATATCGCTTACTTGAAAAAGAGGTAAAATTTACTTTTTCAGTTTTGAAACTCATCTTGAAATTTTTTTGAAACTCATCTTTAAAAATTCAGTTAAATATATAACCAAACAATGTTTTGAAGATGAGTTTTTGAAAAAAGGAAAAAAATTGTATGGACAAATGAGTTCTTAGTAAGGTTGACTACCTGAACTTTCACTCGTTGGTGAGGGTTTGATTCCCTATTTTGTCATCCCTTTCTCCATTTCCCTTTATCCTACCCCTTTGTAATAAAAAATAAAAATAAAAAAATGCTTCAAAATTTAGGTCTTAATTAACCAATCATTCTTCAAACTAATTTCACCGTGCTACTAAAAAGACTCCTCAAATTATTTCCTTGGTTTGAAGATACTTCTCCGGTCCAAAATAAGTGATTTTTTGGATGTTTTCATACAAATTAAGATATCCACCTTTTAGCATTTATTAGCAATAGAATTGACCATATTAACCTTTACTATCTCACATAAACACTCCTAACACATATTCCAACACCATTCACTTCAAGGACAATGTAGGAAAAAAATAATTAATTCATTCTTGAAATCTGGAAAAATCACTTATTTTGGACCACAAGAAAAAGGCCAAAAAATCACTTATTTTGGACCGGAGAGAGTAATATTAAAAGGGGATATGTGTCATCCATCCAAGTAGGAACTTGGGGAAATGGAGATAATAGGAAATGGAGAGGAGTTGTATCCCTTTTCTCTAAGCTTAGTCTGGACATTTCTGATAATTTAAACACCAGGTGATGGTAATTAGTATTTACCCTATTTAATCAGTCTAAAACATGCACATGACTATTGTTAGCAAGCTAATTGTACAAGAAGTGCATTGTAGAAGTAACGGTAAATAGGAAAAGCTCTAAGTAGATTGGATTACTATCCAACGTAATAGATAGATGAACATATGGATAGCAATATAATAGAGTGCACGGGGGAGGGAGAAAAAGTATAGGAATATCTGTAAGGGTTCTGTATTGATTGTAAATATTTTCCCTGGTATATAAAAATTTAATTACCAAAAATAAAATTCAGTCTAAAACATAGAAACAAAATTAAAAAAATCTGGGGAAGTTGTTCTTCGATTATTATGTTAGTATTAGCTAGCCTTAGACCACGCACAACCACCATAATAATATACTAAGAATTTTTAGTGAACATGCATGATGCACGCAAAGCTGCATAATTTGCAAAATGTTCAGCTAATCTTTAATAGAGAGTTATGACCAAACTGGTCAAACATCATGCATGAAACAAGTATCTAGAAAATGGATTATTTTTTCTTTAAAATTGTTCTAGGAGTAGTTCATCTCCACAATTTTCAGATTAAAATAACAATAGAGATACCCTAGATATGAACGTCGTACTGACAACCTAGATATGAACATCGTACTTGATAGTTTGACAAGTCAAAATTGTGGTATTCGGGAAATTAATTTAATTATTGAGATTTACTATTGAAAGTTCAAATTGTTTCTGTATGGGTCAAAAATTACTACCATCATGTTTCTTGCATCGTTGTCAACGTTGTGAAGGTTTGAAATAGGATTCTAACAGATATGAGGCTAATTGACGGTACTGGATTTGACTATGGAATTGTTGTTAAGGGCATATATGTGATGTGTACTGTTAGTATACTGTATTTGTAAAATAATTCTGGAAATATAAATGAATATAAACAGAAATGAACATAAATAGAAATGACAGAAAATCAATTCGAGCCCACTGAATTCACAGTGTTTCCTTAAGGAATTTTATCCCCTCCTAGTACCCAAGGTTATGGATTATTTCCTCCCAAGATAGAACGAATTACACACTGGTGAAGTGGTACTTCAAACCCCGGTGTTTCAGCGAACACAAAGTTCGGTAGCAAATCACACTTACTTTTGCTTTGTTTGATGCTAAAAGTATGCAGAAGAAGGAGAAGAAACTCAGAAAATCGTAGTGAAATTCTGAGCAGAATAGTGTTGTATTTTATAGCCAAAGTTGGGCTGAAATCTGAAGAGGTGCAACTCTTCAGAATGGTTGTTTCTGCAAAACGGCCACAGCATAAATGCCATTACATAAATGGCTATTTACTCAACAATAAAGAGGGAAAATAAAGAAGGAAAATTGAAGAGGGCAGTTAATTTTCTGTTACCAAAAACAGAAAAACGGATTGGACTTAATATAAATATTTAATATTAATATTCTGTTATTAAAAAAAAATATTTAATAACTTTTCTGTTAATATTTTATTATTAACAAATAAATTTGGTCCAAAAAGGTAATCAATCAATCATTTGACCAAATCCAAATCCAAATCCACATCCAAATCCAAATCTGAATCCGAAGCCGAAGCCGAGCCGAGCCGAGCGAGCGAGCGACGATGACGACGAAGGCGCGGGGCCTGCCTTCTTCTCAACTCTTTAAGAGCTAGAAGAAGAGCAAGTGCTTATATACCCATAAAAACCTCTTCCTCTTCCAATATGGGACAATGTCCATTTACCAAGGGGGGAAACTTAAATTTTCACTCAAAATTTCATTTTCCTCCATTTCCCATTCACCCTCTTTTAAGTATTTAATATATTAATTAAATACATAAAAAATCCAACAATCCCCCACATGAATGGGGAATGGCTATATCACGGAAGTATGCATGTAAAACTGTGTGATTCGCAAGCAAGGATTAATTGCATCTGGATAAGTAGGTTTCCCTTTGAACTTTCCGTAGTGAACTTATGTCGGATATACTCGATCAATCGGTAGATTTATATCTTTGAACGGTCGAACTTTGATGTATACCTAGACAACCACAAGTCACACAACCAACCCTTAACCATCTTTGGTTCTCATTGTTGTGGTCGTTTCAGCCATGAACACCGCATGATTTCATAAGTGCGTAGAGAACTGGCCTTACAAAGCTCTCCTTGAAGCGGCTAACACTTCACACTTACATAGGTGATTCCTAAACGTGTCATCCCGTAGATACACTATTTGATATACCCCGTATCAAATTTAGAAATCATTAAAAAGCCTTAATGCTTTATCCTTGGTACTGAACGTTGTCTCATCGCGAGAATGGACCAAAAGTTTAGTTGACAATGTTGAACCGTCATTAATGACTTTGTTTGATCTCCTTGAACCTAGATCTTGGGATCTCCAGTCTTCTAGGTAGAGTTACCGCCACTATGACTTATTCTCGGCCACAGTCCCATTCCCCTTGATGACTTCTCAACTACCTCTCTAGTTAGGCCTTTTGTAAGTGGATCCGACACATTACCACTTGACTTTACATAGTCAATCGTGATAATTCCTCTAGAGAGTAATTGTCTAACGGTTTTATGTCTTCGTCGTATATGGCGAGACTTACCGTTATACATAACGCTCCCAGCCCTTCCAATTGCCGCTTGACTATCACAATGTATGCATATTGGTGCCAACGGTTTGGGCCAAAATGGAATATCTTCCAAGAAATTTCGGAGCCATTCAGCTTCTTCACCGGCTTTATCAAAGGCTATGAACTCAGCCTCCATTGTAGAGCGGGCAATACAAGTTTGTTTGGATGACTTCCAAGATACCGCTCCTCCACCAATAGTGAATACATATCCACTTGTGGACTTAGAATCAGTTGATCCGGTGATCCAATTTGCATCACAGTATCCCTCAATGACCGCAGGATATTTATTGTAGTGCAAAGCAAAGTCCTGGGTATGTACTAAATACCCCAAAACTCGTTTCATGACCATCCAATGAGATTGGCCTGGATTGCTCGTATATCGACTCAATTTACTTATAGCACAAGCTATATCTGGTCGTGTACAATTCATGATGTACATTAAGCAACCCAACACACGAGCATAATCCAATTGTGATATGCTCTGGCCTTTGTTCTTTGCTAATGCAAGATTCACATCAATTGGAGTCTTTGCAACTTTAAAGCCCAAGTGCTTGAATTTTTCAAGTACTGTCTTAATATAATGAGATTGTGACAATGCCAGACCTTGAGAAGTCTTATGGATCTTAATTCCCAGAATTAAATCAGCAACTCCCAAGTCTTTCATATCAAACTTGCTAGTTAGCATACGCTTAGTAGCATTTATGTTGGCAATGTCATTACTCATTATGAGCATATCATCCACATATAAGCAAACAATGACTATGTGATTTGGAACATTTTTAATGTACACACATTTATCACATTCATTTATCTTAAATCCATTTGACAACATTGTTTGGTCAAATTTAGCATGCCATTGTTTGGGTGCTTGTTTTAATCCGTAAAGGGACTTAACAAGTCTACAGACCTTCTTTTCTTTACCTGGAACCACAAACCCTTCAGGTTGTTCCATGTAGATTTCTTCCTCCAACTCTCCATTTAAGAAGGTCGTCTTAACATCCATTTGATGAATTTCAAGACCATAAACTGCAGCTAACGCTACTAACGTTCGTATGGATGTAATTCTTGTAACTGGAGAGTATGTATCAAAATAGTCAAGACCTTCTCGTTGTCTATACCCTTTGACCACAAGTCTTGCCTTATACTTGTCAATAGTACCATCATCTTTTATTTTCCTCTTAAAGATCCATTTAGAACCCAACGGTTTATTTCCAGGAGGAAGATCAACCAATTCCCATGTATGGTTGTTCAGTATGGATTCTATTTCACTATTGACTGCCTCTTTCCATAACAATGATTCCGAAGAAGACATAGCTTCTTTAAATGTTTGAGGCTCATTTTCCAATAAGAAAGTCACAAAATCTGGTCCAAATGAAGTAGACGTTCTTTGACGTTTACTACGTCTTGGATCCTCCTGGTTAAGTGTACTTTCTTTTGTTTCTTCCCGAGGTCGTTTAGATCCTTCACCAATCGACTCACATTCCTTTTTATACGGATATATATTTTCAAAGAACTCAGCATTATCTGATTCTATAACCGTATTATTATGAATGTCGGGATTTTCTTATTTATGAACCAGAAATCGATATGCTTTACTATTAGTCGCATATCCTATGAAAATACAATCAACGGTTTTCGGTCCTATTTTTACCCTTTTGGGTTTAGGAACTTGTACTTTTGCCAAACACCCCCACACTTTAAAATAATTCAAGTTAGGCTTCCTTCCTTTTCATTTTTTATATGGAATGAATTGTGTTTTGCTATGGGGTACTCGATTTAGTATTCGGCTAGCCGTAAGGCTTCCCCCCACAAGTTCTGTGGCAAACCAGAACTTATCGATAATGCGTTCATCATCTCCTTTAATGAACAATTCTTTCTTTCTGCAATGCCATTGGATTGGGGCGTGTAAGGGGCCGTTGTTTGATGAATAATTCCATATTCTAAACATATTTGTTCTAAAGGAGATTCATTTTCACCACCCCTATCACTTCTTATCATTTTGATTTTCTTGTTAAGTTGCGTTTCAACTTCATTTTTGTATTGCTTGAATGCGTCTATTGCTTCATCTTTACTATTAAGTAAGTAAACATAGCAATATCGAGTACTATCGTCAATAAAAGTTATGAAATACTTCTTTCCACCGCGAGATGGTATTGACTTCATGTCACAAATATCTATGTGAATTAAGTCTAAAGGATTTGAATTCCTTTCAACCGACTTATAAGGATGTTTAACACACTTAGATTCCACACATACTTGACATTTTGATTTGTCACATTCAAACTTGGGTAATACTTCCAAATTAATTATTTTCCGTAAGGTTTTATAATTGACATGACACAAACGTATATGCCATAATTCATTTGACTCAAGTAAGTAAGACGAAGCTGAAATTTTATTATTATTTTCAACAACCATTACATTCAGCTTGAAAAGGCCCTCAGTGAGGTAACCTTTTTCCTACAAACATTTCATTCTTACTTATTACAACCTTATCGGAAACAAAAACACATTTAAAACCATTCTTAACCAGAAGTCCAGTAGAGACTAAATTCTTCCTAATCTCGGGAGCATGAAAGACGTTCAAAGTCACCACTTTGCTGGAAGTCATTTTGAGAAATATCTTCCCACATCCTTCAATCTTGGCCTTTGAAGCATTTCCCATAGAAATCGTCTCATCGGGTCCAACAGGAGCATAAGTAGTAAAAGCTTCTCTAACAGCACAAATATGACGAGTGGCTCCAGAATCAATCAACCACTCTTTTGGATTGCCCACCAAGTTGCATTCGAAAAGCATGGCACATAAGTCATCAACATCATCATGCTTTTCAACCATGTTTGATTGACCCTTCTTCAGAAAAGTAAAATATTGACTCCAAATAAGAAAAAACTCAAGATTGACTCGATCTATTATATATTAGTGACTTCAATTAAAAAAGAAAAAATGCATTGTCCCAAATACTTAGTTGCATTGTCCCAAATACTAGAATAAAGGAAAAGCCTGGGTAACGGGTTCTTCAATGTCAATATTGACCATCACTCTGATTGCTTCAGCTACGACGGTAGCCAGATCGGTGAGCTCCAAAAAGTCTGTTGCCTAAAAAGAATAAGACAGTAAAAATACTAATCAATCCAAATCAAATACTAGTTAACTGTATAACTGAGAGCAAGTAGTATAAGAAAGAAAGAATAGACAAACAAGCAAGTTCCAAACACGTATAGTTTCTAAGGGATAATTAAATAAAAACAGAAAAATTAAAAATAACTTAATATATAATATGTATATATATACCACAACAAAAGCTTTTAGTATTTCAAAATCAGCATTCACAAGCTGAGCTTTAAAGTTTCAGAGAGCAATTCTCTCGTTCATGAACCTAGCCTCGAGGTATTGGATGATTTCCCTGAGAATGTTGCTAGAGATATTAATTAGAGGAATTGTGGCATCTTCAGTATCAGAGCAAATGTGTCTTATCGCGTTGGATTGACATGCTACCCCCTTTGCCACTTCAAATGTTTCTCCCTTACGGCTCTTCAAAGTAATCATTTCTTAGTAAATTAATGAGTGGCTTTAGAAGGAAAGGAGTTGTCGTTACTTTAGAAATCCCAAAAATCTATAGCTATGAAATTAATTAAAGATGAGTAGATTGATTTTATGGCAGCTAGCTCGCCAGCTAATTTCATGCAATTTACATTAGCTACCTACACCATTTGTTCAACTCATGCAAAGCTAGTCGATTTAAATGCAATATAATTTGCATTTTGACCAAATTCATGCATGCAACTTTTGTTGAAGAATATCCAAAACATGCATGATACCCATGATAACTTCCCCAATACTTGAAGTGTTTGTCATAAGCGGGAAAAAAATTCAAATCCAAGTGTAAATCTAAAATATTGTCCTTATTATGATTCAAAGGCGTCTCAATAAAACTCACGGCCTAAAGCCAAATTTTAATAAAGGGCTAGATTTTATTTTATTTTGTCTATAGTATAGTTATCTTGCAAAATATAGCATTAATATTATATTAGTTCCTTTCCTTTTCTTTCTTTCTTTATTTTTGTCTATAGTGTAGTTATCTTATAAAATATAGTTTTAATATTCACATTGGTAAGAAAATTCAAGTTAATAAGATGTTAGCCACGTATTTACAATTCTCTACCTTGGATCTTATTGTAAAAAATTATTTTTTATCAATATGAGGATTTGAGTATCTTAATTTAAATTTCTAAAATACTATTATTAAAAAATAGATAGTCTTTCTTTCCATTTTTATAAGTATTTAGTATTTTTTCTATAAACTTTAATATTATCTAAGCGAAAATAAGATAGTAAATCCGGAACTAAAAATATTGTTAGGGCCCCAAAATTTAGGGGGCCTAAAGCAAAGGCTTTACTAGCTTCCCCCTTGAGCCACCCCTGTTATGATTCAATCATATAATTTATCCACTGCAAAACAAATACTGCCATATGAAGGGTTGGGTTTTCAACTCTTCCATTTCTTTCGTGAGAATAATTTGGGAGAGAGAAATAGCAAGCGAACTGATTTCTATCCCAGAAAAAGATTCCAACATATATAAGGAGATGATCACTCAACTTTTTGGGCAATTGGTCATCACAGTCACATAACTTTGTTTTGTCTTTCAAAAGTCGCTCAACTTTGGGTAATTGGCCATCAAAGTCATACTCCAGAACTTTTTTTTGTTTTTCAAAAAATCACTCAACTTTGGATAATTGGCCATTAAAGTCATACTCCATAAATTTCATTGTCTTTTAATAAAATTCAACTTTACCTAGTTGACTTAAAAGGTTCGGATTTTGTACTCCCGATGAGATTTTGTGACATGATAAAAAATAATTTTATGAAAAAATTATTAAAACACTAATTGAAAACCTGAACCATTTTAAAATCCAATTGACTCGCTTACCCAATCAATGACTCGTACCACATATATGGGTCGATTCTAAGGGTGCACTGTGGGCCGGGCCCAGCCCGGGACCGGACCTGGCCAAACGGGCCGGTCTTAGTGGGCCGGTCCCAAATGGTACTCCAAGCCCGTAGCGGGCCGCTCTTGTACATTTAGCCCACGAGCCCGGGACCGGCAGGCGGGCCTGGGCCGGTTCAACCGGGCCTAACGGGCCTCAACGGCTATAATTTGAAAAAAGATTTTTTTTTTTTTAAAAAAATGACCAACGGTCAGATTTTAAAATCTAGCCGTTGGCCATTAAAAAGAGCCGTTTGGGACTTTAAAAAATAGCCATTTGGCCCCCAAACTTTATATAATTATACTTTTTCCCAATTCTCAACTATAAATACCCCCTCATTCTTTTATTTTTACTCACAAATTCATCAATCTCTCTCAATCTATATCTAATTCTCTTCTATAATTGCTTATTTTATTATTGCAATTTCGTGAAAAATTGTGAAGTTGGTGAATTGAAGTATTCAAGTCTTCAAGTCTTCAACGATTTTCAATTTTCAAGAAGTTGTTCGGCAATTCGGTAAACTCGTTCCAACTCTTAAGTTTTAAGAATATATTTTTGTGTGTTTCAGTTTGCATATTAATTTTAAGGCTAATTAATATGGCATTTTCTTTGAAAAAAATGTTTGGTGGTAAGGAAAAATCTAAAATTGGTGAAAGTAGTCGCCAACCTACTACCTTTCCCCCGGCTCCCCGACCCAGACCTGTTACCCGTCCTCCTGCACCTATTATTCTTGATAGTGATAACCCTTATTTTTTATTTTCCGATAGTGAATTTTGCCATAATGTTGCACCAGGTCAACAATTAAATGATGAAGTTATGAATGCTCTTTATCCTAATGAAACTATTTTTGAAAATGATGATGAAAATAATGATGTAGATGAAACCCAAGCGGATTTAGATGATACACCTACTAGTCCTGTTAATAACCCAACTGATGCCCCGCCCGACCCACCTGTAGAAACCCCTACTTTTAAACACACCCTAGAGATAAAGCTAAATTTTTACAAATGAAAGCGCTGCTAGAGGGGACAAGTGTAGATACTACGGTTAACCCTAGTACAGGTTCAAATCTAGTTCAACCAGGAATTAACACTGTGACCGGTAGTATTTTATATTACGATCCAAATAAAGATTGTGAAGAATTAGCAAAGATGGTTACCGTTATGCGCTTACCTTATAGTTTTCTTTCTAACCCTAACTTTGTGCATTATATTAGAAAAGTTTTTAATCCTACTCATAAAGGTTGGCCTCGCGCAACCGTAAAGAGCGATATTTATAAATATAAATATGAATATGAACAATATTTGCGGTATTTATTTACTCATATAAATTGTCGGATTGCTATTACTACTGATATTGGTAGAAGTAATAATGACTGTGATTATCTAACTGTTACAAGTCATCGGATAGATGAGGAGTGGATAATGCAAAAACGCATTATTGCTTATAGAATAATTAATTCACGTCACACAGGTAAGTTTATTGCTAACACTGTTACAGATATTTGTAGATATTTTTGCATTAGATATAAAATAATGGCAATTTCTATGGATAATGCTTCTAGTAACACTAATGCTATAGGCATACTTACAACAACACTAAATCCTGCATTTAGTAATTGTTTCCATGTTAGATGTGTTTGTCATATTTACCATTTAATCGTCGGTGATGGTATGAGAATTTTAAATTTAGAAATTGAAAAGGTTAAAATGACTCTTAATTGGCTTTTTTATTCAAATGGTAGAAGTAGACTTAGAGAGTATTTTAAAAAATATGATGAATTTGGCCTTAGAGAAAGAAAGGTTCCTAAAGCTTGTCCGACTAGATGGAATTATATGTACGAAAGTTTAGTAGTTGCATATGAATATGGAAACCCAATTAATGCAACGCTTAATGCTCGTGTTAGTGGTGAGGATGATGATGAAATCCTTACAAATCAAGATTGGAATAATGTAAAAATTCTTATAGATTTTTTACAACAATTTCATCAAGCTACAAATGAATTGTCTGGGCAATATTATCCTACTATTTCAAACTGTTTAGTTTATATTGCAGCACTATGTGATTTGTTTGTTGATTTTTCAGAGGGTGGAAAAATTTATCAACTTGCTATAAATGTAATGAAAGAAAAGTTTAAAAAATATTTTTTCCCTATCCCCCCTGTTTATGGTGTTGCTGCCATGTTAAATCCTACAATGAAATTAGGAGGTCCTCACTTTTGGTATTCAAATATTTATAAGGCTTTAGATCTTTCAAAAGAGGAATTTGCTACACTTGCAGAGGCAAAAGNATCTAATGTGATGAATTTGGCCTTAGAAAAAGAAAGGTTCCTAAACCTTGTCCGACTAGATGGAATTGTATGTACGAAAGTTTAGTAGTTGCATATGAATATAGAAACCCAATTAATGCAACGTTGTGCTCATTCCATTGGGGGGAGGAAGACTAAGAAAGATATGCCATTTTTGTTAATAAAAATTATAAGACATTCCCTTGAATATCTCTTTGCAATACTTTTTNATATATATATATAAAATACATATAAGCTATATATAAGGCACTATATATTTAAATTTTTCAAAAGGAGGGCCCCAATGACCGTTGCCAACGGTCATATTGCACAAATAGCCTATTTTTTTTATTTTTTTCTTTTTTCAATTTACAAAACTAACCTTCTCTAAAACTATAAATACCCTCCCCCCCCCTCTTCTTCATTTCTTCACTCAATACTTATTTTAAAATTATTAGACGTATTTATGCTTAATGTTTTACTTTGTTATTAATTTATTATGCATGATAATTTAGTTTTACTATTGTTTTGTATTATTTTACTTTTTAAATGCAAACTTTAATATATAATTATATATACATACTATACATATTATATATACTATATATATTTATATAGCCATGTATAAGCAATTTATATTAGTATATACATATATGGTTTACAAGAAATTGCCTTAAATAAAAAATAGCCCGGAAAGAAAAAGCCCGTTAGGCCCGTGTGGGCCCGTGGCCCAGCTCATTAGCCCGGGACCATGTGGGCTTAGGCCCGTCGTGGGCCGGTTCTACCCGTTGAGCCCGTGAAGCCCGGGACCGTTAGGCCCGGGACCGCCAAAGACCAGCCCATCTGAGCCCGGACCCGTTTGGCCCATTTAGGTCCGGGCCGGCCCAGAATACAGCATTAGTCGATTCTAACAGCTTTTCTGCTCTATATGCAATTACAGTTAATTTGAAAGGTTTTTTTTACTCTTGGACAATAATTTATATCATTGAATTTTTCAGTTTCCATCTCAAAAATTATGTTACCAAATTTAAATTTTAAAGTGAACTACTTATGAAAAAATTGAACACAATTACGGAGAGCAAGAAAAACTCCTGAAAGTCAACATTCAATAGATAGATGATTATGCAAAATACATGCAAATTCAAATTAATTTAACCATTCTATTATAATTCAGGTTATGCTCTCAACTATGTAGAATTATAGTTCTTCAACTATTTATAGTTTACTAGTCTTCTGGTACGCGCATTGCGCGTGAACTTAATCTTGATGAATAATATTTTTAAACATCACATACATATTATATTAAAATATAGTTTGATTTATAAAATAAACATTTAAGCTCCTGAATTGATAAATATTGAACCTACATAGCTAACTTAATAAAGGAAATTCATCTTTCCATATAATCAACTTAAACATCTAGTTTTATTATTTCATCGCCTCCATACTTGTTGAAGATTTAAGAGCCTTAATTTTTGTTTTTTAAAAGCTATTTTCAAGTTGGTACTTTTTATTTTTTGGTCATTTTTCAAGTTCATTCTATTAGACCCAAACAATATCAAGTAACTAAAATAATACAATGATTTTTTCTTTCTCACGTACAAAACACAAATTGTTCTTTTTTTTTTTTTTATCAATAAGAATTACAATATGAAATTTGTCCGACATAATAAAAAAAATAAGTTACTATCGCTAACAGCTTGTTTGGATGGTTGTTACCTATTGTATTGTATCGTATTGTTATTTTAAATACGACGTTTGTTTTGGGTTTTACGTAAATTTTATTTTATCGTATTGTTAAATTCGTCGTTATGTAACGACAAAATATGTCACTTAAAGTAACGATAGATATGGTGTGGTTGCGCCCTTATCTTGTCTTTTTCTCTCATCTCACCCTTCATTATTATTAAATAATTTTATTTTATCATTTACCCTATCTTTTTATATAATAAGTTTATCCCCTATCATAATTTTTCTTTATAATATTGCTAATTTATTTTTCATATTGATGGTGCATGATATCATGAAACAACGGCAAACGATACAATCTTTCCATATATTATATTCACCAAACGATACAGTACAGTACAATACAATACGATATGATACATTATGAAACGACATGTAACAACCATCCAAACAAGCTGTAAAGTAAAAATCACAAATAAATCTTGAGATGCCTAACATGAGTTGAACTAAAAAGTATCGTATGTAAAGTGTTTAATGTCTAACTTAACTTTTAACATGCTTAATATTGCATACTTTAAATAACTATAAACTGAAAAGTTCAACTTTTAACATGGCTTATTTTACATAATTATTCAATTAAAAAAGAATTATATATTATTTCGATTCCATACCTTAATTTACATTGGCTTGACATTCCAGGGCTATTCTTTATACTCCTCCCAATAGAATCTCTACTTATCACCTCGCTGCAAGTGCATGTTCCAACTCCAATTCATATTCAGCGAAGAACAAAAGCTCCAATTCTTATTCTCTTTACAAATTTAAATAAGAAATTAAAAGAGCCACAAAATATAAGCACATATAGCATATATGCATCGTCAAAAATAGAAAAGAAAAGAACCCCACTATGATCAATAAATACTATGATTGCTCAAATAAAGAATAGAAAAGAAGTTTACCACTCAACATGGTTGACAAGAAATATAAGAACGTGGAGAGGAAGGGTTTCGTTTTAGTATTTTAGTATAATTTATATGAGGTGAATCTTAGTTGACTACATAGTTGGAATTAGAATTTTTATATGGTAAAATCTTAATGATTATAAAGTCCTAAATATAGTAGTATAGTCTATATGGTTAAGTTAAAGAAAGATTAAATAACCAAACGTTTAGTTGATTTTAAAACTTCAAATATTAGGAAAATAATTGAATTATAGATTTGTCCAATATAAAAGCTTTTTTTAAGGTTAAAAAAGGCGAACGACATTTCGCTAAGGGATTTCGTGCTTTTAATATAGTATAGATAGATAGATAGATATAAATATAGATATAGATATTTGATTCTAAGTTATTTTTTAAACTAAGTCAAGTGAACTTAAAAACCTAATGATATAAATCATTATCGTAATAATTCAATGAAACAGTTTAATATTTTTTAAAGTCTGTTTAACTAACAAAACTTCTTGTAAATACTAGGAGTCATAAAAAAATTCACTAATATCTTTTAAGGGATTTGCAGATTTTCTTTTCACATATTTGCAAGATTTGATTGCAGTAAACTTGATGTAATATATTTTTGGGATCTTTACACAAATAGCGATCATATTCATTATTTACTTTTTCTAGCCATATACATAGATTATACATTCATCATTTGTCCAAAAGTACAAAGACTTTCATTAACTACAATTGCATAAAGAGTAGAGAAGAAGTTAAAGTTGACCCATATACATGGGACACATGTCAAGTATTGGGTAAAAGGGTGGTTCGGGTATGTAACGACCCGGTCGGTCGTTTCATGAGTTACCATTCCGTTTCTCCTATTTTTGCTTCTTATTGTCTTGTTCAGCTGTATTATGTGTTATCGGGTCGGTTGGTTCGGGTTCGGAAAGGTTTTGGAAAGGAATGAGACACTTAGTCTCTTTTGAGTAAGCTTAGGTTGGAAAAGTCAAATGGATGTTGACTTACGTGAAAAAGGGCTCGGATGTAAATTCTGATGGTTCTGATAGCTTCGGAAGTTGATTTGGGACTTAGGAGTGCGATCAGAATGGGTTTTGGAGGTTCGGGGTAGATTTAGGCTTGAATTGGCGAAATTGGAATTTTGGCGTTTTTCGGTTGACAGGTGAGATTTTGATATAGGGGTCGGAATGGAATTCCGGAAGTTGGAGTAGGTCCGTCGTGTCATTTGTGACGTGTGTGCAAAATTTCAGGTCATTCAGACGAGGTTTGATAGAATTTTTGATCAAAAGCGGAATTTGGAAGTTTATGGAATTCTTAGGCTTGAATCCAAAGTTAATTTGATATTTTGAGCGTTCCGAAGGTTGGAACAAGTTTGAATGATGTTATGGAATATGTTGGCATGTTTGGTTGAGGTCCCGGGGGCCTCGGGTGAGTTTCGGGTGGTTAACGGATCAAGTTCATGTTTGCAAAAGATGCAGATTTTGCTTCAGATCTGTTGCAGGTATTCCTTCTTCACGATCGTGTGAGGAGGCTCGCGATCGCGTAGAGCATTTGTAGGGGGCCATCCAGGTTGTTCTTCGCGTTCGCGTATCTGGAGACGCGATCGCGTGAGTTGTGCAGGTAATGAATCGCGAACGCGTGGGTTAGGTCGCGTTCGCGTAGGGTAAAGTAGACCAGAGGTTGACCACGCGTTTGTTCTTCGCGGACGCGGTCCCTAGTCCGCGATCGCGTTGGTGTAGGCTGTTGTGTATCGCGTTCGCGTGAGGTGTGATTCATTCGTGTAGGGTAAGTTGTGGGCCAGCGAAGTTTGTGCAAAAGGGCCCTAAGTTCACCATTTTTGACTCGGTTTTGGAGCTTCTTGAAAGAGATTGAAGGGGGAATCAAAGAGAACTTCTTGGAGGTAAGAATTATGGACTTAATACTCGATCCTGTTGTGATTTCTACCTAATTAAATATGAAATTTGGGGGATTTGAAGCCTAAAATTGGGGAGTTAGGGCTTGGAAATTGGAGACCTTAATCTAGGGATTTGAGGGGCCATTTGTGGTCGGATTTTGGTATTCTTGGTATGTATGAACTCGTGGGAGGATAAGGATTTCCATTGATATAATTTTTATCGAATTTCGAGACGTGAGCCCGGGGGTCGGGTTGGATCAATTTCCGAATTTTTGGTATAATTTGATTATTTTCGCATGGGCTTCGTTCCCTTAGCATATTCTAATGTTATGATTCTAATTTTGGGTAGATTCGGCGCGAGTTGAGGCCGGGGCGAGAGGCAAAGGCGTGGCGGGGTAGTATTTCACCCGGTTTGAGGTAAGTAACCATTGTAAATTTGGACCTGAGGGTATGAAACCCCGGTATTTCGTATTGTTTTGATAAATGAGGTGACGCGCATGCTAGGTGACGAGCGTGTTGGCGTGCATCGATAGGGATTGTGACTTGGTCCGTCCCGTAGCGACTATTAAGCCGCGTATTTGATTTGAAATCTTATGATATCCCGTATTTTAGAGATTGATATAATATTTTGGGATGTATGCCATGTTTGGGACCTTGTGCCGACATGTAGAGACCCTTAGGGGCATTTTACTATTTTCCTCACTCTATTTGTTTTGAAAGCATATCCTCAGTCATGTTTTACCTGTTTATTGCTTAAACCCGGTTGTATCACTCTACTTCTTAATTGTAAATACTGTTTGGGCTGAGTTCCCTGATTCCCACTAATATGCCCGAGTGATTGTGAGGTTAATGACTGAGAGAGGTTGAGGACCTAATGGTAAGGATTATATAGGTATTATGGATCGGGCTGCACACCGCAGTAATATTATATATATTATGGATCGGGCTGCACGCCGCAGCGATACTTATATGGATCGGGCTGCACGCCGCAGCGATATATATATTGGATCGGGCTGCGCGCCGCAACGATATGACGTTTGGGCTGTAGGATGCCCTCCGAAGTTTGTACACCCCCAGTGAGCGTAGTCGACTATAACTACGGATCGGGTTGCACGCCGCAGCGGTTATTATGATTATTACTATTATGAGATATTATTGAGACGGAGTGCTGAGCGTGAGTACTGTGTGACGAGAGATGAGTCACGAGTAACTGAGAGGCTTGCCTGAGAGGCCATACTATGAGTGATACCTTGCCCGAGGGGCCCGTTTATGATATTTTGTTGCTTTCACTCTATTTTTTTTTATTCTGAGCCTCTGTTGAAAACTATTAATAAATGATTTCAAAGTATTTTTTTATTGGAAACTGAAGTTTTTACGAGATGACTGGCTTTTAAATTGCAGAATTTGACTTGAAATTTCTGTTGAGACTTATTATATATTTTTACTGCTCGTCACTTCACTCAGACCTTATTTACGTTAGTTACTTACAGAGTTGGCGTACTCACGTTACTCTCTGCATCTTGTGTACAGATCCAGGTGCCCGAGCAGCAGAGTGAGGGTTCCCAGCACTTTCAGAGTTTTACCGGAGACTGCAAGGTCGCTGCACGGCATTCGCAACCCTGTTTTCCTCCTTCCTATCTTAGTTTCTGCTATTTTAGACTTATGATGTATTATTCAGTCAGTTGGGTTGTATTTAGAGGCTCTTGACTTGTGACACCGGATGGTTGGTCTGTGTTGGTTTATTTTGTTCTGCTTTCCGCACATTTCAGTTGATTTATATATTTCATATGAGAACTCGAGACTTAATCGGTTTTAGAAAATGGTTTTATAAAAAGAATTCACTGTGGTTATTTGTTGTGTTGGCTTGCCTAGTACTGTGATAGGCGCCATCACGACCGGGGTATTTGGGGTCGTGACAGGGTATTAAAATAGTCCATGTATTAAATTATTATTTTAATAACTTTTTTCTAAAATTAATTTTTGCCATGACACTAAATCTCATCGGAAACTACAAAATTCGGCAAGAATGACCATTTAAGCGATCTAGGTAAAGTTAGGTGATTTTTTAAAGTAAAAGAAAGTTATATGACTTTGATGGCCAATTACCCAAAGTTGAGTAATTTTTTAAAGAAAAAAAAAATTATACTACTTTGATGGCCATTACCCAAAGTTGAGTGACCATCTGAGTCATCAACTCCATATATAGGAAAGAAAAACATAAAAAAAAAGGGGTGTAAATTATAATACACATGTGTCTTTGTCACACCTCCTTTATCGAAAGAAATGGGGAGTTTTTCCAACTAAAGTGACATTATTCGGAATGAGATTATTTATTTACTTCAGAGTCGCCACTTGGAATAATTTATGGTGTCCCAAGTCACAGATCTATCTTAAATCTCAAATCGAGGAAATTTGACTCTGTTTTAAAGTCCACAAAAACCAGAAGACCGGGTAAGGAATTCTGTTAATCCGAGAGAAGGTGTGAGGCACTCCAGGATTTCGTGGTTTTAGCACGGTCACTCAACTATTAATAATTGGCCTAATTATCTGATTCATTACAGGTTTAAAATCTATTGTGCATTAATAATTTTCTAACCGCTTTTTAATAGAGTTTTAATTGCTTTTAGGATTTATGGAGTTTATTTAAATAAGTCGCGATGTCGCGCACTTGTTATTTTTGTACACATTGTGAATTGCTTCATATGAAACGCACCCGCAATCTACATCATGCTGATCTTATTATTATTCGAAGTTGTAGTCGAGTCATGTGAAACGCGCACTCGAATTGGGATTTATGTATCGTGACTATGCCATGAGAATCGTACCCATAGTCACGATTACTTATTTAATTAACGCACCTAAGGCAAGCTATGGTGTTCATAAATATTTCCCTAATTTGGGATTATTGTAAGCCTTGAGTTATAGAAAGTATTGTGTAAGAAATAAAATAAACTAGCTATGGAAAGGTAGGCTAGTTTATTTAATTATATACTAAAGTTATCGGGCCTAACAAATTTCTCTTTCGGCCCAATTGATTCAAACGGGAGCCTTTTCAAACTAATATCCGCTCTATCAGCCCAAAACAACAAGATATTGTGAAAGTCCAATACAGCAAAATGAAATTCATCCAATTTAAACAAAGATTAATGGCTCATTAGTTAATAAATCAACTCAACACACGATGATAAGAGAAATAGTGTAAAATACCAAAGCAGTTAAGCAGGAAGGCATTGATACAGTAGACAAGAGAATGAACTGGACATTAAAGAGAGAGTGATGATGGAGAGTTCTTCATTTGGGGAGGTGCGGCTGATCTTTTGTGAAGAAAGGGAGGGGGGTGCTCGATTTTTTGTGTGTTGAAGGCAAGAGGAAGGAGCAGCGGCTCTTCTCGTAAATCAGAGAGTCCGACATCGAAAATTAGGGCTTTTGCCCTGTTAAAAAAAACTTGATGGGTTAATAGGGCGGGTCGGCGGGTCATGGGGTTGGTTTAAGGAATTGGGCTGTTAGGAGTTTAGGCTCAGATTTTGGTAAAAATTGTACGGGGCGTCCTACTTGGTCGCCCCCACCCCATTTAACCTGTACCCATTTTTTTAAAAACTTTTAACTTGTACCCACTTTTTAAATAACTTCAACCCCTTTCTCCTTATCCTTGCTTTGCAACTCTCTCGAATCATATAAAGGAGAATCTTAGCTAAGAACCTTAGGACGTTCTTCCCATGCAATGATACTATATAAATGAACACTTTCTTCCTGGTCTCTCAATTACTAACAAAGGAATTGACAGATTCAAACAAAAATTAAAGAAATGCTAGATTAATGGAGGATTCGTGTCTTTATCATTGCCCAAGGGGCTTCTTTATCTTCATATATATTCAAGGATACATATTATCCGTAGAGATCTGGAGGCGAATAACAATATTCTTCTAGACGGTAATGAACCTCAAATATCAGATTTTGGATTGTCGCATATTTTTGGTGGCAAAGATTCAGAAGCTAAGACAAATCGAGTTGTTGGAACTTAGTAATCATGCATGCAACCTTCCTGAGCACAAATAGTTCTTCCTGCACAAAAACTTCAGCTCTATAGCTGAAGTCGCCAGTAACAAACAAAAACTTCAGCTCTAGAGCTGAAGTTCGACAGTTACAAAACAAAAACTTCAGCTCTAGAGCTGAAGCTTACAAATAAAAACTTAAGCTCTAGAGCTGAAGTTCGACAGTTACAAAACAAAAACTTCAGCTCTAGAGCCGAAGCTTACAAACAAAAACTTCAGCTCTAGAGATGAAGTTTGCCAGTTACAAACAAAAACTTTAGCTCTAGAGCTCAAGTTCGATAGTTACAAAACAAAAACTTCAGCTCAAGAGCTGAACTTCAGGCCCGGCTACTAGAATGCTAAAGTTTTGCGTGATTGCCTTTGCAACTTCAGCCCCGTATGCTGAAGTTATGCGAAAAAGCGGGTACGCTTGTAATTTTTTTTGCAATGCAGGCACAAGTTA
Source organism: Nicotiana attenuata (assembly GCF_001879085.1). Classification (NCBI taxonomy): domain Eukaryota; kingdom Viridiplantae; phylum Streptophyta; class Magnoliopsida; order Solanales; family Solanaceae; genus Nicotiana; species Nicotiana attenuata. The sequence continues at coordinate 102,239,613 of NC_031989.1, read as the reverse complement.
AAACGTGACACAAAAAGCGAGTATAGATGCAAATGCCCCCAGATTTTGAGGATCCGAATTTGGGCTCAATTATGGACAAGAAAAGCTTAAAATTCGTTAACAAAGCCAACTTTCTTCCAAATTAATACAAAATGCTTGTAAAACCTAAAATCACTCCTAATTGGTAAAAATAGAAATAGAAATTAAAAGTGAAACTATGTATATTTTTTTTGTATTTTAAAGTGTTATAATAAAGTAAAAAAGTAGAGAAAATAGGTTTGTCACGACCCCAGTTCGCCCTCTGTGAACTATCGTGACGGCACCTAGTCTCTACGACTAGGTAAGCCTAACAATTGCGGAAAAAGGAAAACAACAGATAAACCTAATAAAAACTGCGGAATAAACATAATGAAGGTCTAAAATGCCGCTCGGCATATACAAATATAACTCTCAAACTGAACACTTCCCAAAACCCGAAATCTCATGAAATCACAAGCTGTTGAATAATTACAAGTGTCTAACTCCAGAATGTCTAAACAAAAGAAAATACAGAAGCGCTATAACTACAAGAGAGAATGGAGAGGGACTCCTCGGTCTGCGGACGCGGTAGATATACCTCGAAGTCTCAGAACGCCTCGCCTCAAGGATAGTTTGGCCGAGTCGAAGAACCTGGATCTGCACACGGGGAAAATATGTGCAGGAAAGGGCATGAGTACACCACAGCGGTACCCAGTAAGTGCCAAGCCTAACCTCGTTCGAGTAGTGACGAGGGAGGTCAGGGTCCTACCGGTCATATACAATAATATATAAGGAAAAGAAGCAGTATTAAAGTAGCACAGGGTAATAAGAGTAGCAACAACTATAACAGAGACAAAATTATCACAGAAGAAAATACAGCTCAACACAGAGATAACAACCGGGGATCTCCCAGGATACCGTCCTGTAGTCCCTAAATATAAATATCCAGTGGATCTTCCGGGTGTCGTCCCGTAGTCCAACTCATAGTGCACGGGGATCTACCGAAATCCCGATCCGTAGTCCCAAATGTACATACCCAATACTGGGGGAATCTACCGAGTGCAGCCCCGTAGTTCCAATATAAATGTGTAGGGGGGATCTACTAGAATGCAAATCCGTAGTCCCAAAGTAAACAGGCAGGGGGATCTCCCGGGATATCGTCCCGTAATCCCAAAGTAAACACACAACAGCAACACAAGGAATACTCAATTCAACCCAAATTTCATACCAAGGTAAAACAGGTATTTCTAACCTAGCATGCTGCACAGAATCCAAATAAGGCAGTTTGAGCAAGTAAAGCTATTAAGTCAATTAGACATGCTTCCCTAAGCTAACAGTAGGCTTAAATTGCAAGTAGTATAAATAGGAAACACAGTTATAGTTACTTAATGAAAATAGGATTTTCAACAATTAGCACAAGTACGCACTCGTCACCTCACGTACAAGGCATTTCAAATATCAACAATACCAAATCCTAAGGGGAGTTCCCCCACACAAGGTTAGGCAAGCCACTTACCTCGAACAAGCTCAATCAACTCAATACCACGTTCTTGCCACGAGTATCCGACTCCAAATGGCCCAAATCTATTCAAAGTAATTTCATAATGTAAATATAACTTCAAGTAACTAATTCAACTAATTAATTCGAAGCTAACACGCGAAATTAAGAAAATTGCCCAAAAAGTCCCCCGGGCCCACGTTTCGGAATCGGGTAAAATTTACGGATTATGAACCCCCATTCACTCACGAGTCTAACCATACCAAAATTATCCAAATCCGATGTCAAATTCCCAATCAAAACTCGAAATTTAGGCCTAAGAACGTTTCTAAATTTTTCCCCAATTTCTTACCCCAAATCCGAAATTAGATGATGAATTCATGTTTAGATTAATGGGTTATAAGCAAAAAGGAGTTAAGAATCATTACCCGCAAACTCTCTCCGAAAATCTCTCCAAAATTCGTCTCCTACCGAGCTCCCAATTCAATTTTGTGATATGAACACAAAACCCTAGATTTTGAACTTTATGTTCTGCCCAGACGCGACCTTAATCGCGATCGCGGAAACTCCCACGCGATCGCGAAGAGCAACTTCACTGACCCCCAAATTAATCCTATGCGAACGCGATGCTTGCGCTGCTCAGCTCTACGCTATCGCGATTGACCTCACACGATCGCGAAGAGCAACTTCCACTCCTCAGCTGCCTCACTTCTTCCTCTTCGGGAACGCGGCGTGGCCCACGCGTTCGCGATTCAACTTCTACCAACACTACGCGTTCGCACTCCATTTCCCGCGATCCACAGAACAAATCCCCCCTCTGCCTCATCTAAGCCTTCGCGATCGCGAGCCTCCTCACGCGATCGCGATGAAGAAAAGTCTGAAACAGAAAACCAGAAAACTTTTGATCCTTCTGCAAGTCCAAAAATGGTCCGTTGAGCATCCGAAACATACCAGAGGCCTCCGGGACCTCAACCAAACATGCCAACCAATCCTAAAATATCATTCAAACTTGTTCCAACCTTCGGAACGCTCAAAACAACATCAAAACACCAATTTAACAACAGATTCAAGCCTAAGAACTCCAAAACTCAGCAATTACGCTTTCGATCAAAAAGTCTATCAAACCTCGTCCGATTTCAACACTACGGAGCTACTCCAGCTTCCGTAATTTCACTCTGACCCCGATATCAAAATCTCACTATCAAACCAAAAACTTCAAAAATTTAACTTTCGGCATTTCAAGCCTAAATAAGCTACGGACATCCAAAACACCATCTGAACACGCCCCTAAGTGCGAAATCACCAAACGGAGCTAACGGAACCGACGGAATTCCATTCCGAGGCCGTCTTCATACTGCTCCGACTACGGTCCAATTTCTAAAGTTTAAGCTCTCTTTTAGGGACTAAGTGTCCCAAAACACTCCGAAACTCAAAACAAATCATCTCGACAAATCAAAATAGCAGAAACAAACACGGGGAAAGCAGTTAATGGGGGATCGGGGCGTTAATTCTTAAAACGACCGGCCGGGTCGTTACATCCTCCCCCTCTTAAAACATTCGCTCGTCTTCGAACGAGCATAGAGACATACCTGAAGGGGTGAAAAGATGAAGATAACGGCTACGCATATCCTGCTCGGTCTCCCAGGTCGCCTCCTCGACCGGCTGACCCCGCCACTGAACCTTCACTGATGCAATGTTCTTTGACCTCAGCTTCCGAACCTGCCTGTCCAATATTTCCACTGGCTCCTCAACATAAGATAGATCCTTGTCCAACAGGACTGAACTGAAATCCAACACGTGCGACGGATCACTGTGATACTTCCGGAGCATCGAAGCATGAAATACCGGATGAACTCCTGCCAAGCTGGGAGGTAAAGAAAGCTCAGAAGTAACCTCCCCAACACGCCGCAATATCTCAAAGGGACCAATAAACCTCGGACTCAATTTCCCTTTCTTCCTAAATCTCATAACGCCCTTCATAGGCGAAACTCGAAGCAGAAACCACTCTCCAACCACATACGAAACATCACGAACCTTCCGATCTGCGTAACTCTTCTGTTTGGACTGGGCTGTACGGAGTCTATCCTGAATCACCTTACCTTATCCAAAGCATCCTGAACCAAGTCTGTGCCCAATAACCTAGCCTCACCCGGTTCAAACCAACCCACCGGGGATCTACACCGCCTACCATACAAGGCCTCATACGGTGCCATCTGAATGCTGGACTGATAGCTGTTGTTGTAGGCAAACTCCGCCAGTGGCAAGAACTGATCCCAAGAACCTCCAAACTCTATCACACACGCACCACGCATATCCTCAAGAATCTGAATAGTGCGCTCGGACTATCCGTCCGTCTGGGGGTGAAATGCTGTGCTCAACTCCACCCGAGTACCTAACTCATGTTGTAAGGCCCTCCGGAACCGGGATGTGAACTGAGTACCTCTATCGGAAATGATGGAAACTGGAATACCATGAAGACGAACAACCTCCCGGATATAAACCTCTGCCAACCGCTCCGAAGAATAGGTAGTACACACAGGAATGAAATGCGCGGACTTGGTCAGCCGATACACAATCACCCAAATGGCATCGAACTTTCTCAAAGTCCGTGGGAGCCCAACTACAAAGTCCATGGTGATCCGCTCCCACTTCCACTCCAGAATCTCTATCTGCTGATGCAATCCACCCGGTCTCTGGTGCTCGTACTTCACCTGCTGACAATTGAGACACCGAACTACAAACCAAACTATATCTTTCTTCATCCGCCTCCACCAATAATGGTATCTCAAATCCTAGCATCTTCGTGGCATCCGGATGAATGGAATACTGCAAACTATGGGCCTCCTCTAGAATCAACTCCGAATCCCATCAACATTGGGTACACATACCCGACCCTGCATCCTCAGTACCCCGTCATCACCAATAGTCACATCTCTGGCATCGCCCTGTTGGACCTTGTCCTTGAGGACAAGCAAATGAGGGTCATCAAACTGACACTCTCTGATACGATCAAATAAGGAAGACTAAGAAATCACGCAAGCTAGAACCCGACTGGGCTCCGAAAGATCCAATCTCACAAACTGGCTGTCTAAGGCTTGAACATCCATCGCCATGAGCCTCTCCGCTGCTGGTAAATAAGCCAAACTCCCCAAACTCTCCGCCCGGCGACTCAAAGCATCGGCCACCACATTGGCCTTGCCCAAGTGATACTAAATAGTGATATCATAGTCCTTCAGCAGCTCTAACCACCTCCTCTGACGCAAATTAAGATCCTTCTGCTTCAACAGATGCTGCAAACTCCGGTGATCAGTATAAATCTCACAAGATACACCGTACAAATAATGACGCCAGATCTTCAACGCGTGAACAATAGCAGCTAACTCAAGATCATGGACAGGATAATTCTTCTCATGTACCTTCAACTGCCTGGACGCATAGGCAATCACCCTACCGTCCTATATCAATACCGCTTCAAGGCCAATCCTCGAGGCATCACAATAGACTGTATAAGACCCCGAACCTGTAGGCAATATCAAAATTAGGGTTGTAGTCAAAGCTGTCCTGAGCTTCTGAAAGCTCGCCTCACACTCTTCCTTCCACTCGAACAGAGCACCCTTCTGATTCAGCCTGGTCATAGGTGATGCAATAGATGAAAACCCCTTAACAAATCGACGGTAATAATCCGCCAAGCCAAGAAAATTGCGGATCTCTGTAGTTGAGGATAGTCTGGGCCAACTCTGCACTGCTTCCACCTTCTTCAGATCCACCTTTATCCCCTCACTTGACACCACGTGACCCAAGAATGCCACGGAATCTAACCAAAACTCACATTTTGAGAACTTTGCATATAACTTCTTTTCCTTCAAAGTCTGAAGCACTGTCCTCAGGTGCTGCTCATGATCTTCCCCACTCCGGGAGTATACCAGAATATCATCAATAAAGACAATGAAGAACGAGTCAAGATATGGCCAGAACACACTGTGCATCAAATGCATGAAGGCTGCTGGGGCATTGTTCAGCCCAAATGACATAACAAGGAACTCGTAATGACCATACCGAGTCCTGAAAGTAGTCTTCGGGGTATCTGGCTCCCGAATCTTCAACTGATGGTAACATGAAAGCAAGTCAATCATAGAAAACACTCGTGCACCCTGTAGATGGTCGAACAAGTCATCAATACGAGGCAAAGGATAACGGTTATTCACTGTAACTTTGTTCAACCGGTGATAATCAATGCACATACGCATAGAACCATCCTTTTTCTTCACAAACAAGATGGGAGCACCCCAAGGTGATATATAGGCCGAATAAAACCCTTATCAAGCAATTCCTGTAACTGATCCTTCAACTCTTTCAACTCAGGAGTGGCCATACGATATGGAGGAATAGAAATGGGTTGAGTGCCCGGCAACAGATCAATGCCAAAATAAATATCTCTATCGGACGGCATGCCTAGAAGATCAACTAGAAACACATCAGAAAAATCCCGTACTACTGGGACTAAATCAACTGTAGGGGTATCAATACTGACATCTCTCACATAAGCTAGATACGCGTCACATCCCTTCTCAACCATACGCCGAGCCTTAAGAAATGAAATAACTCTACTGGAAGTATGATCTAAGGTACCCCTCCACTCTACTCGCGGTACACCAGGCATAGCCAGCGTCATGGTTTTGGCGTGACAATCAAGAATAGCATAATAGGGCGACAACTAGTCCATGCCCAAGATAACATCAAAATCTACCATGCTGAGCAATAATAAATCGGCTCTGGTCTCAAAACCACTAAGAGCAACCACACACGACCGATAAATGCGGTCCACAACAAGAAAATCTTCCACAGAAATAGAAACATAAACAGGGGAACTCAAAAAATCCCAAGATACGCCCAAATGCGGGGCAAAATAAGAAGACACATAAGAATAAGTGGAGCCTGGATCGAATAAAACCGATGCATCTTTATGACAAACCGGGACAATACCTGTGATGACAGAATCGGAGGCGACAGCCTCGGTACGGGCAGGAAGGGCATAATATCTGGCTTGGCTTCCCCCTCTAGGACGACCTCTACCTCCCCGACCTCCACCTCTAGCTGGCTCGGCAGGTGGGGTAGCAACTGGTGCTGTAATCATAGCCTAAGAACTATGCTGGGCACGCTGTGCCTGAAGTCTGTGGAGGTGCACCCCTCCTAAGTCTAGGGAAATCCCTCACCGTATGGCGTGTGACACCACACTCAAAACAAGCTTTGGGAAGACGTGGCGGCTGTGACTGGATCGGGCCAGGTCTGCTGGACTGACCACTGAAAGCACCCTGCGTATGAGGCGCACTAGATAATGGAGGTGCATAATAAGGCTCCTGAGTCCTAGAAGGAGCTGGAGTACCACTGGCTGCTGGAAGAGCAGAATGAACGGGGCGACTGATATAACCCCTACCATGACGAGCTGCAGTTGGAGCACGGGCACCAGAATAATAGCCCGACTCTCGAGACACCTTGGCCTCCCTCTCCTCTCTATCCCGAGCATGCATACCCTCCACTCTCCTGCAATGCTCACCACCTGCTGATAAGAAATATCCATCTCCAGCTCACGAGCCATGCTACACCTGATGCTGGGAATGAGCCCCTCAATAAATAGGCGAACCCTCTCGCGAACAGTAGAAACCAAAGCTGGTGCATGCCTAGCCAAGCTAGTGAAATGGACAGCATACTCTGAGACAGTCATAGCACCCTAGCGCAAATGCTCAAACTCTGTGCGTCATGCGTCCCTGAGGCTCTGAGGAACATACTCTCCAGGGAACATATCTGAAAACTTAGTCCAAGTCAGGGAAGCTGCCTCATCCGTACTGTCTAACTCATAAGTACGCCACCACTCATAGGCGGCTCCTCGAAGCTGGAAGGTAGTGAAGGAAACCCCGCTCGATCCTGATATAGCCATGGTACAGAGGATACAGTAGCACTCATCTAGAAATCCCAGAGCATCATCTGATGCTAGACCACTAAATACAGGAGGCTTGTACTTCTTGAACCTCTCAAGCCTCCGCTGCTCATCCTCGGAAGTCGCTGCCCTGTCCTCGGGCTGATCTAGGGCTGCAGGCTGTGCAAGAATAATCTCTGGGACCTGATCAACATGCACTCGCTGCTTAGGAGTGCGGGCGGCGGGATCTGTGCTACTCCCCCGGCCTAAGATGTGGCTGCAGCAAGGGTAAGCAACCCTGCCTGAGCCAGAGTTGTGTACATGCTCATGAACTATGCAAAAGTCTCCTGGAGAGCTGGAGTGGTAGTAACAGTAGGCATATCAGGTGCCTGGCCACAGGCTGGAACTGTTGCTCCTCGGTGGCAGCTCGCGCCGGTGCTCTAGCTGCACCACTTGTGCGTCCTTGGCCTCTACCCCAGCCCGACCTCTAACGGCTCCAGTAGGGGTCGCGGGTGCCTGATCATCTCTGGTAGCACGTGTCCTCACCATGTGTGAGAGAATAGAAGACATAAGTTTAGAATTGTGATATCAAAAATCTCGCAAGACAAGGAAATCAAATGAAGTGAAATTTTCCTAACAGTTACATCGCCTCTCGTAGATAAGTACAGACGTCTTCGAACCAATCCACGAGACTCTAATCAACCGGCTTATGATTCATGACTCCCATTAACCTAGAGCTCTGATACCAATTTTTCACAACCCCAGTTCGCCCTCCGTGAACTATCGTGACGGCACCTAGTCTCTACGACTAGGTAAGCCTAACAATTGTGGAAAAAGGGAAAACACCAGATAAAACTAATAAAAACTGCGGAATAAACATAATGAAGGTCTAAAATGCCGCTCGGCATATACAAATATAACTCTCAAACTGAACACTTCCCAAAACCCGAAATCTCATGAAATCACAAGCTGTTGAATAATTACAAGTGTCTAACTCCAGAATGTCTAAACAAAAGTAAATACAGAAGCGCTATAACTACAAGAGAGAATGGAGAGGGACTCCTCGGTCTGCGGACGTGGCAGATATACCTCGAAGTCTCTGAAGAATCGCCTCGCCTCAAGGATAGTATGGCCGAGTCGAAGAACCTGGATCTGCACACGGGGAAAGCATATGCAGGAAAGGGCATAAGTACACCACAGCTGTACCCAGTAAGTGCCATGCCTGACCTCGATCGAGTAGTAATGAGGGAGTTCAGGGCCCTACCGGTCATATATAATAATATATAAGGAAAAGAAGCAGTATTAAAGTAACACAGGGTAATAAGAGTGGCAACAACTATAACAGAGACTAAATAATCACAGAAGGAATACAACTCAACGCAGAGATAACAACCGGGGATCTCCCAGGATACCGTCCTGTAGTCCCCAAATGTAAATATCCAGTGGATCTCCCGGGTGTCGTCCTGTAGTCCAACTCATAGTGCGCGGGGATCTACCGGAATCCCGATCCGTAGTCCCAAATATAAATTCCCAATACTGGGGAAATCTATCGGGTGCAGTCCCGTAGTTCGAATATAAATGTGCAGGGGGATCTACCGGAATACAAATCCGTAGTCCCAAAGTAAACAGGCAAGGGGATCTCCCGGGATACCGTCCCGTAGTCCCAAAGTAAACACACAGCAGCAACACGAGGAATACTCAATTCAATCCAAATTTCATACCAAGGTAAAACAGGTATTTCTAACCTAGCATGCTGCACAGAATCAAAATAAGGCAGTTTGAGCAAGTAAAACAATTAAGTCAATTAGACATGTTTCCCTAAGCTAACAATAGGCTTAAATTGCAAGTAGTATAAACAGGCTAGGAAACACAGTTATAGTTAGTTAATGAAAACAGGATTTTCAACAATTAGCACAAGTACGCACTCGCCACCTCAGGTACAAGGCATTTCAAATATCAACAATACCAAATCCTAACGGGAGTTCCCACCCCCCCCCAAGCAGACCCCCCGTAAGGGTTACGGACAACGCCCTAACCTTACCTACC
>NC_031989.1:102157455-102230139 GCF_001879085.1 Nicotiana attenuata | reverse complement strand
TTACCTCGAACCATCTCAATCAACTCAATACCACGTTCTTGCCACGAGTATCCGACTCCAAATGGCCCAAATCTATTCAAAGTAATTGCATAATGTAAATATAACTTCAAGTAACCAATTCAACTAATTAATTCGAAGCTAACACGCAAAATTAAGAAAATTTCCCAAAAATTCTCCGGGCCCACGTCTCGGAATCGGGTAAAAGTTATGGATTATGAACCCCCATTCACTCACGATTCTAACCATACCAAAATTATCCAAATCCAATGTCAAATCCCCAATCAAAACTCGAAAATTAGGCCTAAGAACGTTTCCAAATTTTTTCCCAATTTCTCACCCCAAATCCGAAATTAGATGATGAATTCATGTTTAGATTAATGGGTTATAAGCAAAAAGGAGTTAAGAATCATTACCCGCAAACTCCCTCCGAAAATCTCTCCAAAATTCGTCTCCTACCGAGCTCCCAATTTAATTTTGTGATATGAACTCAAAACCCTCGATTTTGAACTTTATGTTCTGCCCAGACGCGACCTTAATCGCGATCGCGGAAACTCCCACGCGATCACGAAGAGAAACTTCACTGACCCCCAAATTAACCCTATGCGAACGTGATACACCCTACGCGAACTCGATGCTTGCGCTGCTCAGCTCTACGCGATCGTGATTGACCTCACGCGATCGCGAAGAGCAACTTCCACTCCTCAGCTGCCTCACTTCTTCCTCTTCGCGAATGCAGCGTAGCCACGCGTTCGCAATTCAACTTCTACCAATACTACGCATTCGCACTCCATTTCCCGCGATCGCGTTGAACAAAATCCCCCTGCCTCATCTAAGCCTTCGCGATCGCGAGCCTCCTCACGCGATCGCGATGAAGAAAAGTCTGAAACAGAAAACCAGAAAAGTCTGATCCTTCTCCAAGTCCAAAAATGGTCCGTTGAGCATCCGAAACACACCCGAGGCCCCCGGTACCTCAACCAAACATGCCAACCAATCCTAAAACATCATTCAAACTTGTTCCAACCTTTGAAACGCCCAAAACATCAAAACACCAATTTAACAACGAATTCAAGCCTAAGAACTCCAAAACTCACAAATTACGCTTTCGAACAAAAGTCTATCAAACCTCGTCCGAATGACTTGAAATTTTGCAAGAACGTCACATTAAACACTACGGAGCTACTCCAACTTTCGGAATTTCGTTCCGACCCTGATATCAAAATCTCACTATCGAACCGGAAACTTCAAAAATTAAACTTTCGGCATTTCAAGCCTAAATAAGCTACGAACATCCAAAACACCATCCGAACACGCCCCTAAGTCCGAAATCAATCTACGAAATTCCATTTCGAGGCCGTCTTCATACCGCTCCAACTACGGTCCAATTTCTAAAGCTTAAGCTCTCTTTTAGGGATTATGTGTCCCAAAACACTCCGAAACTCAAAACAAATCATCCCGGCAAATCAAAATAGCATAAACAAACACAGGGAAAGCAGTTAAAGGGGGATAGGGGCATTAATTCTTAAAACGACCGGTCGGGTCGTTACATCCTCCCCATCTTAAAACATTCGCTCGTCCTTGAACGAGGATAGAGACATACCTGAAGGGGTGAAAAGATGAGGATAACGGCTACGCATATCCTGCTCGGTCTCCCAGGTCGCCTCCTCGACTGGCTGACCCCGCCATTGAACCTTCACTGATGCAATGTTCTTTGACCTCAACTTCTGAACCTGCATGTCCGATATTGCCACCGGCTCCTCAACATAAGATAGATCCTTGTCCAACTGGACTAAATTAAAATCCAACACGTGCGACGGATCACCGTGATACTTTCGGAGCATCGAAACATGAATACCGGATGAACTCGTACCAAGATGGGAGGTAAGGCAAGCTCATAAGCAACCTCCCCAACACGCCGCAATATCTCAAAGGGACCAATAAACCACGGACTCAATTTCCCTTTCTTCAACACCCTTCATAGGTGAAACCCGAAGCAGAACCCGCTCTCTAACCATATAGGAAACATCACGAACCTTCTGGTCTGCGCAACTCTTCTGTCTGGACTGGGTTGTACGGAGTCGATCCTGAATTACCTTAACCTTCTTCAAAGCATCTTGAACCAAGTCGGTGCCCAATAACCTAGCCTCACCCAGTTCAAACCAACCCACCGGGGATCTACACCGCCTACCATACAAGTCCTCATACGGTGCCAACTGAATGCTGAACTGACAGCTGTTGTTGTAGGCAAACTCCGCCAGTGGCAAGAACTGATCCCAAGAACCTCCAAACTCCATCACACACGCACGAAGCATATCCTCAAGAATCTGAATAGTGCGCTCGGACTGTCCATCCGTCTGGGGGTGAAATGCTATGCTTAACTCCACCCGAGTACCTAACTCATGCTGTACGACCCTCTAGAACCGTGATGTGAACTGAGTACCTCTATCGGAAATGATGGAAACTGGAATACCATGCAGACGAACAATCTCCCGGATATAAACCTCTGCCAACCGCTCCGAACAATAGGTAGTACATACAGGAATGAAATGCGCGGACTTGGTCAGCCGATACACAATCACCCAAATAGCATCGAATTTTCTCAAAGTCCGTGGGAGCCCAACTACGAAGTCCATGGTGATCCGCTCCCACTTCCACTTCGGAATCTCTATCTGCTGAAGCAGCCCACCCCGTCTCTAGTGCTCGTACTTCACCTGCTGACAATTGAGACACCGAGCTACAAACCCAACTATATCTTTCTTCATCCGCCTCCACCAATAATGTTGTCTCTAATCCTGGTACATCTTCGCGGCATCCGGATGAATGAAATACTGCGAACTATGGGCCTCCTCTAGAATCAACTCCCGAATCCCCTCAACATTGGGTACACATACCCGACCCTGCATCCTCAATACCCCGTCATCATCAATAGTCACATATATGGCATCACCCTGTAGAACCTTTTCCTTGAGGACAAGCAAATGAGGGTCATCAAACTGACGCTCTCTGATACGATCAAATAAGGAAGACCGAGAAATCACGCAAGCTAGAACCCGACTAGGATCCGAAAGATCCAATCTCACAAACTGGCTGGCTAAGGCCTGAACATCCATCGCCATGGGCCTCTCCGCTGCTGGTAAATAAGCCAAACTCCCCAAACTCTCCGCCCGGTGACTCAGAGCATCGGCCACCACATTGGCCTTGCCCTGGTGATACAAAATAATGATATCATAGTCCTTCAGCAGCTCTAACCACCTCCTCTGATGCAAATTAAGATCCTTCTGCTTGAACAGATGCTGAAAACTCCGGCGATCAGTATAAATCTCACAAGGCACACCGTACAAATAATGATGCTAGATCTTCAAGGCGTGAACAATGGCAGCTAACTCGAGATCATGGACAGGATAATTCTTCTCTTGTGCCTTCAACTGTCTGGACGCATAGGCAATCACCCTACCGTCCTGCATCAATACCGCTCCAAGGCTAATCCTCGAGGCATCACAATAGACAGTATAAGACCTCGAACCTGTAGGCAATATCAAAACTGGGGCTGTAGTCAAAGCTGTCTTGAGCTTCTGAAAGCTCGCCTCACACTCTTCCGTCCACTGGAACGGAGCACCCTTCTGATTCAGCCTGGTCATAGGTTCTGCAATAGATGAAAACCCCTCAACAAATCGGCGGTAATAACCCGCCAAGCCAAGAAAACTGCGGATCTCTGTAGCTGAGGATGGTCTGGGCCAACTCTGTACTGCTTCCACCTTCTTCGGATCCACCTTTATCCCCTCACTCGACACCACATTACCCAAGAATGCCACGGAATCCAACCAAAACTCACATTTCGAGAACTTTGCATCTAACTTCTTTTCCCTTAAAGTCTGAAGCACTGTCCTCAGGTGCTGCTCATGATCTTCCCGACTCCGGGAGTATACCAAAATATCATCAATAAAGATAATGACGAACGAGTCAAGATATGGCCGGAACACACTATGCATCAAATTCATGAAGGCTGCTGGGGCATTGGTCAGCCCAAATGACATAACAAGTAACTCGTAATGACCATACCGAGTCCTGAAAGTAGCCTTCGGTATATCTGGTTCCCGAATCTTCAACTGATGGTAACCTGAACGCAAGTCAATCTTAGAAAACACTCGTGCACCCTGTAGCTGGTTGAACAAATCATCAATACGAGGCAAAAGATAACGGTTCTTCACTATAACTTTGTTCAACTGCGATAATCAATGAACATACGCATAGAACCATCCTTTTTCTTTACAAACAAGACAGGAGCACCCCAAGGTGATACACAAGGCTGAATAAAACCCTTATCAAGCAATTCTTGTAACCGATCCTTCAACTCCTTCAACTCAGGAGGGGCCATACGATACGGAGGAATAGAAATGGGCTGAGTGCCCGGCAACAGATCAATGCCAATATCAATATCTCTGTCGGGCAGTATGCCCGGAAGATCAGCTGGAAACACATCAGAAAAATCCCGTACTACTGGGACTGAATCAATTGTAGGGGTATCAATACTGACATCTCTCACATAAGCTAGATACGTGTCACACCCCTTCTCAACCATACGCTGAGCCTTAAGGAATGAAATAACTCTACTGGAAGTATGATCTAAGGTACCCCTCCACTCTACTCGTGGTACACCTGGCATAGCCAGCGTCACAATTTTGGCGTGACAATCAAGAATAGCATAATAGGGCGAGAACTAGTCCATGCCCAAGATAACATCAAAATCTACCATGCTGAGCAATAATAAATCGGCTCTGGTCTCAAAACCACTAAGAGCAACCACACATGACCAACAAATGCGGTCCACAATAAGAGAATCTCCCACAAGAGTAGAAACATAAACAGGAGAGCTCAAAGAATCTCGAGATACGCCCAAATATGGGACAAAATAAGAAGACACATAAGAATAAGTGGATCCTGGATCGAATAAAACCGATACATCTCTATGACAAACCAGGACAATACCTGTGACGACAGAATTGGAGGCGACAACCTCGGTACAGGCATAATGGGCATAATATCTGGCATGGCCTCCCCCTCTAGGGCGACCTCTACCTCCCCGACCTCCACCTCTAGCTGGCTTGGCAGGTGGGGTAGCAACTGGTGTTGTAATCATTGCCTGAGAACTCTGCGGGGCACGCTGTGGCTGAGAAGTCTGTGGAGGTGCACCCCTCCTAAGTCTGGGGAAATCCCTCACCATATGGCGTGTGTCACCACACTTAAAATAAGCTCTGGGAGGACGTGGCGGCTGTGACTGGCTCAGGCCAGGTCTGCTGGACTAACCACTGAAAGCACCCCGCGCGGGAGGCGCACTAGATACTGGAGGTGCATAATAAGGCTCCTGAGGCCTAGGAGGAGCTGGAATACCACTGGCTGCTGGAAGAGCTGAATGAATGGGGCGACTCATATAACCCCTACCATGACGAGCTGCAGTTGGAGCACGGGCACCAGAATAATGGCTCGACTCTCTAGACACCTTGTCCTCCCTCTCCTCTCTATCCCGAGCATGCATACCCTCCACTCTCCTGGCAATGCTCACCACCTGCTGATAAGAAATATCCATCTCCAGCTCACGATCCATGCTACACCTGATGTTGGGAATGAGACCCTCAATAAACCGGCGTACCCTCTCGCGAATAGTAGAAACCAAAGCTGATGCATGCCTAGCCAAGCTAGTGAAACAGACAGCATACTCCGAGATAGTCATAGCACCCTGGCGCAAATGCTCAAACTCTATGCGCCATGCGTCCCTAAGGCTCTGAGGAACATACTCTCTCATGAACATATATGAAAGTTGAGTCCAAGTCAGGGAAGCTGCCTCATCCATACTGTCTAACTCATAAGTACGCCACCACTCATAGGCGGCTCCTCGAAGCTGGAAGGTAGTGAAGGAAAGCCCGCTCGATCCTGATATACCCATGGTACGGAGGATACGGTAGCACTCATCTTGAAATCCCAGAGTATCATCTGATGCTAGACCACTGAATACATGAGGCTTGTACTTCTTGAACCTCTCAAGCCTCCGCTGCACATCCTTGAAAGTCGCTGCCCTGTCCTCGGACTGATCTAGGATGCAGGGTGTGCAGGAATATTCTCTGGGACCTGACCAACATGCACTCGTTGCTCAGGAGTGCGGGCGGCAGGATCTGTGCTCCTCCCTCGGCCTGAGATTTTGCTGCAGCAAGGGGAAGCAACCCTGCCTGAGTCATAGTGGTGTACATACTCATGAACTGTGCAAGAGTCTCCTGGAGAGCTGGAGTGGTAGTAACAGTAGGCGTATCAGGTGCCTGGCCTCCTGCTGGAACTGCTGGTGGCTCCTCGGTGGCAGCTCGCGCGGGTGCTCTGGCTGCACCACATGGGCGTCCTCGGCCTCTACCTCGGCCCCGACCTCTGACAGCTCCAGTAGGGAGCGCGGGTGCCTGATCATCTCTAGTAGCACGTGTCCTCACCATCTGTGAGAAAATAGAAGATAGATTTTAGAATTGTGATATCAAAAATCTCGCACGACAAGGAAATCAAATGAAGTGGAATTTTCCTAACAGTTACATAGCCTCTCGTAGATAAGTACAGACTTCTCCGTACCGATCCGCAAGACTCTAATAAACCGGCTTGTGATTCATGACTCCTATGAACCTAGAGCTCTGATACCAACTTGTCACAACCCCAGTTCGCCCTCCATGAACTATCATGACGGCACCTAGCCTGTACTACTAGGTAAGCCTAACAATTGCGGAAAAAGGGAAAACAACAGATAAAACTAATAAAAACTGCGGAATAAACATAATGAAGGTCTAAAATGCCGCTCGGCATATACAAATATAACTCTCGAACTGAACACTTCCCAAAATCCGGAATCTCATGAAATCACAAGGTGTTGAATAATTACAAGTGTCTAACTCCAGAATGTCTAAATAAAAGTAAATATAGAAGGGCTATAACTACAAGAGAGAATGGAGAGGGACTCCTCGGTCTGTGGACGTGGCAGATATACCTCGAAGTCTGTGAAGAATCGCCTCGCCTCAAGGATAGTATGGCCGAGTCGAAGAACCTGGATCTGCACACGGGGAAAACATGTGCAGGAAAGGGCATAAGTACACCACAGCGGTACCCAGTAAGTGCCAAACCTAACCTTGGTCGAGTAGTGACGAGGGAGGTCAGGGCCCTACCGGTCATATACAATAATATATAAGTAAAAGAAGCAGTATTAAAGTAACACAGGGTAATAAGAGTAGCAACAACTATACAGAGACAAAATAATCACAGAAGGAATACAGCTCAACACAAAGATAACAACCGGGGATCTCCCAGGATACCGTCCTGTAGTCCCCAAAT
Organism: Nicotiana attenuata; assembly: GCF_001879085.1. Lineage (NCBI taxonomy): Eukaryota > Viridiplantae > Streptophyta > Magnoliopsida > Solanales > Solanaceae > Nicotiana > Nicotiana attenuata. The sequence continues at coordinate 102,222,789 of NC_031989.1, read as the reverse complement.
GTAAATATCCAGTGGATCTCCCGGGTGTCGTCCCGTAGTCCAACCCATAGTGCGCGGGGATCTACCGGAATCCCGATTCGTAGTCCCAAATGTAAATACCTAATATTGGGGGAATCTACCCGGTGTAGTCCCGTAGTTCCAATATAAATGTGCAGGGGGATCTACCGGAATACAAATCCGTAGTCTCAAAGTGAACAGGCAGGGGGATCTCCCGGGATACCGTCCCGTAGTCCCAAAGTAAACACACAGCAGCAACGCGAGGAATACTCAATTCAATCCAAATATCATACCAAGGTAAAATAGGTATTTCTGACCTAGCATGCTGCACAGAATCAAAATAAGGCTGTTTGAGCAAGTAAAGCAATTAAGTCAATTAGACATGCTTCCCTATGCTAACAGTAGGCTTAAATTGCAAGTAGTATAAACAGGCTAGGAAACACAGTTATAGTTACTTAATGAAAACAGGATTTTCAACAATTAGCACAAGTACGCACTCCTCACCTCACATACAAGGCATTTCAAATATCAACAAAACCAAATCCTAACGGGAGTTCCCCCACACAAGGTTAGGCAAGCCACTTACCTCGAACCAGCTCAATCAACTCAATACCACGTTCTTGCCACGAGTATCCGACTCCAAATGGCCCAAATCTATTCAAAGTAATTGCATAATGTAAATATAACTTCAACTAACTAATTCAACTAATTAATTTGAAGCTAACACGCGAAATTAAGAAAATTGCCCAAAAAGTCCCTCGGGTCCACGTCTCGGAATCGGGTAAAAGTTACGGATTATGAACCCCCATTCACTCACGAGTCTAACCATACCAAAATTATCCAAATTCGATGTCAAATCCCCAATCAAAAATCGAAAGTTAGGCCTAAGAACTTTTCCAGAATTTTACCCAATTTCTCACCCCAAATCCGAAATTAGATGATGAATTCATGTTTAGATTAATGGGTTATAAGACAAAAAGAGTTAAGAATCATTACCTGCAAACTCCCTCCGAAAATCTCTCCAAAATTCGTCTCCTACCGAGCTCCCAATTCAATTTTGTGATATGAACTCAAAACCCGCAATTTTGAACTTTATGTTCTGCCCAGACGCGACTTTAATCGCGATCGCGGAAACTCCCACGCGATCGCGAAGAGAAACTTCACTGACCCCCAAATTAACCCTACGTGAACGCGATACTCCCTTGATGCTTGCGCTGCTCAGCTCTACGCGATCATGATTGACCTCACGCGATCGCGAAGAGCAACTTCCACTCCTCAAGTACCTTACTTCTTCCCCTTCGCAAACGCAGCGTGGCCCACGCGTTCATGATTAAACTTCTACCAATACTACGCGTTCGCACTCCATTTCCCGTGATCTCGTATAACAAAATCCCCCCTCTACCTCATCTAAGCCTTCGCGATCGCGAGCCTCCTCACGCAATCGCAATGAAGAAAAGTCAACAACAGAAAACCAGAAATATCTGATCCTTCTCCAAGTCCAAAAATGGTCCGTTGAGCATCCGAAACACACCCGAGGCCCCTGAGACCTCAACCAGACATGCTAACCAATACTAAAACATCATTCAAACTTGTTCCAACCTTCAGAACGCTCAAAACAACATCAAAACACCAATTTAACATCGGATTCAAGCCTAAGAACTCCAAAACTCTCAAATTACGCTTTTGATCAAAAAGTCTATCAAACCTCGTCCGAATGACTTGAAATTTTTCAAGCACGTCACATTCAACACTACGGAGCTACTCCAACTTACGAAATTTCATTCCGACCCCGATATCAAAATCTCACTATCGAACCGTAAACTTCAAAAATTCAATTTTTGGCATTTCAAGCCTAAATAAGCTACGGACACCAAAACACCATCTGAATATGCCCCTAAGTACGAAATCACCCAACGGAGCTAACGGAACCGACGAAATTCCATTCCGAGGCCGTCTTCATACTGCTCCGACTACGGTCCAATTTCTAAAGCTTAAGCTTTCTTTTAGGGACTAAGTGTCCCAAAACACTCCGAAACTCAAAAAAATTATCCCGGCAAATCAAATTAGCAGAAACAAACACGGGGAAAGCAGTTAATAGGGGATCAGGGCGTTAATTCTTAAAAAGACCGATCGGGTCGTTACAAGGTTAAAGTCTTGTTAAAAATAAGATACTACAAATATAAATATACTAATTAACCTTAAACTAAAGATGAAAATATTTTTCTGTTTTCAAATTGTAATTTTAAGTAAAAATTGACTAAAGCTCAATAAAAATTAAAGTTAAATAAATATTTTAAACACTAAAATAGCTCAAAAAACGTGACAGGTCAAAACTTACGTGCTTACAGCTGCCACACTTTGCTTGGAAACACAAAGTGTTTTTGAGCAAAGAATCAAGTAAGCGCCGTAATTGATTTCTGACCCGACATTTATTCAAAACAAAACAAAGATGGACAAAAGATTGTGACTGAGCCCTGGTATCTAGCTGCCTACATATCCTTGGCTATAAAGGAATCAAACCACATGTAGTTCACAAGTGAATGAAGTGATGGAGTGTGTGAAGAGGATGAGAGAGTCGAGTGAAGTATCGTTCGAGGCTCCGGTCCGTGGTCCTGTTATTACATCAAAATCAAAATCTAAAAGAACTAAACAAGCCTATCAGCTATGAATTACAAGATTCCTATCTATAAGTCTTCTAAAATTTGATATTGAGTCTTGAATGGTTCTTCATGAAGACTTTTAATTTGAACCTTGATGCTTGCTAGCTGCAGGTGCTAGTTCATTCTTCTACGGCTTCTTCTGATAAAAACGGGGAATGCAGTGCTCGTGACATCAGTCATGTCTTGAGCAGTTCACATCTTTCATCTGCTTCTGCATTTTGGATTCACTTCTTTTTTATTTTCTTTTATTCTGGATTGAAACTTCTTCTTTTGGTCATCTCAAACCCTGTGCCTCGAGGTAAAACCTGCTCAGACACCAAAACAAAACAAGCGAACAAAATTTTTCTGCCCTAGTTTTCACTAGGCAAATTTCGTGAGTTATTGGCAAAATTGTAAATCACCTACGCTATTGATGAAGGGTGCGATGGTCAGAATAAAACTAAAGGCTCGACTAGGATGCACGTCTCTTGTGAGATTGAGCTTAAGGAAAACTATAAACTGAGCTTGACTAATCTAAAAATTGACCCTATTCTTCGCGCAGAACCCCTGAACTCAAGAAAAACTAGAAATTAAAACTTAAGGAAACTAGAACTTACCCTATTCTCCAGGTGGGACTCCTGAACTACAGGATTGCTAAAGATTAACAACTTAAGAGAACTAACAACTGACCTTATTCTCTAGGCGGGACCTTAGAACTTAAGGAAAACTAAAGATTAACAACTTAAGGAAAATAAAACTGATCCTATTCTCCATGCGGGACCCCTGAACTCAAGAAAAATTAATGATTACCAACTTAACGAAATTGAAAACTAACCCTATTCTCCAGGCTGACCCCTGAACTTAAGGAAAACTAAAGACTAACAACTTAAGAGAATTAAAAGATGACCCTATTTTTCAGGTGGGACCTCTGAACTTAAGGAAAACTAAAGATTAACGACTTAAGGAAACTAAAACTGACCCTATTCTCCAGGCGGGACCCCTCCAAGAAGAACTAATGATTACCAACTGAACAAAATTGAAAACTAACCCTATTCTCCAGGCGGGACCCCTGAACCCAAGGAGAACTAATGATTACCAACTTAACAAAATTGAAAACTAACACTATTCTCCAGGCTGACCCCTGAACTTAAGGAAAACTAAAGACTAACAACTTAATCGAATTAAAAGTTGACCCTATTTCCAGGCGGGACCCTGAACTTAAGGAAAACTAAAGATAAACGACTTAAGGAAACTAAAACTGACCTTATTATCGAGGTGGGGCCCCTGAACTTAAGGAAAACTAAATATTAACAACTTAAGAAAACTGAAAAACCCTATTTTCTAGGCGGGACCCCTGTACTTAAGGAAAACTAAAGATTAACGACTTAATGGAACTAAAACTGACCCTATTTTCCAGGCGGAACCCTGAACTTAAGGAAAACTAAACACTAACAACTTAAGAGAATTAAAAGCTGACCCTATTTTCCAGGTGGGACCCCTGAACTAAGGAAAACTAAAGACTAAAAACTTAAGGAAACAAAAATTGACCCTATTCTCCAGGCAGGACCCCTGAACTCAAGGAAAACTAAAGACTAACAACTTAAGAAAACTAAAAGCTGACCCTATTTTCCAGGCTGGACCCCTGAACTAAAGACTGAAAACTTAAGAAAACAAAAACTAACCCTATTCTCCAGGGGGGACCCCTGAACTCAAGGAAAACTAAAGACTAACAACACAAGAAAATTAAAAGCTGACCTTATTTTCCAGGTGGGACCCCTGAACTAAAGGAAAACTAAAGACTGAAAACTTAAGGAAACAAAAATTGACCCTATTCTCCGGGCGAGACCCCTAAACTCAAGAAAAACTAAAGACTAACAACAACTAAAGAAAATTAAAGCTGACCCTATTTTCCAGGCGGGACCCCTGAACTTAAGGAAAACTAAAGATTAACAATTTAAAAAAACTAAAACTGACCCTATTCTACAGGCAGGGCTCCTGAACTTAAGGAAAACTAAAGACTCATCTCAACTAGGGTATGCCTAGGAGGTATGGTTCTTTTCAACTAGGAAAATGTCTAAGAGGTTAAAAACTTCTCAAACCCTTTGTGTTGACAAAATTAGGGCACGGCATCTGAAAAATTCAACCTTCCAAGCTTTGATTTGGGCATAGCTTTCATCCCTGTTTCGAACAAAGAAAACTTGTAAATTTAAAATATGGTGGTTGGTTTGTGGCCTTGACCTTGAGGGCGATTGGTCATTCACTTGCCATGATAACTTTGATTTCAACTTGGAAGACTTTGTTATTGACTAACCATTTTTCTGTCAACTCTTATCACAGAAAACACCTCTGACCCGTTCAAGCCGAAATCCGCTATTTGTTACATTGTGTCCATGAATTGACATTTACCGAACCTTTGCATTTCACATGAATCCCAAAGCATGTCAATAGTTATCAACTCAGTGCGCATGCCACTTTTTCAAATTCATCATACGAACCTATTGGAACTTTCAAATCTCGATTCCGAGGTCGTTTATTCAAAAGTCAGATCTTAGTAAATTATTCCAACTTGGAGCTTCCCAAATTAGAGATTTTTTTCCAAATCAACTTCGAACTTCCTGAAATACAATTCCGACCTCACGTATAAGTCATAATACATGAAGAGAAGCTACTCAAGGCCTCAAATAGCTGAATGACGCGCTAGAGCACAAAATAACTGATCGGTTCGTTACAGAAACCCACAGCTGGAAGGAGACTCCTTAAAGGAATGAATTGTAAAGAAACCATTGTTAAAGCAGGCAAATTAAAATTTTAATCGTAGATAAGTTAAAATATTGTATAGGAATAAAAAAAATCCTTAATTAAAGTTTGATAAGAGTTGAGCGGATTGGGTTATGATACAAATTTTAGCTCATCTTGACCCAAATCATCTCACCCAATTATCTTTTGGACGGGTTATTGACTCGACCCATTTTAACCCGTCCAAAATCAGCACCACTCGCCCATTTGACACCCCTACTTATCCTCTTAATTAAACTCCTCTGACCTCAGCTTTACTTAAGACAAATTATCTCCTCTTAATAAAATATCTTTCAAGAAGTTGAAACAAAATCCAAATTCTTTCAAGAAAATTCATTTTGTCCCTGTTCAAATCCTTAGTTATAGTAAATATATTGTCTTTTCAAATAGGCTTCCATTTCTTTCATTAACACCACTGAACAGCTGAGAATCGTCGGCTCTGATACTAAATGTAATGATTCCCATGTTGGAATCGTCATAAATTAAGCAAGGTAAAAGAAACAAAGAAAAAGAAAGCAAACGTTTAAAGAAAAAACTTAGATTTTCATTTCAGATGCTTTTTACAGTGAACCCTAAAAGAATATAAAAGCCTAGCAGTGAACTAACAATTACTGCAAATAAACTAAAAGAGTAGGACTAAAATGTAAAAAGTGGAACCTAAGGTGGTTATCGGGAATAATGAGGCTTGGCCTTCTAACTTCATTTGTTACATTCTATCCCCCTTAAAATAACCTTGTCCTCAAGGTTGAGAATTTGAAACTTGGGAATGGATGATGACTGTGATATTGCACCAACCCAATGATCTTCAGCGATTAGAATACTCCATATCTTTTGAAACTATGGAATGTTTACACTCTTCAAGAGTCTTGTCCCAATGAAAATTATTGCACTTATACTTCCAAAATTCATTCGTCAAAGTCATAGTGTAGGGAAAAAATGACACGAGCAGGGAATGATTAATGTTTTGGTCCAGTATCCACAAACTTCCTGCCAGCTATTGCAGGGTCCACAATCATTGAAAGATAAAAACTTTTGAGAGATTCCTTCACTCCATGGCTTAAAGTAGAGCCATTGATATTTTTCAATATTCCATGAAGGAATGTTTGTTCACATCCTTCCATATATTCTGTCTCAATCATTGAATATAAGGGTCGAATCATCATACTCATAAAAGTAGTTGTTCTTCCATAAGCTGGACCAATCATTTCAATTTCTTCTCAGACAAGTTTTTGCGTTCGTGAATGTATCTCATACCTATTTTTCTGAAGCAACAAGGATGAACCTTATAACACATGATTCTCAGATGGTGCTTTTCATCGGCGTTTCCTCTACCACCAAAATGTTTCATGTGTTTTCTGATGGCCACGGCCAGCACTAAGGTATCCTCTCTTCTTCCCATTCTTCCTAAATCTTGTTGATACTGTTTGTTGATCATTGTATGTAGGATCAGTCGCAACAGCTGTCACTAACACTACAAAACCATTATCCAACTGAACTAAATGGGAGTTACTGTAACAATCTGGCCGGTCGTTTCATGATTTACCGCTCCATTTTCCCCACTTCTGCTTCTTATTGCCTTGTTTAGCTGTATTTTGTGTTATCGGGTTGGTTGGCTCAGGTTCGGAAAGGTTTTGGTAAGGTTTGAGACACTTAGTCTCTTTTGAGTAAGCTTAAGTTGGAAAAGTCAATCGGATATTGACTTATATGAAAGAGGGCTCGGAAGTAAATTCCGATGGTTCCGGTAGCTTCGGAAGATGATTTGGTACTTAGGAGTGTGATCGAAACATGTTTTGGAGGTCCGTAGTAGATTTAGGCTTGAATTAGCGAAATTAGAATTTTGGCGTTTTCCGGTTGATAGGTGAGATTTTTATATAGGGGTCGGAATGGAATTCCAGAAGTTTCAGTAGGTCCGTGGTGTCATTTGGGATGTGTGTGCAAAATATCAGGTCATTCGGACGTGGTTTGATAGACTTTTTGATCAAAAGCGTTATTCGGAAGATTTTTGGAACCTTAAGCTTAAATCCGATATGTTTTGGTTGATTCGATGTTGTTTGAGGTGTTTTGAGGATTGGCATAAGTTTGAATAGTGGTATATGACTTGTTTGTGCTTTTAGTTGAGGTCTTGGGGGCCTCTGGGTGATTTCGGATGGTTGACGAAAGATTTGAGTTTGGTTTTGGCAGCTGAAGATTTCCCATTACTGTCACAACCGCACCTGCGGCTAGGGGACCGCAGGTGCGGGCTCGCAGAAGCGCCCAGATGTTCGCAGACATGGAATTGGCCATGTGGGGCTGGGACCGCAGAAGCGACTGCTCGATCTCACCTGCGACAGCGCAAGTGCGGCTTCTTGATCGCAGATGTGGAAATGGGCGCATTAGTGAAAACCGCAGATGCGGTGCAATTAACCGCAGAAGCGGAGGAAGGGCCGCATGTGTGAAAACCCTGGCTAGAAAGTATATAAACCCTCCTTCGCGATTTTCAGCCTTTCTTCACCATTTTAAATCGATTTTTGGAGCTTTTGGGGGATTTTGAAGAGGGAATCAGAGGGAACTTCGTTGAGGTAAGAATTTTGATCATAAAACACGTTCCTATGGTGTTATTTCATTAATTAGGCTTGAAATTTATGGAAATTTATGGGTAAATATTGAAGAAACTAGGGCTTGAGATTGGAGAGCTTTGAGTAAGGGTTTGAGGGGTCATTTATGGTCGGATTTTAGTACTTTTGATATTTATGAACTCGTGGGGAGATAAGGAGTTTATTAATGTAAATTTTATCGAATTCTGAGACGTGGGCCTGGGTGTCGAGTTTGGTTAATTTTGGGATTTGCGTTGTATTTTGATTACTTTCGAGTGGTCTTTGTTACCTTAGCATATTTTGATGGTTATGTACTGATTTTGGTTAGATTTGAAGCATCCGAAGGCCGATTCGAGAGGCAAAGGCATCGCGGGCTAGAGTTTGGACCGGATAGAGGTAAGTAATGATTGTAAATGCTGTCCTGAGGGTATGAAACCTCGGATTACACATCGTTGTAATATTTGGAGCTGACGCACACGCTAGATGACGAGCGTGGGGTCGTGCACCGTTGGGGATTGTGACTTAGTCCGTCCCGTATGACTGTTTAACCGCATATTTGATTGAAAATTGTTTGCTATCATAATGTTTTGGGCTGAATGCCATATATGGGCCTCGTGCTAACTGTTTGGACCCTTAGGGGATTTTTACTACTATTTCTCACTGTTTGACTTTATGTTTGTACTCAGTCATGCTATTTTCTACTGGTTTCATAACTCAGCCATGTTTACTCTGTTTTGACATCTTAAGTGATATTTCGAGTTGAGCATCATATTTTGCTGTGCCCGAGTGGCTTTTAGAGATTTCTGACTGAGTAGGGCCGAGGGCCTGTGTTGTGAGGTTACTATGGGATCGGGCTGCACGCCGCAGCGGTATTGAGTTAATTCATGATTATGAGGCCGAGGGCCTGAGTTGTACGCCACAAGGTGGCTTGATATGAAGCCGAGAGCCTGTTTTGATTATGCCACGATATGGTTTGATATTACGTTTGGGCCGTAAGGGGCCCCTCCCGGAGTCTGTACACCCCCAGTGAGCGCGGGTACCCAGCGTGATATGTGATATAGGCCCGAGGGGATGATGTTGTTATGTGTTGTTGCCCGAGGGGCTGATCCTGTTGACATTTTTGCCCGAGGGGCTGACTTATGCATCTATCTCTTCTTCCTGTTTTCATTTACTCATGTGAACTATTAAAAGATGTTTTAAAAAGGCTTTGCTGAACTAAGGTGTTTTTCATAAGTTTTCACTGATTTACTGCATTGTATTGGCTTTATACTGCCTCTTTGTAGCATTTTGTTGTGTTTTACGTATTTTTCTTATCGCTCAGCTGCCTTTACTTTTATTACTTACTGAGTTGGCGTACTCACATTACTCCCTGCACCCTGTGTGCAGATACAGGAGCCTCGGGTTCTACTAGCGAGGGTTGATTGCTTCTAGCGGGCTATTCGGAGTTCATTAGGTAGCTGCTCGGCATTAGCAGCCCAGTGTTTCTCCCTCCTATCTTTACTTTCCCTTGTACTAGATTCTGTAATAGACTGTGTATTCCTTTTTCCATACTCTTAGACTTATGTTAGATGCTCATGATTGGTGACACCCCGATGTCGGGCTGTGTTTATTTCCGCGTTTGTTCTATTTCACTTTATTTTGGGATTTATCATCTGTTAATGATTTAAATTGAATTATTATAACTGTTAAAAATGGATTGGGAGTTTGTGTTGGCTAGACTTGTTTCACGATAGGCGCCATCATGACCGGGTCCGATTCAGGGTCGTGACAAATTAGTATCAGAGCCTAGGTTACATAGGTCTCACGAGTCATGAGCAGGTTTAGTAGAGTCTCGCGGATCGGTACAGAGACGTCTGTATTTATCCTCGGGAGGCTGCAGAACCTTTAGGAAAACTTTATATTCTTGAAATTCTAGTCGTGCGAATCTGTTGATCCAAGTACTAAACTTCTGTTATTCTATTCTCTCACAGATGGTGAGGACACGAGCGACCGGTCAGGATGGACGACCACCAGTACCACCAACTGTGGCCACTAGAGGCCAAGGACGCGGTCGAGGCCGTGGTAAGGGCAAGGGTGTAGCCCGCACAACAGCTAGGGCAGCACCTGCAGATCCACCAGCCGCCCCAGTTCAGGATCAGGTCCCAGTTGTGGACGCTCCAGCAGCACCAGCTCAGGCACCAGCCGTGCCCATTGTGATTCCAGGTCTTCAGGAGGCCCTGGCTCAGATTCTATCAGTATGCACTAGCCTAGCTCTGGCGGACTCAGTTACTACAACCGCAGCTACTTCTCAGGCCGAGGGAGGCACTCAGACTCCCGCCGCTCGCACACCTGAGCAGGTCGTGCAGGGACTTCAAACACCGGGGGCACATCCAGCCCAGCCGGTAGCTGCTGTTCAGGACTATGTAGCTACTACTATGCCAGAGGACGAGCAGCGTCGATTGGAGAGGTTTGGTAGACTTCAGCCTCCGACTTTCAGTGGTGCAGAGGGCGAGGATGCCCAGGGTTTCTTGGACAAGTGTCAGAGGATTCTTCATACAGCGAGTATTCTGGAGACCAGCGGGGTCGCTTTCACTACTTTTCAGTTTTCTGGAGCTGCCTTCACTTGATGGGAGGCTTATGAGAGGCGTAGGCCTGTTGGTGCAGCACCCCTTACCTGACAACAGTTCTCCGTTCTCTTTTTAAAGAAGTATGTGGCACAGTCTCGCAGAGAGGAGCTGTATAGGCAGTTTGAGTGGTTGCGTCAGGAGAGATAACTGTGATGCGGTACGAGATGAGGTTCTCAGAGTTAGCTCGTCATGTTGTTTGGTTGGTTCCTACGAAGAGAGAGAGGGTTAGGAGGTTTGTTGATAGCCTTATGTATCAGCTTCGTATTCTCATGACCGGGGAGAGGGTGTCTGGTGCTACTTTTCCGGAGGTTGTTGATATTGCTCGCAATATTGAGTCAGTTCATCGCTAGGAGCGAGATGATAGGGAGGCCAAGAGGCCTCGAGGATCTGGTAGTTATGGTGGTGCTCCTTCAAGAGGCCAGTTTCAGCACGGCAGAGGTCGTCCATTCAGGAATGCTCAGTCAGCTCGCCCAGGTTATCGTGGGGCGTCATCGGGTCATGGTTCTCACAGTTCCCATCAAGGCCATTCATCACTCAGTGCCCTTCCAGCCCAGAGTTCGTCCCGTGCTCCATCAATTTAGGGTTCTTCTATGCCAGGTGCATTTTCCAGTCATTCCAGTGCTCGGGGTTCCCTTCAGTCCCCCTCTCTAGCACCCCTGGAGTTACTATGAGTGTGAAGAGTTGGGTCATATGTGGAGGCGGTATCCTCGTCGTCTTGGGGGTTCATCTCAGCAGAGGAGTCAGCCATCGGCCTCAGCTCCAGTTACTTCACCACCACCCACCCACCCAGCTAGGGGTCGCCCTAGAAGGGGAGGTCGATCAGGTGGCGGTCAGGCTCGTTTCTATACACTTCCAGCTAGACCCGATGCTATTGCTTCAGATGTTGTAATCACAGGTATTGTCTTAGTCTTCCACAGAGATGCCTCTGTATTATTTGATCCTGCTTCCACTTATTCTTATGTGTCATCATACTTTGCTCGTTATTTGGATACGCCCAGTGAGTCTCTTGTTTCATCTGTTCGTGTATCTACTCCGATGGGCAATACTATTATTGTAGACTGTGTGTACCGGTCATATGTGGTGACTATTGGGGGTCTGGAGACCCGACTGGATCAGTTGTTGTTATGTATGGTTGACTTTGATGTGATATTGGGCATGGATTGGCTATCTCCGTGTCATGCTATTTTGGACTGTCATGCGAAGACAGTGACGTTGGCTATGCCGGGTATGCCACGGATTGAGTGGCGAGGTTCGACTGATTATGTTCCCAGTAGGGTAATCTCATTCTTGAAGGCCCAGCGTATGGTTGGGAAGGGTTGTCTTTATTATTTAGCCTTTGTAAGGGATGTCGGTGGAGAGACTCCTAGTACTGATTCTGTTCTTGTTGTGAGGGATTTCCCCGATGTGTTTCCTGCAGACGTGCCGGGCATGCCACCGGATAGGGATATTAATTTTGGTATTGATCTGGTGCCGGGCACTCAGCCCATTTCTATTCCATCGTATCGTATGGCACCCGCGGAGTTGAAGGTGTTAAAGGAGCAGCTTCAGGAACTCCTTGATAAGGGTTTTATTCGGCCTAGTGTGTCGCCTTGGGGTGCGCCTGTTCTATTTGTGAAGAAGAAGGATGGCACGATGAGGATGTGCATTGATTACATAGGTGTTTAACGGGCGGGCTGGGACGGGCTGTACACAAAAAAAATAAACCCGTACGGTTATCGTTCCGGGCTGTTAGCGGGCTGAAATAGCGGGTTGTTAGCGGGTTGTGTTTTTGCGGGTTTTATTGGGCCCGTACAGGTTCGGGCTTAAACGGGTCGGACCAGGCCGGGCTTATTATTTTTTTGTAAATTTTATTTTTCTTATTCAATGTTATTGATACTTAAGTGTTCGCAAACTTTGAAGAATTAAATTGTAATTTATCAATTATTAGGGGTGGGAGGGCTATTTTCTTAACGGGGGAGGCCGAAATGGCCATTTGTGCAAAATATAGTCGCTGCCCAACGGTCATTCTTGAATTTGACCGTTGGAAACGTTCCACAAAATTAAACAAAATTAAAAATTTGTAAGGATAACGGGCTAAACCGGGCTGCAGCCCGTTAAAAACTCATTAACGGGTTAGCGGGTTTCGGTGCTCCGGTATCCAAAATTTGTTCGTCTAAAACCCGCTCCCCGTCCCAGCCTGCCCTAATATGCTACAATAACGGGCTGAATCGGGCTGAACTGGGCTAAAGCGGGTTGAAAACGGGTCAGCCCGGCCCGATTAACAGGTATAATTGATTACAGGCAGTTGAACAAAGTAACAATCAAGAACAACTATCCTTTGCCTCGTATCGATGATTTGTTTGACCAGCTTCAGGGAGCGAGAGTGTTCTCCAAGATTGATCTCCGCTCAGGTTATCACCAGCTGAAGATCAGGGACTCGAATATTCTCAAGACAGCTTTCAGGACCTGATATGGTCATTATGAGTTCCTGGTGATGTCTTTTAGGCTGACCAATGCCTCAGCAGCGTTCATGCATTTGATGAACAGCGTGTTCTGACCATATCTCGACTCGTTTGTCATAGTTTTCATTGATGATATTCTGGTGTATTTGCGTAGTCAGGAGGAGCACGCGGAGCATTTGAGAGTTGTGTTGCAGAGATTGAGGGGAGGAGAAGCTTTATGCAAAGTTCTCCAATTGTGAGTTTTGGCTCGGTTCAGTGGCATTCTTAGGGCACGTGGTGTCCAGTGAGGGTATTCAGGTTGATCCGAAGAAGATAGACGCGGTTCAGAGTTGGCCCAGACTGTCCTCAGCCACAGAGATCGCAGTTTTCTTAGTTTGGCGGGTTATTACCGCCGGTTTGTTCAGGGATTTTCATCTATCGCATCGCCCTTGACCAAGTTGACTCAGAAGGGTGCTCCATTTATGTGGTCGGATGAGTGTGAGGAGAGCTTTTAGAAGCTCAAGACTGCCTTGACCACAGCTCCAGTGTTAGTATTGCCATCAGCTTCAGGTTCTTATACCATGTATTGTGATGCTTCGAGAGTTGGTATTGTGTGTGTGTTGATGCAGAAGGGTAGAGTTATTACTTATGCTTCTCGTCAGTTGAAGCCTCATGAGAAGAACTACCCTGTTCATCATTTGGAGTTGGCTGCTATTGTTCACGCGTTGAAGATTTGGAGGCATTATTTGTATGGTGTGTCCTGTGAGGTATTTACTGGTCATCGTAGCCTCCAGCACTTGTTTAAGCATAAGGATCTCAATTTGAGGCAGCGGAGATGGTTGGAGTTGCTAAAGGATTATGATATTAATTTTTTGTACCATCCGGGGAAGGCCAATGTGGTGGCCGATGCTTTGAGCCGAAAGGCGGTGAGTATGGGGAGTTTGGCATATATTCCGGTTGGGGAGAGACCTCTTTTAGTTGATGTTAAGGCCTTGGCCAATCGGTTCGTGAGGTTGGATATTTCGGAGCCCAGTCGGGTATTGGCTTGTGGATTTCTCGGTCTTCCTTATTTGATCGCATCAGAGAGCGCCAGCACGATGATGCCAGAGATATGACCATTGGTGATGATGGGGTGTTGAGGATGCAGGGCCGGATATGTATGACCAATGTAGATGGGCTTCGGGAGTTGATTCTGGAGGAGGCCCATAGCTCGCGGTATTCCATTCCTCCGGGTGCTACGAAGATGTATTAGAATATGAGACAGCATTATTGGTGGAGGAGAATGAAGAAGGACATTGTGGAATTTGTAGCTCGGTGTCTCGATTGTCAGCAGGTGAAATATGAGCATCAGAGATCGGGTGGCTTGCTTCATCGGATGGGTATTCCAGAGTGGAAGTGGGAGCGGATCACCACGGACTTTGTAGTTGGGCTCCCACGGACTTTGAAGAAGTTCAATGCTATTTGGGTGATTGTGGATCGGTTGGCAGAGATCTATATCGGGAGATTGTTCGTTTTCATGGTGTCCCAGCTTCTATCATTTTAGATAGGGGCACTCAGTTTAATTCACAGTTTTGGAGGTCGGTGCAGCAAGAGTTGTGTACTCGGGTTGAGTTGAGCACGGCTTTTCACCCTCAGACAGACGGGCAGTCCGAGTGCACTATTCAGATATTGGAGGACATGTTGCACGCTTGTGTTATTGATTTTGGAGGGTCATGGGATCAGTTTCTACCGCTCGCAGAGTTTGCTTATAACAACAGTTACTAGTCGAGTATTCAGATGGCTCCATATGAGGCTTTGTATGGGAGGCGGTGTAGATCTCCAGTTGGTTGGTTTGAGCCGGGTGAGGCTAGGCTATTGGGTACAGACTTGGTGCAGGATGCTTTAGACAAGGTGAAGGTGATTCAGGAGAGGCTTCGTACGGCGCAGTCGAGGCAAAAGAGTTATGCTGACAGGAAGGTTCGGGATGTGTCCTACATGGTTGGTGAGAAGGTTCTGTTGAAGGTTTCACCCATGAAGGGTGTTATGAGATTTGGGAAGAAGGGTAAATTGAGTCCTCGGTTCATTGGGCCTTTTGAGGTACTTCGGAGGATTGGGGAGGTGGCTTATGAGGTTGCTTTGCCATCCATCTTGTCGAGTGTGCATCCGATATTTCATGTTTCTATGCTCCGGAAGTATATTAGGGATCCGTCTCATGTTTTGGATTTCAGCACGGTTCAGTTAGATGATGATTTGACTTATGATGTGGAGCCGGTGGCTATTTTGGAGCATCAGATTCGAAAGTTGAGGTCAAAGGATATAGCTTCTGTGAAGGTGCAGTGGAGAGGTCGGCATGTTGAGGAGGCTACCTGGGAGACCGAGCGACAGATGTGGAGTAGATATCCTCACCTATTTGAGGCTTCAGGTATGTTTCTTGACCCATTCGAGAACGAACGTTAGTTGAAGAGGGGGAGGATGTAACGACCCGACCGGTCGTTTCATGAGTTACCGCTCCGTTTTCCCCATTTCTGCTTCTTATCTCCTTGTTTAATTGTATTTTATGTTATCGGTTTGGTTGGCTCAGGTTCAGAAAGGTTTTTGTAAGGTTTGAGACACGTAGTCTCTTTTGAGTATGCTTAAGTTGGAAAAGTCAACCGGATGTTGACTTATGTGAAAGAGGGATTGGATGTAAATTCCGATGGTTCGGATAGCTTCGGGAGATGATTTGGGACTTAGGAGTGTGATCGGGACGTGTTTTGGAGGTCCGTAGTAGATTTAGGCTTGAATTGGCAAAATTTGAATTTTGGCGTTTTCCGGTTGATAGGTGAGATTTTGATATAGGGGTCGGAATGGAATTCCAGAAGTTGCAGTAGGTCTGTGATGTCATTTGGGATGTGTGTGTAAAATTTCAGGTCATTCGGACGTGGTTTGATAGACTTTTTGAACAAAAGCGTAATTCGGAAGATTTTTGGAACCTTAGGCTTGAATCCGGTGTGTTTTCGTTGATTCGATGTTGTTTAAGGTGTTTTGAAGATTGGTATAAGTTTGATAGTGGTATATGACTTGTTTGTGCTTTTGGCTGAGGTCCCGGGGGCCTCGGGGTGATTTCGAATGGTTGACGGAAGATTTGAGTTTGGTTTTGGCAGCTGAAGATTTCCCGTTGATGTCATAACCGCACATGCGGCTAGGGGATCGCAGGTGCGGGCTCGCAGAAGCACCCAGATGGTCGCAGATGCGGAATTGGCCATGTGGAGCTGGGACCGCAGAAGCGGCTGCTCGATCGCACCTGCGGTAGCGCAGGTACGACTTCTTGATCGTAGATGCGAAAATGGACGCATTAGTGAAAACTGCAGATGTGGTGCATTTGACCGCAGAAGCGGAGGAAGGGCCGCAGGTGCGAAAACCCTGGCCCAGAAAGTATATAAACCCTCATTCGCGATTTTCAGCCTTTCTTCACCATTTTAAATCAATTTTTGGAGCTTTTGGGGGATGTTGAAGAGGGAATCAGAGGGAACTCCATTGAGGTAAGAATTTTGATCATAAAACTCGTTCCTATGGTGTTATTTCATTGATTAGGCTTGAAATTTATGGAAATTTGTGGGTAAATATTGAAGAAACTAAGGCTTGATATTGGAGACCTTTGAGCAAGGGTTGGAGGGGTCATTTGTGGTCGGATTTTAGTACTTTTGATATGTATGAACTCGTGGGGAGATAAGAAGTTTATTGATGTAAATTTTATCAAATTCCGAGACGTGGGCTCGGGGGTCGGGTTTGGTTAATTTCGGGACTTGCGTTGTATTGGGAATTGTTCCCTTAGCATATTTTGATGGTTATGTACTGATTTTGGTTAGATTTGGAGCATCCGGAGGCCGATTCGAGGGGTAAAGGCATCACGGGCTAGAGTTTGGACCGGATAGAGGTAAGTAATGATTGTAAATGATGTCCTGAGGGTATGAAACCCCGGATTACACATCGTTGTGCTATTTAGAGGTGATGCACATGCTAGATTACGAGCGTAGGGTCGTGCACCATTGGGAATTGTGACTTAGTCCGTCCCGTATGACTGTTTTACCGCGTATTTGATTGAAAACTATTTACTATCATAATGTTTTGGGTTGAATGCCATATTTGGGCCTCGTGCCAACTGTTTGGACCCTTAGGGGATTTTTACTACTATTCCTCACTATTTGATTTTATATTTGTACTCAATCATGCTATTTTATACTGTTTTCATAACTCAACCATGTTTACTCTGTTTTGACATCTTAAGTGATATTTCGAGCTGAGCATCATATTTTACTGTGCCCGAGTGGTTTTTAGAGATTTCTGACTGAGTAGGGCCGAGGGCCTGTGTTGTGAGGTTACTACGGGATCGGGCTGCACGCCGCAGCGGTATTGAGTTGATTCATGATTATGAGGCCGA
Source organism: Nicotiana attenuata (assembly GCF_001879085.1). Classification (NCBI taxonomy): domain Eukaryota; kingdom Viridiplantae; phylum Streptophyta; class Magnoliopsida; order Solanales; family Solanaceae; genus Nicotiana; species Nicotiana attenuata. The sequence continues at coordinate 102,205,359 of NC_031989.1, read as the reverse complement.
TGGCCTGAGTTGTACGCCACAAGGTGGCTTGATATGAGGTCGAGAGCCTTTTTTGATTATGCCACGAGATGGCTTGATATTGTGCTTGGGCGGTAAGGGGCCCCTCCCGGAGTCTATACACCCCCACTGAGCAAGGGTACCCAGTGTGATATGTGATATAGCCCGAGGGGCTAATGCTGTTCCGTGTTGTTGCCCGGGGGGCTGATTCTGTTGACATTTTTGCCAGGGGCTAACTTATGCATCTATATCTTCTTCCTATTTTCATTTACTCATGTGAACTATTAAAAGATGTTTTAAAAAGTCTTTGCTGAACTAAGGTGCTTTTCCATAAGTTTTCACTGATTTATTGCATTGTATTGGCTTTATACTGCCTCTTTGTAGCATTTTGCTGTGTTTTACGTGTTTTTCTTATCGCTCAGCTGCCTTTACTTTTATTACTTACTGAGTTGGCATACTCACATTACTCCCTGCACCCTGTGTGCAGATACAGGAGCCTCGGGTCCTGCTAGCGAGGGCTGATTGCTTCCAGCGGGCTATTCGGAGTTCACTAGGTAGCTGCTCGGCGTTTGCAGCCCAGTGTTTCTCCCTCCTATCTTTACTTTCACTTGTACTGGATTCTGTAATAGACTGTGTAGTCCTTTTTCCATACTCTTAGACTTATGTTAGATGCTCATGACTGGTGACACCCCGATGTCAGGCTGTGTTTATTTTCGCGTTTGTTCTGTTTCACTTTATTTTGGGATTTATCATCTGTTAATGATTTAAATTGAATTATTATAACTGTTAAAAATGGATTGGAAGTTTGTTTCGGCTGGCCTTGTTTCACGATAGGCATCATCACGACCTGGTCCGATTTAGGGTCGTGAGAGTTACCATCAAATTGGGAAATATATGTTAAAAAAGACATCTCAAGTGTTTTGTAAGTATTTGGACACCCTTTTTTATCAACAAAAGGTTGACTAATGAAGAAGGATTAGGGGTGGTCTGGGTCAAATTAGAAATAAAAAAAATTTGGGGTCAAATTTAAAATACTAAAAATAAAATATAAAAACCATCTTCTAATCCACGATTTTCCATATTTTCTCTTTCTTCTCTTTTCAAAACAACACTCGATTTCCCCCTAAACTTTTCTAACTTTTCTCTCAAATTCAATCTCCAAACTCAAGAGTACAATAGGGCTTCAAAAATCAGCTCCATTCCGTTCAAGTTTGCTTTGAAGTCGAGATTTCATCATCAAGGTAAGTTTTTTTTTCTTTTTTTATCATATTGATAAACCCTAAACTTGTTATTTCAACCTAAATTAATTTTTGGGGGTGTTTTTGTATCTTCTTGTTGTTGTATAGTTTTTGTGCCTAAATTCTGGAGTTGTTGTGTAGTTGATATTTTTGACCGAAAATTTGATATTTTTATGTTGTTTAATTGTAGTCGTTGATGTGGTTGTTTCACGTGCCCATAAAATTAGTTGTTGTGATATTGAAACAGCTATATTGTTCTATTTTGGGTTTGTGGAAAACTTTTTTGCCCGGATGTTTCAGACTCAGTTGAGCGTTTCATGTTGTTAATGTTGTTGTATGTTGTGAAGTTATTGTAATATTTCTCTGGGTTTGATTAATGATATTTTGAGCTGAGTGTTTGAAACATCTCATTAAGATGTTTGAGGCTTCATATAAGATATTTGAAACATCCGTAAGGATGTTTAACGATCCATGAGATGTTTCACCAAAAGATACATGATTATCACAATGAGATGGTTGATTATTTTAGCGATTAAAAATATCATTGATAGAGACATTCAAATAAAGAAGTTTGGAGAACTATAATACGAACATTGCTAGCTTGCTTTCAAACTCCATCTAACTAGCTAGAAACTTAAATTACTATATCTTGCTTAGCATTTGTAGATGGCAGAAAATTAATTTTACCTCATAAGCTCAATCTTGTATGACCATTCAATGAAGCACCTTTAGAGATATTTGAAATATCTCGGTAAGATGTTTCAAACATCTTAATGAGATGTTTGAAACATCTTATATGAGACTTCACACTGAGATGTTTTACCAAAGAATACTTAAATATTTATAGTTTTATTTTTTTATGTGTTAGGAATAAATTATTTATTTATTTTATTGGTGGTCGTTACTTGTTTGTGTGTGCAGATAAAATGGCAATGGGACGTGTGTCAAAGAGAGGTGAAAGAGGAAAAGATAAATCTCCTTCCAAAAGATCTAGCAAAAGAATTAAGACATCTCAAAAGGATGAGCTACAAGAATCAATTGTAGCTGAAGTGGAAGTCAAATCTCTCCGGGTAGTAGAAGGAGAGAATACTGGAGAAGAAGAAAAAAGAGAACGAAAATGAAGAGGAAATTGAGAAAGAAAATAATGAGGAAACAAAGAATGGACTAGGAGGGAATGCTAGAGAAGCGGAAACAGATAAAGAAGAAGAAGAAGAAGAAGAAGAAGAAGAAGAAGAAGAAGAAGAAGAAGAAGATGATGACTGTAAAGAGATCTTTTTTATTATTAAATTAATTATTCCTTTGCCTTTAATTAATCAACACCTTTAAATCATGTACAGGATGAGATGCCTGAGGATGAGTCTGACACTTGCGAGGTTGAAATCTTAAAGCTTCGATCGGAACTTTCACCCTTAAAGTACAAGACATTTTTAGATGATAATGAGACCTTCAACCTGAAGATCACTATGAGATCTTCATTAAGATTAGCAGGTATGGGTGAGTTTCGAAAGTTGTTGCAGGATGAGGGCCTTGAAAACAAGTTTAGGAGTAGTCCTTTCGGGCACTTTTTGGATTTGCCTGAGAGGCCACTATTTCAAGCATCTATAGTGCATGGCCTTCTACTCCATAGAGTATTGTGTGAGACGACCCAGAGTTATAGTTCGATTATAAAAGTTTACCAGTTTGCTTCGACCTTCGTGAGTACACCATAATGACTGGACTCAACTATGGACATTCTTACACGAATTCGAAGCTTAAAAAGAACCTTCTTGATGGTGAAGAATTGTGAAAACTTATTGCCAAAAGAAAAAGGTCTGTAACTGGTAAAATAGTGCTTGAGTTGATCAAATCTGAATCCAAAAAAAAAAAAAAATACAAGTATGCATTATGCTTGATTTGGTTTGTCCACTGTATTTTATTGGCAAAGGATTCGAATATAATTTGGTTTGTCCACTGTATTTTATTGGCAAAGGATTCGAACTGTGGTGTGTCCGAAACTACAGTCAGATTGGCCTCCACAGAAGAGGCTTTCTACAGTTATCCATGGGGCTGAAATAGTTTCCGGTTGACTATTGATTATTTTATGAAAGATATGAAAGAGTGTCAACAATATAAGGCTGACTCGTATAATCTCTATGGATTTCCATGGGCTTTCATGGTAACTAAATAAATCGTATAACCTTTACAATTCATGAATACACGAGGAACAATCTAGGAAAAAAAGAAAGAAAGATTGCAAGTTCCAAAAGGAGCATGCCTCTGCTGATGTATCCCTGTCACAGTGTATATTAATTTTACAACAACATAAACAAGTATTCCTCTCAAAAGAAAATATCTGTTTGCTTTGATTGAGCCTTAAGGTCTTTCAACTTCTTCAGTATGTTGGTAAAATAATCCTGCAGATATTTCTCCAGTGAACTGACGTCTTTTGCATCCACACCGAGAAGGCTATATGTCTCAGTCATAGGAACTGAGAAGACAGTATCGCTTGTCAAAACCTGGAAATTGCCACCAGACCGAAAACATTAGCTGTCTTTTGCCATCTAACACTCCAGCAAGGGGGAAATGCACAATTTGTACATGAGTTTATCCCGTATTATATTATTTTCTACTGCTTAGACACAGATTAGAAGCTGTTGCATACGAAAACATAAAAAGAACGACATGGTCTTTACTAGTAAAAAGTGCGAGTGTGGCTGTGCTTCAAGTAAATATGAGTAACTTCTCATGGAAACGAGAATTTGGAAAATCACGTAAATCAATCAAAACAAGCACTATACCTCAGTGTGAATTGACTTTGCTAATTAAAGATCAAAAGTTGTTCTGGTAAAATGTCACCATAATCTGAACGATAAACTGTGCAATTAAATCTTTTACTTATTATAATGCAGATTTGTCAAACATGGAAACAAAGTAAAAAAGCAAAAATTCCGTGGCAGCTAAATTGCGAAGGAATGATGGAACAAAGAGAATACAATCTGTATATATGGTTATCTATTCAATGGACACTAAGAATAGCACATTCTAAAATTTCATCCAAACTCCTCATATTTAAAAGCGTTACCTTTTGAGAATAGTAAGAATAGCATATTCTAAGACTTCATCCTTGCCCCGTCACCCCAACTCGGCAGTTGTTAAAAGAGTTACATTTTTCCCTAACTTAAGAGTAGGATGATTTTTTGGAAAGAACATCGCAAACAACTAGAAGAAAGGAAGTGATCTAGTCGAAGAAAAGAGATGATGTAGCAGATACACTGAACAGCCGAAACAAGAAGATAGAATTGATATTCTAGTCGCATCAGACTGCATTTTCTAACGAAGAAACGCTCCTTAACCAAAGATGAAAAAATACAAAATGTAAAGCTAGAAGAAATTTCAACCTCTGAAAATGCCAATCTATCAGCAACATCATTTGTCCACTCAAACAACCGAGTCAGCTGGCGTGTCAATCGCAAAACTGAGACAGGCACTGTAGTCACATTGGCATCTTGGCCGGCAAGTCTCTCGCACAATGTTATCACCTGATTCAATGAGTATTTACTATAAAGAAGGTAATAAACATCAACCAAACAGGAGAAAACGGAGAGAATAACAGAGACAGAAAAAGCAACAAAAAAGTAGTTTACGAAATGAAAAGGAGCTTACTCTAGCCTTTGTGGGAAACTTACTTCAAGAGTTAGGGTATCTAAGTTCAAAATAATTAGTAATGGTTTGACGATGGGAAACGATATTGTGATTTAGAATACGTGGATTGACCTTTTTTCTTATTGTCTAGTATATATAAAAGATCTAGAGTATCTTTAGCAGAAAGCTGATGGCCTAACTCCTAAGGAAGCTTCAAAATGAACTTGGTTTTGAGTTAATTAAGCTTTTGATATTAACAGCATCCGGTGTTGCTTACCCCAATTCCAGAAACAAAAAGTACCACAAAAGACTACATTGTAAATTGCCAAGGAAACTAATAGTAATGCTTAAAATGGAAATCCACTTACCTCTTGGGTTGTCCATGCCCGAGGGCCAGCAAAAGTGAGAAGCTTCCCGTTAATATTCTCATTGCGTAAAGCTATGAATGTCAAGCGAGCAATATCCTGAAAGCAATGTAGTATAGAATTATTCATCAATTACGTTAAATAGGCTCAAAAGAAAGTAAGTGGAAAATTTACTTGGGTGTCCATGTATGCTATTCGAGTGGGAGCATCAGTTCCCCATACAGATTTCTCTTCAAGTATAGGCACTGCATATTGACCGATAAGGCCCTGGAGAAAATGAAAATAACTTTTAAAGTACTAAGACAATGAATAATATGACTAAAGGACAATAGACATGGAAAAGTAAATATCTGTGGAAAGAACACCTTATCGGTTGGATTAAAAACTAATTGTAGCAGTAGCTGTGACTTTTTTCCAATCGGTAAGAGTTAATGAATAAGAACAAAACGAGCACTCCATTATAAAGTTCACAGAGGGCATACCTATGCTCACAGTACCCTAGGTTCTCTTTCTAAGGTACATAGTAGTAGTTCATAACTCAAACGAACCTCTCAACTTTGTCAATAATAAGAACATAACATGACAAGCTTTTCTGCTTTTGCATTATGAATTTCCAGTCGCAACATCTAGTGCTTCAACTAGTATACTGATGGGCTTTTGCACTCTAAGGTGTCCATTTAGGATGCCCTATCATTAAGTCCGTGATTTGTACATCTTTTGAGCTTAAGAAATGCTTCCTATTTTCAATAAGTTTACCAAAATATTTTCATGAATCTAACTTATTGCAATACCTTTAAAGAGTTTTCACATTCAATGATATTTGTTTCAGCATTGTGGTTAAAATGTACAAATATAGGGCATACTTTTAGCATGAGTAATAAAATCATTAGAGGATGATACCTGCATGAAGCCACATAGCCGAATTACGATGTGGTTGAGGCCTGAATCCCGGAGAAACTTCTCTGTACAGTGTTTGATCTCCATAAGGGGAACTTCAGGATGCTTGTCGCAGTTGTGAATGGAGAAAAAGATAAATTTTTGAATGCCCATGGCTTTAGCACATTGTATAAGTGCAACTTTTCCTTCCCAATCTACCTAAAATGAATGGCTAAAGTAAATAAGCTTTATAAGCCACAACAACAATAATGTAAATAAGAGAAAACAGTAGTGGCAGCATGACAATTATCAAGGCAGTTAAATAATCAGAGCAATTTTCATTCTAATGAGAACCTTAAGTATAATTTGAAGTAAATTATTCACCCCCTTTTTTGCCCAGTAGGTATGCTTACAGTCTTTATAGGCTCCTCAGGACGTCCAGTAGCACAATCAATAACTGTATGGATTCCAATCAATGTTGCTGGAATTGTTTCAGGTTTGCTTAAATCCGCCTGTCCAGAAATCAGTTTAGCTTGATAATTACACAATTTTTTTAAAATTAAAGAAACAAGAATAATCTGGAATAACAAGGACAAGAATGAAGGGAGTAGGAGGTTTAGTAGTTGGCAGTATTTGTACTTACATTGACAACAGTGGCGCCCCAATCACGAAGAAAATCAGCAGGAGCAGGCCTAGGCCTGACCAGACATCTAACATCGTACCCCTCGTCCAGTGCTCTTCTAACTACTTGCCTTCCCAATGTACCTGTCGCACCCACAACTAGTATACTAGTCGGCCTCACTGGCGTTCCGGGAGCTAAATTCACCGCAGCTGGAGCAGCCTGAGCGTTGCACACCACCTTAGGTACCGAACAACTTTTGCCTACTGTCACCAAAGAAATTAATAAACCCAAGAAAATTAGTGGGTGATGTTGGAATCATGTTTTGTTAACATCCCAAAAGACTGTAAAATAATTACCTTTGTTGGTGTAGGTGGGAAAATTGAGAGGGGAAAGAGTAGAATCATCAAACATGGTGCGCCATGACAAGGAAGAGAGCTTGCGGGAGGAAAGAGGACTGAGTTTAGTAGGGGTGGTAAGCTGGGCGTAGAGGGTGGAAGCCATTAGAGAGTGAGAAATCAAAGAATGGAGATTTGGGCAAGAATTGTTGCCAACTGTATAACTGATAAATATAGAATGGGAAACAAAGAAGAAGCCACGTCGTTATCTTATTCTTTGGTTATGGATTGAGTGATTATGTATGGTTCCCCGCCTTCCACCTCAGCTTTCCCGGGTTTTAAACTTTAAACCCTCAACCTTCTTCAATTTCACTTTCTACTGCTTACTACCTTCATTCTTTTGATAGTGACATTTCATTACAATGAGAAAATGTTGTTTCGTAACAGCTACGTACATTTTTAGTGCTATTTTAAAGAATTGGAAGTCAACCATTTATTAAGTATAATTTTTTTTTGTTGGGATTAAAATAACATGATGCATACGGGAGCTAACAATACAAAGTTTGATGGACGATAAATCAGAGTATAAAGGAAAAGGCCAATACATATACGGACTCTTAAAGTTGCCAGAAAATCTCATTTAGACACTTGAACTTAACTTTGTTCCAATTGGACACAATAATATGTTCATCACCATACCTATTAGGCACAACTAGCTCACTTGGCACATAACGTGGGTCGCACAACATTTTAGCGCGTGAATGTTATTGCATGTGGACTCTAATGGTAATATTTTAAAAACAAATTAAATATATACCTATTTAGACCCACGCGACTTTACATAAGCCCTAATTTCATTCCCTTTCCTTTAGTTCTGCCCCAATTGCTTCCAATTTAGGTCGAGAGACATCTTCTTATTTCCAATTCTTCTTCGTTTCGTTGTAATTCTTCTGAATTTCTTTCTAATTCTTGCCTCTTTTCTTCGTCAAAGCAGTTTTAAATTGGAAAGGTAAGCTTAATTCACATAAATCGAAGAGAATAAACTGGAAATACAGTGAGAATCGAAGGTAATTGATGGAATTTTTCTAGGGATTTTTCGGACCTCTAATCGCCATTCTTCAATTGGGGTTAACGGGGAGAAAGAGTAATGAGCGGGTCTTTTAATTTAAATTGGGGTGACTACATAGAAATCTGATGTGGCGTATTAAAACAGTTGGCATCTTTTAATTAGTTAGCTTTCCACGTTAGTTGCGCTTAAAAACACGCGCTTCACTTAATATAACACATGACCGAGTTTTGAGCTAGTTGTGCCTAATAGGTATGGTTATGAACATAGTATTGTGTTCAATTGGAACAAAGCTAAGTTCAAGTGTCTAAATGGGATCTTCTGGCAACTTTAAGGGTCCGTATATGTATTTGGCCAAAGGAAAAATATACTAAACTATGCAAAATAACTTATTGTGGTTTGGTCAATCGACTTACATATGATCTATCACTAATATAAAAAGAGAAAACAAAATTTTTGAGGGAATAATCTCCCCTAAACATGATTCTCGTAAAGAATACATTGTGTAGATTGTTGTTGTTCTTGTTGTGAGAAGAAAACATCAATTTATGGTCCTCCAAGAAAAGAATAAGACATATGAAAGTGATTTATTAAGAGCCTTTTTGCCTTCCATCAATAAATAGAGTCCTATTAGATTAAAATTTCAGGGCAAAACACTAACAAATTTTGTAGGTTATTACAAATGAATACATATATAGAAATAATTTAAACGGACTTTGTCTTCAAATGTGTAGCAGAAGAAAAAAAAAACTGCACTAAAAGCTCTTGTATTCCCAAAATGGCCACTGTAGAAATTGAACCCACTGATAACCAAGCATAGACAGAATCATACTTGTGAAATATGACCTAACGAAATGAGTACCATCTCTTGGTGTAAACGTGAAGAAAGTAATACTATTAGAAAGAAAACAAACAGAACAAAGTTAATGGCTTCTGCGATAATATTATACAAGTAGCTTCTCTCTATTTTACCACAGGCCTTAACATGAATGTGACTTTGTGAGTTATGAGCACGTCGATATCCTCAAAATTCCAGTGGGAAAATCATTAGTATATAAACAGTTGAAATACATTTAGACTAACTAGCAATGACTGATTGAGCTGAAAATAAATTCAAAGGAAAATCTGAGTACTATATACAACTTAATTTTCCTCAAAAAAAAAAAAAAAGGAAAAAACCCTATAAACATGAAACGCCAACAAAAGGAACCATCAATCAATAATCCAAGAACGTATGCAGTATAAAGTTGGTTTTTTCCAACTCATCCTGCAGTGTTTGTATTTAAATGCATATAATTTCAATGATTCTCTTGCCTTAAAAATCTGTACTCTTCAACTAGCAAAACTGGAGAACTAAACTCCTAAACTGCACTTGGCCTTATATACAAATTTCTGCTCAATACCATTATCTTGGTATCGACCAATGGAAGCTAGTACTCAAAATGAGAACCTGCCCCATCTGCAACTCGTCTTTTATCCGAGAAAATCTCTTCCATTTCTGACTGTTCTGTTTTATAAGGTCTGCTCGAATCTGCATCTCCGTCTTTAGCAAGCCATCTTCCTTAAATTTCAAGTTCATTTTCCATATATTCTGTATCAGACCATTCTTGCTCTTCTTCACTAGTCTGACCATCAGTCACTTCAACCATATCTCTCCTAGCAATATTAGTAGAAGAACCGGTATCTATTTCAGAGATGATAGAAGGAGTTCCAAATAAACTTGCATCTTCTCTATCATTGGAATCAGAATCTGCACAAATGCATGCTGATGGATTTTCATGAAACTCTCCCCTGCCTGGTTTTACCTCCATTGGCTCTCCCATAAAACCTATTTGAGACGTTCGAACTTGTGAGGCAAACTCTTCCCATGTCATGTTATTTCGACTAAGGAACAACTTATAAAGCTTCTTAGCATTTGGGCGGATAGTTGGTTTGTGACCAAAATATCTCCTGCAACACGAAAAGGACGTTTAAGAAGTTTTGCCCTTTCCCGGATTAACAGACTAGCAAATAATGTAACATGGTGTTTTGGTAAAGAATATGGCACAGCCTATCGTTTAAATTTTTTATCAAATCAGCTAACTGATTCAGGTCGAAAACACCAAGTAGCTTACCTTCTTCCAGCAAGCATTCTTGCCATATTACCGTTGTTATTGGACACGAATACATCACTCTCATCACAAACCATGAAATCTAATGCAGCCATCCTAGAAGAGAAGGAAGAGAATGGTGCCAACTCCTCCTTGCTAGCAATTGTTTCTTTGGAATAAAAATTTGGAAATAGAGCCTTAAGAGGAGCCAATGTCTCCTCTCCTCCATAAATTTCTCCAGATGCCACATAAATATGAACATCATTACCGAAACCAAGTGCTCTAAGCATAAGGCCAATTTCCTCAGGAGTGAGAGGGCATTTTCCATGCCTTCGTTCCTTATCTGGGTTTCTTGCCTGCAAGTTATGCCAAAGAAGCAATACAATATTAACTATAAGTAAGGGCAATATATAAACTAATGGTTACTAAAATAAGTAGAGACTCACATGTAACGTCTTCCACCTCTTCCGTATTTTACCTAGTTCTTTCGTTTCCTTGTCCCCTCCACCGTAATAGCATCCAGAAAATGCAAGCATATCTGGTTCAAACCTAGCACGTCGTAAACAAGTTTTTAGCAAGCATATTCCAATTTAGAATATTGACTTAGGTCATGACAAGATCAACATTCATATCCTAAAGGAATGTCATTGAATCTGAAATAGCACCAAAACACACATAGGTAATCCAGTTTAACAAATCCGCAATATATACAACACCAATATGGCTGAGCTTTTGCCTTTCTATTACATCACCAAATCTAGGCAACAAAAATCAATTTTGAGTACGAGTGGTTTGCTGTTGTTGTTGTTTTAAGAAAGATATAAAATTACCTTTTTTTAAAAAAAATTCATGAACAAAGAAAAGAACATTTGCATAAAACATCTTTGGAGATAAATGTTAATCAAATTACCTCAGATGCAAGGCAACAAAGTGCTTGCTTTTCATTCTTATCCTTTCAACCAATTTTCTGCCCATTTCAATAATGGGATCAGTAAATTTCAATGCATGAAAATTGACTCTACATCTCAGCTTCTGCATATCTATATCCAATCGATTGGAAAGCCTGTAATCAAATTTTGTTAGCTGAACAGCCTGCATCAGAACAAAGCAAAGAGTCAATAAACTGAGAATCTGCGTCTGAAAACAAACTATTTAATCTAGATATGTTTAAAGGTCCAGTAGGAGAAACCCGAAGAAAACAATGTGCAATAAATCATACAGCTACTCTGTACAATAAAACGTTGAATCTACCAGTGCGGATGGTGCAGATTTCAGCTTAAAAAAACTTAAAGTTCATGGATGATTCACACAAAAATTCTGCAGGTTGCCTACTCAATTACACAGACATCGTCAAGAAGATAAGTTTGACTTGCAATTTTTCCTGGAAATAAGGTGGAGCTTGCGTTGTATGGATAGTAAATCTGCGTCTAGCTTTCAGTAGCTTGAAGTTTCAAATCTTGAACTACTATGACTTGGTTGTGCATTAGAGCAACATGGATGGGGAAAATACTACATTTCAGCACGAGTTGCCACATACATGTATAATGCAGCAAGAGTAACAGAATACTAAGAACTTAGGGAATCATGTGATATGCATATATTTCATGTCATGGGATGATATCATGTTCTGATGCACTGGATAAGGCAAACATGCCCCTTTAATCTATAAAGGACTTACATGCTTTTTCTTTAAAATAGGCAGGATGCGAGTTTGATAACACTTGGCATTGCACTTCCTTGGAACACGCGTTGTATATGGAGTTATGACTTTATCTCCAATTCTTGGAATATCCCTAATAATTTTGACATCTTTTGAGAGGTGTGATATAAACCGGTCGACATCAAAAATTTCAGAGAAGTTGCTGCACGAAGAAAGAAATGATTAAGCCTCATGAATACAGTACACTATATCAAACAAAAAGATGGCTCACAAAACGCCTTTGTGCAAAGATTATTCTAAATAAAACCTTGAATCTTTCCAGTAGGATTTCTGGTCAAGTTTTGGAACTACAAGGACGGCATTCAAGATATGAGCTGCAACAACTGCATCTACAATCTGCATCCAGCACGAATATGATTTGAAACTCAAATTTGATTTAGCATTCTCTTAAATGTAACAGAAAATAATTAGAGTTGCCAGGGCCAAAAATCTGCTCTTTCTATCTTTGGTTTAATATAAACTTTTACATTGTCCAGAAATGGACTTGCTGATTCATGATAGCAGGTAAGCAAGACAAGTCAGTGTCAACAGAAAACTAGATCCACCACTACAAATATAAAGACCACGAATAAGTAAATTAATTGGATCCTTAATTTCTTTAACTGCTCTGCATCAATAAGCATCAAAATGATGCTGTTAATTAGTTCCTCTGAGGTCAAAGGAAGGAGATTCAAACAAGGTAAACTGATGGTAAAGGCTAAAAATTGGAACAAGGGATCCTTTTGGAAAATTATGGGATCAGGGAGCGGACCAGCGCAACTCTCTTGACTATTCATTCATGGTATTATTCAAAAGCTACAACTCGCTCTCCCTATGTTGTTGAATGTTACAGACTTACAGGTAACAATAATAACATTTTGCTTGTGTGCTGACGCACCAAATCGCCATTCCAATTTCCAAGTGAAAATATTCTTGTTCTTTCTTAATTTTGATAGAAGCTAAAATACTAATCAAATTGCATTTTTCACTGTACCCATGCAAAAAATTGGCAATTAACCAATTCAAACGAGGTCTTATAGTACATTCATAAGGGAAGATGTCATTCAGGTATCAGCAAGAACACGGTTTAATTAGAGGTTTAAAATTTTGAACACTTGAACTTATATCTTACCTAAGTCTGAAATGTTTTCTTTTTTCTCAAAAGCTACCAAAAATGCAAGTATGTACTGTATCTTAAATGCAGTGAGGTGTGACTTGGGAATTAAATCCATCAAGGAAAAACATTAAAACGACATAAACTATGGTCAAGCATTTCCCTCTGTGGTGCCTCTTCATGTTGTTGACCTTCAATTAGGAAAAAGATTAGCATGAATATTAAAAAAAGAAATTACCCCAGTTCTCTGTTGATTCAAGCCTCCACTAGTTGCAATCATCAAGTACCTATTGGGATGAGTATTAACCTCTGCACCTGCAAATGTTACAACAAGGCTACACATCACACGAATATACAGAGTACAGAACACGTTACGAAGACCAAAAGCAGTCAACTTTTCATTAACTTTAAGACTAAATCAAGATTCAAAGGTGAGGATAAAACAATAAAGGTGAATCTTTTCTCAACAAAATTCACGTATAATTACAAAAAGGCTAAAACAAAATTGAAATGGACCCACTTGGAAATTTGTCGCTGGAATTACTGCAGCCGTGGTATAATATTGATTGCTTAGAAGTCCATATGTCTCCGCTTAAACTTCCTCCACCCATCTACATATTCAAAATCAGGAAGAAAATATTCAAACAAAGAAATTAACCATCTTTTACGTATATATGGAAAGAGTCAAAAGTGCAATATCGGTAACGCTTGCTCACCGGAACGCGAAAGACGTGTTCTTTTTGCAGGTTCATCTGAAGCTCCGTTCCGTTATTGAACTAAACGCAGTAACAAAACAGGTAAAAATCAAAACAGACCCAGAACAATGATAAACAGAAAATAGAAAAAAAGGTGACATAATGGTTGATGAAATGAATGAGAATATTATTATGTAGATACATACCCAGATGGGATTGATAAGGTGATGGTGTTGAGAAGTGATGGGAGGAGAAAAAAGCACAAAGAAGAAAAGAAGACCGCCGGATAAAGCGGAGAGGAGCGGAATGAGGTGGTGAATACGGCGGCGTCTTTTGAATATCAGAGTGTGGACAATGATTTGGAGCAGAAGAAACAATTTTTCATGGCTGCGTTGTTTTCTCCTCTTCATATTTGTATAATAATACTAGTAATGAACAAAGTAGCTTTTTTAACAGAGTGTATATAGGCTATAGGCTATAAGCTATAGGTGAGAGTTGAGTAGAAGGAAGAAAATAGGAAGTGGTTGATGATGATGATTTTGGTAGAGAGAAATAGTGGGAAGTGATTTACTAACAACATTTCATTTCCAAAGAGAGGGAACTTCGTTTCCGGCAGCTATTACGTCTTTATTTTGGGGTTGGCCGTATGACATAGACAAACAACATATGCGTCACATTGGATGGAGCTGCTCTTCCCTTAATCAAAGGTATCGAGTTCGAACTCTGAATACAGAAAAATATTTGGTAGGGAGCGCTATTTTCCGAATGGGGTCCTATCCGACAAATACGGATCAATGCGAGTACCGGACACCAGATGAAAACCAAAAAAGAAAAAACATATATAGCATCAAAATGTGTATTTCATTCACCGTATTCACTTTCCCCCAGGTACGGCAGTTTACCTAAAGTTTCTGTGCTTTGTGCTTTGTTTCCACCCACTATTCTATTTTTATATATACTCCCTCTTTGAAAGTGCAACAGTGACACACCTTATTTCTAATTATGTGAATTCACATATTCATTGGTTATCTTTTTTGTGAGATAAAATGTACTAGTATATATTTAGTAATATTGGATAAAAAATCGAGTAGTCTCCGATTTTAAAGATAAAGCCGAGGCTAGAGCTATACCTTCTCGAAAGTATTCCTTCTAGAGATGTGCAAAGGTTAAATTATCTATTATTTGATCTCAAGTCAATTCAATTTCTTTATTTAAAAAATAATATATACTATATGGAGAAACTATGCAATACATGTACTTAAAATGTATAAAGTAGAAGACAAATGACTTATTCCATCAAATAGTAATACAAGATGAAATATTAAAAGGCATAAATTTTAATAATAAAAATATATTTTCCAATGTTTTAAAATTTGTTTTACTCTCTCAAAGTAATAATGACATCTAAAACAGAACGAGTATAAATTGGGATTCTAATGCTACCGTGTTTATTTGTATTCAACCCATTGAACTTTTCAAATGTTCATTAGTACTAAAATAAACCCAACCCTAGATATTTTCTCTTTGCCTCGATTAAGTCGAACGTAAATTGTCCCACAAATTGGCAGAAATCTATGCTCCCATCACCAATAACTTGCTCAGTATACAAATCTATGTGAAGCAAATTAAACTTGTCCAATGATTTCACAAGCAAATGGGTGTAATTCTCAACTAATTGTTTTTTTTAATTTTTTTTTTTTAATTACACTCTCCGTTGATCCTCTGTTGGAGCTATTTGGTGACCAGAACCCACAACTTGAGGTTGCAGGTGGAAGGTGCTGACCATCGGAGCAACCCCGTCTTAATTAATTGTTCATATTGTGTTATTTGGCTCTTACTCTTTTCTTTGTCTTAATTATACAGAAAGTTACTTGTGTCAAATTAATTATTTTAAGTTATAGAAAGTACAACTCGTAGTTGTTATTGGTTAGATTACGAGTGATTTTATTTTGTGTCTCACACAACTTACACTAGTGTGAGGCCTCTTTTTATCTCACATATTTGTGGACCCATATCTTACACATCTGGGTCCACAAAATTCTGGAACCCACACAGTTGTAAGAGGCCTCACACAACTAGTATCTATTATGTGATGCTTGCTTGGACGCAAATCCTTTTTCCTTTGGTTAAGTTTGTGGGACAAGCATTCAAGCAAAGATCTTTGTAAAAGGCAGAAAAAAGGTACATCTCGTTCTTCTAGGGAACCAAGGAGCTCACGTGCTCCACTGTCTTTCTAATCTTGTTTATTGGATTTAATGATTGTTTATAGATTAATTAATTAATTTTTTTGTAACTCGGCATTTATTTTTATGTTATTGTCAAAACTCAAACTGCATTTATGCTTGGCACGATTCTGAGTTTTCCCGTAACTACCAGTGCCCTGGACTAGACATTTCCGTTCATCAATTTCAGAGTCTGGATTAGTTTAAATTTATTATTAAGTGCGTAACTAATAGGTTAGCTGGTCAAAGTCAAAATATCCCAATTAGTAACGGCAATGGAAGCGGTCGCCACACAAAATTATGATGTATGTACACCTTGGACTGTAAAATAAAAGGATTAAAGAAAGTGATGAGGGTCGTTGGGCTGACGTGTACTTATATATATAATTTGGATTAGGTGTTTCAGAAGTTGTTAAGTGGGATGGTGTGTTCTAATTAAGTAATGATTAACATCTTAGGTTGTACCTAATTATGCATCCCCACATATACAGTCAAACATCTCTATAACAATTTCATTTGTTCCGAATATTTTTGGATGTTATAGCAAAATACTGTTATATAGAACATATATTATAATATAAAATGAAAATTGATTCCGGTAAAACTTGATTTTTATAGTGAAGTGTTGTTATGTATGGATGATGTTATAGAGAGGTCTGACTGCATAACGCCTAAAAACCACATATGCAATCATGTAGATTAGGATTGGCTGATTAAGTACTAGTCGTAATCCAAGATTCAACTTAGTCAAACACATATTAAGATACTTGTATAATGTTGGGTTGAGCTGTTTTATGGGAATCATGTTTAAGTCTGACAATATTGTGGTAGTACAACTGAACATGTTATAAGATTGCCCTTTAAAATAATCTATTTGGTGATGGGGTTTGGTGAATTAATGTGTTGAGGCTGTTGAAACTCTCCCATCCATTCACAAGTTGGAACAAAAGAAATCTAACCAACAGTATCTATTGCATTAATAAAAAAGTTATATATTGAATTCCTTAGTCTTGCTGGTTGAATATTAGATGGGGTTGAAACCAAAATTAGCAAATATTTATGGAAGTTTGATGAAAGCTCTTCTTGGAATGTTCAAGAGCTAGCTGAGGACAACTTAAGATTCTATTTTTAGATTAGTGTTTGTGTTTCGAAATTTGTATTATTGAGTCGATTGCTTCATACTGAAGTCAACATTATTAATGAATGGAGAAGGTGATTATTTATGGGAAGAACAATTTAATATTTTGATGTGATTAATTACCTACTCACAAGTTGTTATCGTTACTCTTCAATGAATGTATATATGAACGTGGTTTTCCTTTGCAACTACAAATGCATAGGTTCGTTCTTCCTGGGTTTGTTCGTTCATATAGTCTTTATAGAAAATTTGGGTTACTTACGGATGGAGTGTTTAGTTATAAAATAGAAAAATCATATCAAAATGGTATGTTATCCGGTGTTTATTATCACTATGGGAAAAAATCATATTAAACCCTGTACAGTTATCTAGTTATCTATCATTACTTATTTATATAATTAAGGTCATTGAATGATAGAATACAATATAGTTAAAATCAATTTGATGATATTATATATGTTAATATTTCTACAGTCGTTTGTGAATATATAATATTACGATCAACTCAACATGCCATGGCTATATAGTGAAAATATAATTATGTGATAAAGGTATATATATAAAAACATATCATGTATATTTATTTATTTGGTATAAACATTTAATGCGAGTTCGTTTTTACTGCTTCGTATTCTACAGACTTAGAGCGTATATATTTCAGGGACATTTCAAATTTTGAACACTGTCCAGGAGTCCCGAATCTTGAGCTGCCTGCAACTCCAAGGTTGAAGATAGAAATGTCGGTTCTTTGATTCTTGTAAATGAGGACCAGTTTTTTATTGGTTAATTGCTATTTTAAACGAAAGAGCCTCTGCCTTGGATTCTGCATGTCTTTAAGATTCTACTGCTTAGGTAAAATTTAAAAATAGTCAGATTAACAAATGGTAATTAAAAAATAGCTATGGTTTCAAAAGTTATTGAAATTTAGTTATTTTTTATGTAAAGATAAATCTGAACAAAAATACTGTTCAAAATCCGGAAAATATTCCAGCATAATATACTGAAGTTCCATTTTTTACATATGAACTTCCTGCATAATATACTAGAGTTCCAATATAATATACTGGAGTCCCAGCAATATATTGGAAGTTCATACACAGGTGCTCCAATTTCCAGTATATTATGCTGGAACTTTCCGTATGTTGAAGTTCCAGCATAATATGCTAGAAGTTCATACAAAGGTGCATCAATCTCTAGTATATTAAGCAGGAACTTTCCGTGTTGTAGCAAAATAATAATTTTTTTTCATTGACTTTGCAAATATTGATTATTTTTCAATTATCACTCCGAAAACTACTTAGCCCGTACTATTTTCACTAGTTACTTATGTATTATACTAGTATAGTAAGTTCAAAGTTGTGGGGTATAGTTGAAAAAATGTAGTCCTGACTCGTTTGTCTTAACTGTTTAATTAACTTCATCCAATATATTTGAACTAGTAACGGACAATTTTATAATAAATGCCCAAAGACAACATACAAAAACAGAAACATCTTCCCGTGAATCTGATTACTTGTTTACTGAAACAAGTACCTCTGCACTTCAAAAAAAACATTAATTAAATCAGATAATTACAGGGATCACTTTCAAGCACTCATCATGGGCAATTGTTTGCCTTGGTCCGTAAGCCGAGCTGAAATTAGGATTTTGATTTAGAGGGGATTTGGATTGGCTGGTCAAATCAGTTTTTACGTTTTTGTTTAATTTTTTTAGTGTTTGACAAGTTAAAAGCTGTTTAAAATAAGTTAAAAACTGCATAAAACAAACCAAAAGCAGTAATAAACTAGACAATTCTAACTTATTACTTTTTAGCTTAAAGTTATTTTTGCTGAAAATCTACTTTTTTAAGCCAATCCAAACGGCTCTTAGTCGATGCAATGTAGCATTGCAATCCATATTTTTGTGACATTCGATATCTATTTTGCATATATAGATATTTCTTTAAAATTGTTATACATATATTTTAAGTTTATATCCGCCTCTTTCAATTAAAAGAAAAAAGTCCTGAAAAGATGCCATGCGATGTGATTTAAAACTTGATTCTTCTATAAGTTTTTAACTTTCAGAATTCTCCGAGAACTTACAAATTGTAGTCCTGGAAAAGAAAAGGGCTTTTTTCACTTTTAGCCCGCACCAGAAACTATTTATATTCGGTAATCGAAAAAATGTATAAAATTTGTATAATTTTTATATGTAACATATATAATGTACATCTTCTATATTATTATAAAAGCATGAATACGATGTCGGTTTACAAAAATAACTTTATAATATTAAGCATAATATCTTATAATAAAAGGATATAACCGGAATTCTAGACAGTAGCCTTATAATCCTATTAGTTTTAGGACATAATACTACACGTTAAGAATCCTTCATGATTATCTTTAGGAATCCTATTAGTATAATTACTTTCGGGAATAGACATATAATATTACAAGTTAGCAATCACGGTAGTGTCAGAATTCAATCTCATTATCTCGACATTACCTCTGTCGATACTATAAAGAAGTCAAAAAATGATGTGTCTAATTAAAGCAAAAAAAAAAAAAAAAAAAAAAAAAAAAAAAAGAAGAAGTGAATATGTATTAATGATTTGATGGATAGTTAGGAACCCAATTTTTAGAAGAAAAGACATACGTTAATAAACAACTCAATACATTACCACTCTATAATATTGCATACCAAGAAAAAATAAAAGTAATGTTAAACAGACTGCATGAAGTATTGAAATTGAGAAAAAATTCCTATGATAATACATTATTATATTTGAACTGCTTTCCTACTCAAATAATTTTTTTATTATTTTTTCGTGGAATACAGAAAATTATGCCCAATTATTAAAGAACAACCAAGTAAATTTTTAAGAATATAAATGTGTGAGAAAGAAAAAGAAAAAGGTTGATATGAGTCAATACCACTAATAATTTTACAAACACAAAGATCTAAAAGTGGAATGTCATATCGATATTTTTACTCTTTGAAAATAAAATATATGATGGATAAAACTATAATTACGGTTAAATATTCAAACATGAGATGAACTAATATTAAGAATCTGAACCAACAGAAAATAAATTATTTTTAATGTTAAAACGAAATTATCAAATCTTTCAATTAATTATTTAGCAAGAGAATCCAATCAAATTATTTTTAAGTTCATCATATGAGTAATATTATTTTTCAAGTTAAAAAAAATCTTATGGTACATAACTTTATTCCATAAAAAGAGTGTTAGAGATTAAAAAATAGATCATAAAGTAAAAAAATTAGTATAATATTAAGAAGGTCATGCAAGTGTTTGGGGAAGCACAATCAAAGCTAAATTCTAAACAAGAATAAGCTTTCAAGACTATATTATAAAAAGTCGACTTTGGTATAGCGAGATTATCCTTTGTAGTTGCCTCCGGCAGAATCGAAATAATATTCCTATGTCATGCATTACTTGCAAATTGTTAGATCAAGAAGCATGATATTGTTAGCAACAAGAACAAGTGGTGTACCGACAACGATTTTATTATGAGGCCGTACAACTCATTTTAGATTTGATATACCTCTTCAAATAATTGAAATAACCATCACAAATATATCAAAGCAGAGCAATAGTGCTACTTTATAAGGAAAGTAAAAGTGATAATATGGGATGAAGCGCTTTTGGCTAAGCGTCAAAGATCGAAACAATCGTCCAGAGTTTAGAGATATATAATGGATATCAATGAACCGTTTGGTGAAAAGTTAATAGTTTGGGAGGTGATTTTTGTCAAGTACAATCAGTAGTTCTAAAATTGACGAAAGCAGAAACTGTAAAAGCTAACTTGCCAATATTATAACTATGGCCTCAATTGAAAAATATTCAAATGACAAGAAATATAAAAGTAAGAACAGATCCAACATTCAGTGACTTCTTGCTTCGTGTCGGAAATGAAAAAGAGTATCCAATAAAAAATAATTTGGTCTTCTATAATACTTGATTATCAACCCCAATAGAAATAGTAGTGCATTTAATAAGGAAAATATTTCCATCATTAGATTAAAATGCAATTTGTTCAAATTACATGATAGAAATTAAAGAGCTATCTTAGCTAGCAGAAATGAATATGTTGATCAACAAAATGAAAGGTTGATTACTAAGTTATATGATAAAAATAGAATATTTTCAGTTTTGACTCAGCAGAAGATGATACCAACAATTACAACCAAGAAAAATACTTAAATACTTTAATACCAAATAGCCTTCTACCGTACATGTTTGTTGTCAAGTTCATTATTTTTTACGTATGTTAGTGTCACCATATATATAATAGGCTAAGTTATTGATCTTCCATTGCATGTAGGTTCATTTTTTGAAGAAAAATATGCCCGTCATGCTACTGAAAACTTAGATCCATTGAATAACTTATGTAATAGTACACATATGGTATATAGAAATTTTGACAATAATATCATAAATGCAGAATGTATGATACTCGTTAATGTGCTTCTAAGTATGTGTTTATTGAACTTTCTTCTTCCGAAATAAATATCCTTTTAAATTTGCGTGAAAATAATTTTCAGTATGTTTATGTTTTGTAATTATAATAAATAAAGCATAAGGACCAACATCCTAAATAGTGGACTATATTTACAACAATATATTTTCTTATACGAATAACTATATGTTGTACTTTCAAGAGAGATATCAATATCGACAACAAGAGTTCTGGTTATGGCAGAGCAACCAAAGCACTAGAAGGAAACATATACAAAAAACATCGTCTATAAAGAAGTGCTCGGTAAGATACCATCACATTAGATACCTTTAAACTACAATACATAATTATATACTTAACATGACTAAAATTGATCATTTGTGTAAGTTCTGATGATTTCCGTTCATTTTGAATTCACGTATTATGCCAATGTAACAATATTTTTGGCACTTAGATGATTGTTGTATTATTATATATAAAATTTCTCTAATTAAATAAATTTCATTGTTCCTTTATATAAATAAATATTTAAACCATCATGTACCATTAGTAACGTGCAACGCACGTTTATAGTTACTAGTATATACAAATATATATATATATATATATATATATATATATATATATATATATATATATATATATATATATATATTCAGCGATTATTTTGAGAGAGAATATACAGTGTCATTTACAATAATCAGGTTAAGGACCCAGGATTGAAGACCAATCGGATATCGTAAAAATTGCACGGGGCACCCTATTTGGTCGCACCCATTTAACCTATACCCATTTTTTTAAAAGTTTTAACTTGTACCCACTTTTTAAACTTCAACACCCTTTCTCCTTCTCCTTCTTCTCCTTCGTTTTCTTCTTCTTCTTCTTTCTTTTTTTTAAACAACTTCGTTTTCTATTAGTAAAAAGGGTGGACTGTGTTATTAAACGTAACAGTCTTGTTTTCCTCAATTCTGGTTGAAATTTTGTCAAGAAAAGAATGCAGTATCTTCTAACATCAAGCTGCTTCTCTCAATATATGTATCCTTTCCTTTGAGTAGACTTTCTTGAGCTGTCGTTAATGTAGTGATAGACACTCAAACTTTGTTTTGTAACTTGGATGCATTATCTGTTGCTTGCTTAGAAAAGTTTGCGCCGCTTACTTTTAATTGCAGTATATTGCTAATCTT
Organism: Nicotiana attenuata; assembly: GCF_001879085.1. NCBI lineage: Eukaryota > Viridiplantae > Streptophyta > Magnoliopsida > Solanales > Solanaceae > Nicotiana > Nicotiana attenuata. Next base: position 102,182,628 of record NC_031989.1, on the reverse strand, counting down.
TTGCTTTGATTTTGTATTCTGATGATGATAAGTGACTCTAAAAACTAATGCTATTTTTTGTTTTCTTCCCTTCAACTTTTGGTGACAGTAATACTTGTACGACATAGTAGTTCCGTAGAAGAAACCAGATTAGCATTTTCATGTGTGAGACAAGAGCAAATCAGAAAAACTTTCGCCAGTTACAAACAAATACTTCAGCTCTAGAGCTGAAGTTCGCCAGTTACAAGAACAAAAACTTCAGCTCTGGAGCTGAAGTTCGCCAGTTACAAAGTTCGCCAGTTACAAAACAAAAACTTCAGCTCTAAAGCTGAAGTTCGCCAGTTACAAAAATAAAAACTTCAGCTCTAGAGCTGAAGTTCGCCAGTTACAAAACAAATACTTCAGCTCTAGAGCTGAAGTTTGCCAGTTACAAAAACAAAAACTTGCTACTTCAGTCCTGTCTACTAGAATGCTGAAGTTTTGCGTGATTTTCTTTGCTAATTCAACCCCGTATGCTGAAGTTACGCGAAAAAGTGGGTACGCTTACAATTTTTTTTGCAAAGCAGACACAAGTTAAAACGTGACCCAAAAAGCGGGTATAGATACAAATGCCCCTTGGATATCTGCAGTGGCCCACTTTAAGCTACAAAGTTTCAAGTCAAAGCCCAACCAATTGAGCCCACATAAATTTACACAGTTGGATCCTCATCAACTGCGAAGCCCAAGAGATTACTTGGGCCTCTCCTCATTTAGCTTTACCCCATTTTAATTCAACTCTAGGAAATATCAACTAAAATAACTGTGGACCAAAATTTCAAGGGGAGGGGGGGGGGGGAGTGGGAGAGTTGTTGGTATGCTTATTATTTGCTAAGGTTGTATGGTGGACCGGGCCCGGGCCTAAGTGGGCTAAACGGGTCTGGGCTTCACGGTCCCGGGCTTCGTGGGCTCAACGGGTGGGCCCAGCCCGTGACGGGCCTAAGCCCATATGGTCCTGGGCTAAATGGGCCGGGCTCGTGGGCTTAGCGGGCCTAACGGGCTTTTTTATTTCTGGGGTTTTTTTTTTTTAAATTTTTTGTATTCAAGGCAATTTCTTGTAAACCATATATGTATGTATATATATAAATTGCTCTTATGCATGGCTATATAAATATATGTAGTATATATAATATAGAAATCTAATTATTAAAGTGCTTGACGAAAAAGTAAAATAACAAAACAATAGTAAAACTAAATTGGCATGCATAATAAATTAATAACAAAGTACAACATGAGGCATAAATACGTCTAATAATTTTAAAATAACACAAATTGTTGAAAAATCTTAAAAGACGAATTTGCGGATAAATACCCTCAACACAATACTTTATATGCATCCTTAAAATGCCTGTGGTACACCCTGAACGAAAATTTAAGACTCTTCCACAGTTCTTGCACTTTAATATTTGGCCTTCTTCATTTTCTTCAAGCACTTCATAGTATTGCGAAACAAATAAGCGCACTCTTTTCGAACGAGGCATGATTTAACTTGAAAATTGAGATTGAGACTTGAAGTCTTGAAAATTGGAGATTGAGAGATTGAGAGAAATTTAGATTGAGAAATGAGCATTGATTATTGAAATGAAGAAGAGGGAGGGGGTATTTATAGTGTTAGAGAAGGTTAGTTTTGTAAATTGGAAAAAAAACGGCTATTTGTGCAATATGACCGTTGGTGGTCATTGGGGGTGGGGCCCTCATTTTGAAAAATCTTGTTTTGTAGTATATATAGTACTACTTCTTCAAGTATATATAATATATATATAGTATACTAGTATAGTATACTATATATTGTATGTTATTTATATATATTCCCTTATATATTTTCTTGTAGTATATATTGTATGTTATGTATATATATTCCCTTATATATTTTCTTGTAGTATATATTGTATGTTATGTATATATATTCCCTTATATATTTTCTTTTAGTATATATTGTATGTTATGTATATATATTATAGCTTATAAATAATTGCAAGTTAAAGACAAAAAAATATTGCAAAGAGATATTCAAGGGCATGTCTTATAATTTTTATTACCAAAAATGGCATATCTTTCTTAGTCTTCTTCCCCCCAATGGAATGAGCACAACAAGGTACTAATATCACCATTAAAAGGAAAAAAAACTAAAGAAGATATGCCAAAGTACAAGTTACACCATAATCTACATTGTATCTCTAACAAATCTCATAAATCCTTCAAGGTTCGGAGGAGGTTCCGTTGGTGGTGGCGGAAAAGAAGCTTGTTAATCACCACTTCCGGGCGAAGCAACATCCTCCGCAAGTTCCGCTATCATTTCTCCATAAGCTTCGTCTATCTCCGATTGTGATTCTGCAAGTCCAAAGTTTCTTCTTTCCGAGCGGATCCAATCACTGAATAGTACTGATTTTTCCAAGCTCTCCCTCATAGACGCTCTATGATTACCTATTTAAAGTCTTGCTTGACTGAAAACGCTTTCTGATGCAACTGTTGAAGCTTGAATAGATAATATCCCGAGCCATCCTTGCAAGAACCGGAAAATGTTTTTCCCTTGCCTTCCACCATTCCAAAAGATCAAAGGTGCCGTCTGGATTCTCCTTTTCAAGTCCCTGCGACAAATAAACTTGAAGCTCATTTAGATGTGAAGTCTCATCAAAATTATCACCTTGAGAACCCATAAACTCCGTCCAAGATTTAAGTGTTTTTAGGCCCGCAGCTCTTTTGGATGATTGTGAACTAGACGAAGTAGGGATTGGAACATTTGGCCTAGCATGATCTAACGCAAGTTGATAAGCATTATAAATTGTTTGAGCATTTATTTTAATTGAGGCTTTTGCCTCTGCAAGTGTAGAAAACCATCTTAGCTAATTCTTCACGATCTTTATTAGGATCGTAATATAAAATACCACCGGTCACAGTGTTAATTCCTGATTGAACTAGATTTGAACCTGTACTAAGGTTAACCGCAGTATCTACACTTGTCCCCTCTTGCTGCGCTTTCATTTGTAAATATTTAACTTTATCTCTACCGTGTGTTTGTATGTGCCTAGCCAAACTACCCGTACCGCTACGGTCTCCAGTATATTTATGCGCCAGCAATTTCCCACAAGTTTTACACTTAGCCTTATTTTGTTCTCTTACTTGAGTAAAAAAATTCCAAACTATTGATGTTTCTAGGCATTTAGAAGGTTGTCTATTAAAAGTAGGGGTTTCTACAGGTGAGTCGGGCGGGGCATCTGTTGGGTTATTAACAGGACTAGTAGGTGTATCATCTAAATCCGGTTGGGTTTCATCTACATCCTCATTTCCTCATCATTTTCTAAGATAGTTTGATTAGGATAAAGAACATTCATAACTTCTTCATTTAATTGTTCACCTGGTGCAACATTATGGCAAAATTCGCTATCGAAAAATTGAAAACAAGGGTTATCACTATCAAGAATAATAGGAGCAGCAGGACGGGTAACAGGTCTGGGTCGGGGAGCCGAGGGAAGGGTAGTAGGTTGGAGACTACTTTCACCAATTTTAGCTTTTCCCTTACCACCAAACATTTTTTCAAAGAAAATGCCATATTAATTACAATTATGCAAACTAAAACACACAAAAATATATTCTTAAAACTTATGAGTTGGAACGAGTTTACCGAATTGCCGAACAACTTCTTGAAAATTGAAAATCGTTGAAGACTTGAATACTTCAATTCACCAACTTCACAAATTTTCACGAAATTGCAATAATAAAATAAGCAATTATAGAAGAGAAATTAGATATAGATTGAGAGAGATTGAGAAAGATTGATGAATTGGTGAGTAAAAATGAAAGAATGAGGGGGTATTTATAGTTGAGAATTGGGAAAAGTGTAATTATATAAAGTTTGGGGGCCAAATGGCTATTTTTTAAAGTGGCCAACGGATAAATTATGAAGGCCAACGGCTAGATTTTAAAAATCTGACCGTTGGTCTTTTTTTTAAAATTTTTTTTTAAAAAAAAAATAGCCGTTGGAGCCCGTTAGGCCCGGTTGAACCGGCTCAGGCCCGCCTGTCGGTCCCGGGCTTAGCGGTCCCGGGCTCGTGGGCTTATAGAAGTGAACCGGCCGGCCACGAGCCTCCTGCACCATTGGGGACCGGCCCACCAGGACCGTTTAGCCCGTTAAGACCGCGGGCCCGGTCCCAGCCCGGCCCACCATACAACATTATTATTTGCTAATTAAGGAGTACTGATTTGTTTATCTTTGGCTGACTTTATGGCTAGGAATCTAGCATTTGATGAGACAGTCTATTTTAAGCTGGCATGTTTGACCTTATTTTAAATTATAGTGGAGTAATGGATGTAAAGAAAGTAAAAACGTGTTTTTTTCTAAAATCTATAGTTGAGTGACATAATTTATATATTTTAATAGTTAAACTAGCATAATTTGAATTGTATATTTGTATACAGCACGAAAACAAAGGTAAATTTCGTAAAAATTGCACAGGGCACCCTATTTGGTCGCCCCCATTTAATCTATACTCATATTTTAAAAATTATTTAACCTGTACCCTAATTTTTATAACTTCAGGCTCCTCCTTTTTTCTGCTACCTGTGCGCTCCTTTCTTCTTCCTTTCTTTTCATTGAAAAACTGTAGCGTGGAATTATGTATAACGAACATATACATAAAGGAAAAAAGGAAATCTTGCTTTTCTTTCTGTACGATGAGGGCAAAACAGATATGTGAAGGAAGAGATCTTCATCGTCTGCTGTATACGAATGATATAGCATTGGACCTCCTGATTTTGATGTTGTCATTGCAATTTTCAGCACAATGTGCCTAAAGCCAATGGATCCCATCCCATGACTCGAATATTGCTGGCCTGAGTTTACATAGTAATGTAAAACTGCAGTGTTACTTGATGAACATAAATGGTGCAATTTATGAAATTTTTCAAGCTACTGCTACAAACTTAATAAGATCATATCAGGTTTAGGGAAAGCTTCTTTAAGGCAGTAGACCTATAACGAGTTTGTGACTTTAAATATAGTCCATAAATCAGCTGAAGTTTAGCAAATATAGAACAAAATTTCATCTAAAATATGCTGAAGTTCAGCAAATAGAGAACAAAACTTCAGCTAGTAGAATGCTTAAGTTCAACAATTACAAACAAAAAGTTCAGCCAACACTAAGTTTACGCGAAAAACTTCAGCCAAAACATGCTGAAGTTCAGCAAATGTAGAACAAAACTTCAGCTAGTACGACTATAAGACAAAAACTTCAGCTTATTTTAGTGCTGAAGTTTTTACAAATGAACTAAATAACTTCAGCATTTTCTGCTGAAGTTTTTGAAAAAGCTTTATGATAAAACTAATGAATCCAGGACAAAACTTTAGCTTATTTAGTGCTGAATTTTTTACAAATGAACTAAATAACTTCAGCATCTTCTGCTAAAGTTTTTGAAAAGAGCTTTACGACAAAACTATTGAATCCAGGACAAAACTTCAGCTAAAACATCGCTGAAGTTCAGCAAATAGAGAACAAAACTTCAGCTAGTAGAATGCTTAAGTTCAGCAATTACAAACAACTTCAGGCCTGTCTACTAGAATGCTGAAGTTTGCGTGATCGCATTTGCTACTTCAGGCCCGTATTCCTGAAGTTTACGCGAAAAGTGGGTACACTTGCAATTTTTTTTTTCCAAAGCGGATATAAGTTAAAACGTGACCCAAAAAACGGGTATAGATGCAAATCCCTCAGTTCCCCATACTTAGCCTTGTGTTTGTTTACCCAAAAAACCCAAATCGTTACTCTGGCCTTTGGAATTATGCCCAAGCTCCAAGACTTGTTTAAATTGGAAATTTTACCTCCTATAGCAAAGGTTTACACCATATTTATTATAAATAAAAATTCTTTTAAAATATTATTTTCTATAGCTATCTTTTATTTTTATAACAAAATATGTATTTATGGTATGCACTGCCCTTAAAGCATTAAATATGCTGTCTAATATTTTTCTCTCTCATTCTTTCAGTTATTCTCCCCCAAATCACCGCACAGTATATCTAATTTCTCTCTCCACGACCTCTCTCTCACAACAAGTTTATCTTCCACATTGTTGAACCACGATTATCCCTGTTGTCTTCCCCAAGCTTTATAGTTCTCTCACAGCGCCATTGTCTTTCTCAATTTTCAACTTTTTTTTTTCTCCAAAAAGTTGTGGTAAGTGTTAAAGTTTTTGGATTTTTTGCCGGTTAAAGCTTCTTCGTTTTCCCTTCAACAGTTTTTTTAAAATATTCACCATTGTTATGTTTTTTGCCGAATACCCACTAAAGCACTCAATTTCGAATGGGCCATCTTTAGATTTGCAAATCACTTAAGAGGAACCTGTATTTGAAGGTTCGTCAGCAACCAAGCCGAAAGGAGAACAAAAATATGCAATGACCCTAATTGTAGATGTATTTATATGTATTCGAGTCCGCATACATTAATTTTTAGTTTGTACTGATTTTTATTTTGTATAGTGATTTATGACTGTTGTATTAAGATGTATTTATATGTTTTGAGTTCATACAACAACGTTTTTAAATACATTGTTAGTTCTATCATTTTGATGTTATCCATCAATTAGTTATGCATTCAATCTAACTGTATTCATCTGTATTTTCAACCTAACTGTATCCATCTGTATTTAAAATAATAATACAGTAAAATACAGTGAAATCTCTCAACACAAATTCAAAATCAATGAATACAACCAATGTAATCTACTCAATAAAGCAGTAATACCATGTCTTAGAAATAAATAAAATATTGTGAATACAAAAATAAACTTGAATACATTGGACACAGTAGTTGGATACAACAGAATACAAACACTAGGTTTATTATGAAATACGCAGGCAATAGGTTAACAATGCAGGTTGTATCCGGCATAAATACATGATGTATTCATACACAGAAAATCGAATTTCAAAATCTTTCTATAGATACTTGTATCAAATTCTGAGCAGAACCTCGAACAATGTCAGGAAAAAAAAAATTCGAACTGTATCAGAAAAAAAGATGGACTGAAACTCTGAAGAATGCTCTGTTTTTTGGTGTTTAGCGTCTATAAATCTTCTCATTAATTAGATTGATAATGTTATGTGTTATAATTGATTTAGGTGAGTTGTATTAGGAGTGTATCCCGTTAAATTAGCAGCTTTCTGTTATTAAACAACTGGAGAGACCTATTATTACATTGATTGCCGTTACTATATTCATGAATACATGGCGTGAATACAGCGGCTGACAGTTGAACTGCCCTATTTTTTAGCCGATTTTTTCTACTGTATTCATGAATACAGTAGCTCGAATACATCGAATACATTACCATAACAACTGAAAGGTAACTACGGAAAGTAATTATGTATATGGTAGCTATAGAAAGTTAATAGCCACAAAACAATAATCATTTCTGAAAATTCCTCTTTAAATTTTTGGAACTATGATTTTGTACCCATTTTCTTTTCAAAAAATCTTGGACCCATTTTTTAAAGAAAAACAGGCTGCATAGTAGATAATTTCATTTACACCATATGAATTCATATTTATATTAAGTGTTGTGGAGTTGTGGCGATAAATTTTCTTGATATTGCATAATCCAAATCCAAGCTCAAGAAATTTTCTTTATACTTATTTCATAATTAAATCAACAATGCATAATTGTTTGCTGAAAATAAATCTCAACTTTAATCAGGACGTGCCTTGTGATTTTTATTTGGGAAATTGAGAAACTCTGTTTGGAGTTAAATATTTATGAATTTTAATTACAGAAAAATAGAAAATTGTAGAATACGGAGGAAAAAACTTAATTAATCCTTTAAGTATGGGCATACGAATATTTTTGTCCTTTATCTATACTAGTGAATATAAAACATCCTTTATTTTTGTAAAAGTGGACAACTTTGGTCTATTCTTAACAGAGTTGTTAAAACTAACGGAAATTTTCTTTTACGATGATAAGTGGCAATGTGGAAGATGTAAACGGGAATTTCTTATGAGAAGAGAATGGTACTTTTGATCTTTATAATTTCAAGAATGATATTTTGGCTAATGCTCAAAGAATTATTCTAAAATAAATTATTCTTCTTCTTTCGGGGATTTTACGAGGAACGGCGAATGAAGGAGATATCAGTAAGTGTGAAGTTTTAAATTATTTACTTTTTCAATCTCTTTTTTGTTTTATGTTTCTTCTCAACTAAAATTGTGAAAGATATAAAAAATATTAAAGGTTGAATCTTTAATCAACGAAATTTAGTTTGACATTTATGTAACCCAATTTACCAAGACATGCGAGCTATGATCTATGTGTTTTACTTACGTTTTTGGGTTAGAGAAGGAAAGATGGAAACCTTCGTTAGAATCGTAATTTGCTATGCATTTTAATCTTTTACTTGTTATGAATTTTCTAAAAGGAGAGTTTTGGTAGCAGTAATTCTTCACAACGGACTGCAAAGCATAAATGGTCCTCTTCTCTTTCTTTAGTTTAGTTTAGGGAAATTTTCACAATTACTTACGAATTTATATAACATTTCATAATCTACAACTTATATTAGAATAACAAATTCTACAACAAATGTAGAAAAGATATACTCTAAAAACACGGTAATTTCTCTATTAAAGGAGAGTTCCATTCTAGAAAGTATCCTTAATTAGTCCCTAAACATTCTCCAATTTATTAATTAGTAATTATCACAACAAACACAAAGTTACCACTATAAGCACCGTCTCATAACAAATGCTATATACTCCATAAAAATAGGTACGTACTCCATCTTGGGAACTTTCATTGTTTCAATTTCATTCACCATAACGTATACTTACAGTGGGAATACTGTACATGTATTTGTTTTGTATGTATGTGTATAATAAATACGTTACATATTTGGTATAATATTCAATATATATTACGTACATATAGTATACATCACATATATTTTATATTTGGAGCAATATATCACATATACATTTCATATTTGGTATACTATTCAACATATATATATATATATATATATTTACACACACACATTCATATATACATATTTATATATTATATATTAGCAGTAATATACCATATTTATTATATTGGTATCTTATACCAAATATATATTATTAATATACTATATTCATAGTTAGTATAAGAAAATCCTTGCGTCTATTAATCTTTCTTCTGCAGTTGAAGAACTCCGTATAGAAGGGCCTCAGCAGTAGGCGGCAACCTGGAACATAAATATCGACTGGGACAATCCTGTCACAGCCTCACACAACAGAATATGAGTAATGGTAGTACCCTCCACCATTTGCACAACTCCCCGTAGAAATGACCCACCTTGGCTTTGCCTAGTATGAAGGAGATAAAAGAGTTGGTAAAATTGAAGTGATTAATTCTATGTTAAATCGAAGTATTTTTAGGAGGCAATTTCTATTTTCAAGTTTTAAAATGAGATATTCAAGGGTTATTAAAGTGGTATATAATTTAATTAAAAAGTTAAAAAATTATAATAAATTATATTTTATGTAATTTTGTATAAATAGTTATAATTTATTTAAATAAGTCTTAAAATTGGTTGTATTTTGTGTAAATTCCTCTACAAAGTTTAACTCTTGCCGTTGATTTTAGGGCTTTCCCCTTAGTTTTAGTAGCACTGTTATATATTCACTAGTATATTTTAGAGATAAATCAAAACTGTGGACTTTTATAAAGATAAAGGATGTTATATATTCAAAAATACTTGTATGCCCATACTTTCCCTCATAGTCTAGAATAGGAGGAGGGGAGACAGAGGACAAGTGGCAGAAAGGCTTTGGATTGCGTGAGTAGAAGAGAGGGTAGCTTAGCATCTTGAAGTGAGAGAAGCCCAATGAATGCTGTGTGTCAAAACCTTATTTCATCAAGTCGGGCATAAAATAGAGGGATACTGAAGTCCTCAGCTTGGATCCTCGATACCTTCGGAGGAACGATTCTATTAGTATGAATAAGCTAAAAACATCAAGCTCCGAATTGGACTTGGATCGACCCAATCTCGAAGACTATCTTCCAACTGGATCCATCCCAGAACCCCATGGCAAGCTTCGCCTGTAAACCTCCTGCTCTTCCCTCTTCCTTTTTTTTCCCTTCACATGTTCTAAGTTTTAATTTATTCCCCCCCTTTGCTTAATTTCTATTTCAGGCGTGATTTGATTGATATTTCTCCCACCCTGACTGAGGCTGCTGGTGCCATTGTTGACGTGAGTCTAATTTCTCTTCCTTCCCCTTTAATTTACTTGTCACCACTTCCAATCTTTGTGTTATATCCATACGTGTTATACTAATTTTACACTGACCATGACTGCAAATTTACTGATTGTTGCACTTCCATCAAAAATTGGCCTCTGCTTTTTTTGCATTACTTCAAAGAGTTTGTTTTGGAGCTTGTCCTTATAGTTTGAGAAATTTTACTTATACCCATCCGCGTACTTTCTGATCGCTATGTCAATTGCTTAATTACAGACCACCCTGAGTGCAAAATTGCTGATTCTTGCACTACCAAAAACAATTTGACCTCCATTTTGTTTCAAAAGCTGGAGAATTGAAGGAGAAAGGAAGAAATGCTATTGCTAAGCTAAGAAAACTAAAGTAAAAATAAAGACAAGGTTTTCATTCATAAGCCTCTGAAAGGGCAAAACTCAGTACATATAGTGAATTAGGAGCTAGGGACTAAACTATAATAAAGGAAACTTAAAATGGTAATTAAATAATAAGGTAAACTAGTTAAAGTGGACTTAAATGCAAAAAGCAAAAGTTGTTCCACCGTACAACCTAACAAGCCCATTACAAGCTCCACCAGTAGCTCCAACCTTTCCCATTTTAAATCGTATCAGTTCTCCCCCGTTAAGAACTTCCTTGTCCTCAAGGAAGAAGAGATGGAAAAACATCCTCTCAAAGCATTCATATCTTCCCCGATCAATGAGTGCCAACCCCATGCAAACATTATGCACTCTTCAACCCATGAAATCAGTCGGTTTAATCTTTTTCTTCTGTGGCTTAGGAGACATCCAACGATCTTTGTAATTGAGTAGGACCGACAACTGTTTCCTGAAAAAATCCTTAGCTTGATGGTCGTTTATTCCTCTTGATTTAGAACTAGTTTCATAAGTGGCATGAATAGCTTGTTTTAGTCCCAAATATACCTCCCATTCCCTGCCAGCTTCTGCTACTTGCAATCCAACAACAACAAGGTCATGCTCAAGGAGAGCTCTTGCCTTTACAGAACCAATCGATGCATATACACAAACTGTTTGGTCAAGAATCCCTTTTGGATCAATCTTCATATGCCTTACTGCTCTAATAGTGTCACTCATGTCCTTAGGAAGTTGAATCTGTATCTCAACCTTCTCACCATCAGTGACCCACTTCCCCAAGCCCATATGTTGAAATAGGAAGAAACATTAATAACAAAACACTTCATCTGGCCATACAGTGTCACCCCATCATCCTCCAATGCATTCCATGTAGATTGAATCATTAATTGCCAATAATCTATATTCCTCTTTATTTTTTTTTTTGAAGAAATTACAAATTACATGATCAAACATCTAGAGCTCATTGCCAATGGTGGTGCACATGGGTTCTATTTATCAAGAAATCACAATATTTCCCTTTGCTTCTATACATCTCTTCGCTTAAGAAAATAAGCATCAACCTAAAACGAAGATCATTTCCTTTTACTTGTTGTTATGTTAATCAGAAGTTGCGTTTCAAGAATAAGTGTTCTTGAGTAGAAGCTGGTCCGATTTCTTCTTCTAAACTTCTCAATCCGTCACTAACCCCAGGCACAGTGCCATATCCATAGACGTTCCTAGTTTCTAAATTCTTTGCTTCAACGTCGGCATCCGATACTGAAGACTTTCTCCTCTGAGATGATGCAACACTTGGGAAAGTGATCCATGAAGGAGCCCTGAATTCGAATATCTGATCCTCAGTTTCTGCAACATCTGTTGTTTCTGAGGTTGATCGATTTGAAGAGGACTTCTTGTGCAATCTGCTGCTTCCTAGAACAGCTTCCATTGGCAAGATAGGCTGATCATTGCTCGGACTACCCATCAATTGAGCAAGTGCTCGCTCCAATGCTGTCGTGACTTTGTCCATGGATGGCCTCTCCTTCCCTCTCATCCTCACGCATTTGCTGGCTATATTAGCAATTCTTCTTAGAGCTTCAACATCAGAAGGCGGTTTCAAGACTGGATCTAGGATTGCCTGAATATCACCAGCTTTGATTAATGGGACCGCCCACTCGACTACATCATATTGCATGTCAATGGCTTTCCGACCAATGAGAATTTCTAAAAGCAAAACGCCAAAGCTATAGACATCGGATTTTGTTGTAAGATAATGTAGTCGGTAGTACTCGGGATCAAGGTACCCTAGCATCCCTGCTGGCAACTCAGCTAATGGAGAACTGCTATTAGCAGGTCCAAGCAAGGAAAGGCCAAAATCAGCAACTCGAGCATTGTGTTCTTCGTCCACAAGGATGTTTGAGGACTTGATGTCTCTGTGAATCACAGGTGGACATGCGTAACCATGCAAATATTCGATTCCCCGAGCAGCTTGGACTGCAATGGTTACCCTTCTTATCCAATCTAATTGATCCTTCACGGTGTTGTTCTTTCCATTTAGATGTTGATGCAAGGAGCCATTAGCCATGTACTCATATACTAACAGTCTTTCACCAGCTTCTTCACAATAACCTAGCAAATTGAGCAAGTGAGCATGATTTAACCTGGACAGCAAGTCTAGCTCAGTGTGGAACTCCTTTGAATTCTTCTTCATATCAGAAGACATTATAGTTCTCTTGACAGCAACCACAGTACCGTCCTTCAAAAACCCCGGAACACACACGAAAAACTACCCTTTCCAACCTGTGATTCTTCTTTGAATCCCCCACGTTGCTGTCTCAAGCTCTTNCAACACTCACCAAGAATACTGCAAATGCAACCTCAGCAACGATGACTGGCAACTGGAGTGACCAAAATTTAGACTTCTTCTTTCCAGAAATAGCACTGGAACAGCTTGAAAAGCAGTCAGCAGAGGTACAACTTGAACAATTATATGTGCACCGTCTATCAGTAGATGAAGTGCATTCAACCTGTTGATACATTTCAGCAGGGCAGCCATTGGTGCAGGGAAGGCAAATGCGAGAATCGGGAGACTTGCAAGCTGCACTTCCATTGTTAAACTCATAGAAGCCAGAAGCACAAGGCCTAGGCTTGCAGATTCCAGGAGAAACAGCCAGTGGTAGAGATGAGGGAAAGCCAAAGCCCCAACAAACAGGCAAGAGCGAAATTTCCGCCAGGATTCCACAAGTGAAGTAATCGCCAGCTGCTATCTCATAAAGCCTAACTCCACTAGGAGGTGGTGTGCCTTTCTTGACGCTGTAACCCCAGCAAGCGACTCCACGATCATAGCTCTTAATCCCACAAGCATGAAACTTACCACTGACAACGGAAAGAATTGGATCGTTAGGGGTCAGTTCGATATTGAGTTGAGCGGCAGAGAATTCTTGTTCAAGATTCAAGCTCCTTCCCCAGCAATACACTCGAGCGTTTACCCCCTCTAGGACATGATATCCCCCAGCTGCAATCTTGATAATTCTCAAATCTTTTGGTGCTAGGCTAATAACCTGGCTGCTAGTCTCATCACCCCAGCAGAAAACACTTCTGTTGAGAGAGAACAAAGCACAATTGAACTCTGAACCAGCAGAAATAGAGTGGATCTGACCCTCAAACTCATTGTTTCTTGTCATGTTATAACCCCAGCAGTCCACCAAGGAAGTGTTCCTACGGTTCCCCATTAAGGGTTTCCTTAATCCACACAAGTGATTTTCACCAGCTGAAATTTTCTATGTATTCGGACCCTTTGATAATGGGCTGAGGCACTCCCATTTGGACAAAACTGCTTCTTCCCCAACAATAAGGCTGGGAAGAATCCATCAGAAGCCCACACACAAAGCCATTCCCAGCAGTTAGACCAATAAAAGCGAAATGAGCAGGAGTTGAATAGACTATAGCAGATCTGGAGCCATAGCAGCTCACCAAATGAGACGACTTTAAGCCGCAGAACACAGAACCATATTCACCATAAGGTATGGCAATTGAAGACATTTATCCCAACCCTGAAACTTTCCCCCATAAAACCACTAGGAACACAAAAGCGTATCTGTATTTCCACATTACTACCAGACAGGAGCCAAACTTAAACAACAAATAAAACCAGTAAGTGTTTATGGTTGAGACAAACCATAGCCCAAAAAAAAATCACAACTTTACAGCCAAAAACCTACTAAATATATAATAATACCCTCTCATGACCTCCCCTGCAATTCAGCTTTCCTTTGTCAAGATCCCCTACCCTGTCAAGAAGCAGCTGCAAATATTTTTCAATTCAAGAAATATACTTGAAATCTCCAATATCTCATTTTTGAATCTGCTCATTCTGTAAATTGAAACGATTATGTCAAGCTATGGGTGGTTAGAGAGTGGGTGGGGTGGGGGGGGGGGGGTCCTATATTCCTCTTGGTCACATGATTAAGATTTATAGCTTTCTCACCTCCTCCAGCATGGCTATTCTGCACATTGTAATATTTAATATCTACACCTTTATGGAAAAGCAATATCCCCATGGTAGCATGTAACTGATTATCATCTGGAGGTATGGTATATTCTTCTATATATTTCACTAAGCTTTTTCCATGTGCAATTATCAAAGTCCTGTCCAACAGACCGGGTTCTATGGCATTTACTCTAAAAGGGGTAGAGAAATGCATTGGACATTTTGACTCCACATATACACAATTGATCCATCGCTAAGAATAGTTGACTTAAGGGCCACATGGAACATGTCTTCAATTGCTTTCTTGAAAAGTAATACCTCATTATTCCATTGAGGTACAATGGACTCAATTCTCATGAATATAAATTGCACATAGCACAATATCTTTGCCATATCTTCCAATAAAAAATTGCCTTGATAATTGAAGTTTATAGAACTCTTTCAACTCAACCAACGGTAATGAATATTCACCCTCACCCCATGAAGCAATAATATCATATTTAGTTATACAATCCATCCCAGTACCTCTCATTGGGGATACATGTTGAAGCAGCCCTCCTATAGTATTTGCCAAAAGGAATATACCTTTACTGATAGCCACCATGTATTCCTGGTTATTAAAGATGTCTACCTGTTCTATTCGGTCCTGTGCAATTTCAGTAATTCCCCCACCTACAACGTGCGGCACAAATTTAATAGGTAGAGTATCATTCTGGTACTCCTCAAACTCCAATATTGCCTTGGACATTGAACAAAAAACCATACCAGCCTTCTCTGATATTTTGTTGTGGTTGGTCATAATAGAGTAAAGCCATTTTATCTCAAATGCCACACCAGTCAAGTTGTGGCTATTTCCCACCAGAAGTGAAATTGCTGTAAGTTTTTCCTCCTCAGCTCAAGACCAGACTCAATTTCCACCATGTAATAATACTCAAACGCCTTTCCGGAATTTAGTTGGATACCTTTGATAATGCTTCCAGCTCCAAAAGGATTTGCGTAACTGTCAACAATAATACAAACACCAACCTGTCCTTCTCTAATCAACTGTGCAAAGAGTACTTCACCTACTCCATTTGCTTTTAGGACTTGCACTCTAAGAGGTTCGAGCAGCTTGGCACCTTCCTGTTCACCTTTCTGAGTTGCCTTGTTCCTTTCAAGTGAAAAACCCCTTCCATCATCAACGTATTGTCTATCGCCCACTAGTGTGCTAGCAATCTTACCCATGCCCCATTCATGTTCAGGGATATTTTCCAGTAATGCACGCCACATCCCCTTCCATAAGAGTCTTAGAACTGCATCAAAGATCTCAATACAGCATGGTGCAGCAACTTTAGCAAGAGTGTACTGTAATAAGGAATGATCATCTTCCATTGGATAAATTGCCATGTTTTTAGGTTCAGAAGTAGCAGCATTCACATTTTTAGCAACTGCTGCATCCTCGGAAGTCGTATGTTTTCCTCCATTTTCTTGCTTCGCAGCTTCTACTGTACTCCTCTTTGCAGCTGCTTCTTGCCTCACTCGTTCCTTTCCCTTTGAAACTCGAAGTGCCTGAGCAACTTCAGGATCCAAGCCCGGATCTACACCAATTTCAAAACTAGTGAACTTGGAATTCTCACTTCTGTAGCTTCGATCAGGCCCAATTACAAAGCTTCTAGGATCAGCAACTACATTCTCTACCAGCTGGCTACGAGCTGGGACAGGGGTTGCATCTGCAAACTCAATAGCCTCTTCAACCAACTCACCATTCTTCTTATCTGTGACCTTTAACTCCAATTCTTCGGCTAGATTGTTCTCACACAAATACTTCTTCAAGGCAGCGATATGATTTCTCATGGTGTAGCGACTCTTTTCAGCAAACGCAATGACAGCGACAGCTGTAGGAACATGAGTAATCAGACTGCTATCTTTGTTGTCCACCACATTAGTAGTCTCTTCCTCAACACTCTTTGCTTTTTCTCCCTCATCTAGAAGAGCACCTTGTGAATGTGAATCATGTAATGTCGAAGCAGTTTCCAATTCCTCATGCCTTGTTGGATTCAGTTCCAAAACTTTAGCCTCAATAGTTGAAAGCTTTATCTCGACCACCACCTCATCATTCTCCTCAACTTTAATCAAAACAGATTTCTCAACATCAATATCAGTATTAGAAGACTTCCCTACAACATCCCCTCCTTTATGAATAACCTGTGAATCATCTAAAACAAAAGCGCGTCCTGTTTCTTCGTGCTTCGTCATCTCCACTGTCCCGTCTTTTGCCTCCTCTATTCTAACTTGAACAAATGAAACACTTGCCTCTATGACTGCTTCATTTTGCAGATGATCGTTAGAAAGAGAAGCTAATTTGTCAAAAGGCACCACTACTTCATCCATTGGCATTTTATCAAACACCTTCTGCGCACACACAACATGTGTTGATACTAACGAAGGAAGCTCAGTTTGTCTCTTCATTGATCCTAGCTGCAGCTTAGAGGGTAAAAATGATTCATCCTTTAATAGCTCAGCTTCCTTAGAACTCCTTTCCTCGAGCAAAGGTTCTGTTATCCCAAAAACAGTTAATTTCTGTTCATCGTCTGCCATTCTCGGAACTAGAATCCTTGTCGGAATATCACCTCCACCAACAATAGTTGGAATCTCTCGGTCACTCGAAAAATCGATGGGAGTAAAAACATCAACAATGGTGTTAACATGTAGAAATTGTTGTTGAGACGAAGAGAAAGGTGGGAATACTCAGAACTGCTGTTCAAAGAAGCCATGTTATTGTCGGAGAAGAAACCCATAGCCGTGGTTCCTCCTGGTACCACGCCGGCAGTCCAGTAATTAGGAACAACAGTGAAAACACGTATGGCTGATAAGCATATTAGGGTTGATTGTAATGCTGCTGGTACCCACTAGAATAATTTCCACATCCCATATTGCTATACCCATAAGGATTAGTATAATCATAGGGATTATTACCTTGATACGTTGCGTTGCTGAAATCCTGCGAAAGAATTGCAGGTAAAACAGGTCGTAAAGAGTTATGGGCAATGAACTTAGAGCCATAAAGAGGGTTTTGGAACGCCATTGATGACTACCCACAGAGCGAGGATGATTGCTCTGATACCACTGTTACAAAAGCTGGAGAATTGAAGGAGAAAGGAAGAAATTCTATTGCTAAGCTAAGAAAACTAAAGTAAAAATAAAGAGAAGGTTTTCATTCATAAGCCTCTGAAAGGGCAAAACTCAGTACATAATGAATTAGGAGCTAGGGACTAAACTATAATAAAGGAAACTTACAATGGTAATTAAATAATAAGGCAAACTAGTTAAAGTGGACTTAAATGCAAAAAGCAAAAGTTGTTTCACCGTATAACCTAACAAGCCCATTACAAGCTTCACCAGTAGCTCCAGCCTTTCCCATTTTAAATCGTATCGCATTTTGTTTGGATTTTGTCAGAAACTTTTATTTGGAACTTGCCCTTTCAGTTTCAGGAAGTTTACATGTACCCATTTTCATATACGTGCGCCCATTCTCATTTCCTTTTCTATTTTTTTTTGCAGGATTCCTTCACCAGATGCTTCAAGTCAAATCCACCAGAACCTTGGAACTGGAACATTTATTTGTTCCCTTTATGGTGCTTGGGGGTTGTTGTTAGATATGGGATTCTTTTCCCTATAAGGTTTAGCCTCTTTCATTTCTTTTATTTCTCCTCATTTGGGTCCTAATCATAAACTAACTTTAATCACCTACCATGGCCGTGATAAATGCACTTCCTCTATATGAAGAAGATGGAATTTTAAGTCCATACACTTCTACTATGCAACTCATCTGCATGAAGGGGTTTGTCAGTTATGGATCTATTGCAATAGTTGTTTACTACTCCGTTAAAAGAAGCTCACTTTTGTCATCCTTTGTTTCTAATGCAATTGCAGAGTTATTGTCTTGACAATAGGATGGATAATATTTCTCTCTTGCTATATCCCTGTGCATCTCCTGCTGAAAGGGCACGATAAGTTCAGGAAAAAACTTGAGGTATCTCTCTTGCTACCAGTTTACTATAGTTTTCTCTTTTATTTGGCTAGTTGAGGCCTGTGCTTTGCTTGGCATTTGCTCGGACTATATATGATGATGTTTGCCGTCATCCTTGGCCTTGCTCTGGAGAAAGATTATTGACATTGAGACAAACATTACTTCACCTGGAGTAGGAAAAATTGGCTTTATATATATAGAAATTCTCTATTATGAATAAAGATGTCTAGACTTGCTTATGTCGCTTTTGTTATTCTCTTGAAGAGTGTCTATAGATACTAAGGTTTCTGGCATCCTTGCCTTGCTTAATTTTTTCAGAGGTGTCTGGTGGAGTTGATATGCAGCTTCTTTGTTGCATCTTGGACTGGGGTTGTCAAATACCATGGCCCACGGCCTAGCATACGACCTAAGCAGGTATATCTTTTGCTATAATTTATATCTCATATGTGAACCATCTTTACTGATACATCTCAAGTTGCCCTATGCATTTTATTGACAGGTTTTTGTGGCGAATCACACGTCAATGATTGATTTTATTGTCCTAGAGCAGATGACTGCATTTGCAGTGATCATGCAGAAGCATCCCGGATGGGTTGGTAAGATTTTATCGTATTCGCATTGTTTGCTCTTCCGTTTTGTCTCTCTGTCAAAAGTTGCTGACCCTTGATATGAAGACATGTATATTAACAACCAGACCAAAATATACCATCATGCCATGGAACATTTCTGAAAGTTAAGGCCTAATAACACCTTCAACAGTTTAACGTCAAGTTATTGGATTAGAACCTATAACTCAGTTAATGATTCAGGAATAGGGTGTTGGATAGGAATTTTGCAGTTGTTGGAATGATAACTGCATAAGCTAATTAGCAAAAGTTTGGTGCAGAGTGAATGCGTTGATTTGAACTAGAGTTGAACTTGTTTGCTAGTAAAAAATATATGGAAGGCAAATATTGAATCTTAGGATAACTATAGTTGGCTGTGTAAATTTCCTCTTAACTTCTTGTCATGCTAATAGACCACTTTTTAAAAAAAAATGATTCTTCTTAGGTAGGAGTTTGTGGATGTTGTTCTGCTAACTGCCTTAGGTAATAGCACAAGTTCGGTGCAAACTGAGTGCATTTGATGTGGAATTAGAGTTGACTTGATTTGCTAGTGAAGGAATTTATCGAAGGCAAATATTGAAGCCTAGGGTAGCTATAATTTTCCTGCCCTCATGCTTTTGGCTTCAATCAACAAAACCAGGTTTTTTAGACAGTAGGAATTATTGATGGTTAAGAGAGTTTTAGCTTGACTAAACTCCAGGTTATCTTGTATGGCTACCCCTTCTCCTTATCTCTCTTTCACTGGGCAAGCAAAGCTTGTTAGTGTCCTTTACAACCAGAATTCAAAACCTTGTCTGTACGAGCCTAGAAAAGACACTTCGCCTGTTCATATTTTAATAAAGTGGTTGTTTCTGTGAAGTTGGAATCTTGTATGCATTTTGTCTTATTAAATCGCCAGGCCAATTATAAAAACAAGTTACCCATTTCTTCTTTGCTACCCTGCTGGTACAGTCTAGGCCAAAGTTTTGTCTAATCACTAAATTTCTAACATTCCATTTGCTTAAGTTCAAACCTTAGGAGTATAAGGTGCTATATACCCATCCCCATTGAATTTGGTCAACAGGGGCAACCCAATTATGACTTCTTGTACTGTCCTTCACCTTGTCATAAACGATGGGCCATTCGATTATCTTAAAATATTTGAATTGTGTGGCTTAACTTCATCTGCTTTGTTAGTTGACACCTTGAAGGGTGTTATGTTACCTTTCTATAGGCACTTGAGAAGAAATATGACACGCCTTGAGAAGAGATATGATTCGCATACTTAGGGAACTTTGGGCCGCAAACTTGTCTTTGTACAACTTCAAGGCAAAATTTATCAAGTGATCTTGTATGTCTCCTCTTCTGTACAATTTCTCATTAATAGTAAATATTTTTGCAGGACTACTACAGAGTACCATTTTAGAAGGTGTTGGATGTATCTGGTTCAATCGCTCAGAAGCCAAGGATCGTGAAATTGTAGCACGAAAGTACGTGATGTCAAAAGAATCATTCTGGACATTCTCATTTTCTACTAATTTTCTTACAGATTTTAGTTTTCAGGTTGAGGCAACATGTTGAAGGGGCCGATAACAACCCTCTTCTTATATTCCCCGAGGGAACTTGCGTAAATAACCACTACACTGTCATGTTCAAAAAGGTTGGCCTAATGAATTCACTTGTTATATAGAATTTTAAAGGGTTGAGCTCTTCTTGACCCAATTTTAGGTCTTTTATGATCAGTTCTTTCTTGTGAGTAAGTGGTTAAAGAGTGAAACTGAAAAGTAAATTTTATGGTGTTTCTGGTCTTCAGTATTAATTTAGTATCTTTAGGGTAAAAAGGGTGATATTACAAGTTCCCCCCCCTACCCCCCCCAACCCCCCCCAAAAAAAGTGTTTAAGCTAATGGTTTTGGTCTATCCTTTTTCTTGCATGATGAATAGGGAGCATTTGAACTCGGTTGCACTGTTTGTCCTGTTGCAATCAAGTACAACAAAATTTTTGTTGACGCCTTTTGGAATAGTAGAAAGTAAGGTTTTCTTAATCCAAATTACTTATCTGGTTTATTATTCATCTCGTTATACTCTGTCTTCTCTCATGTTTTCTGATTGCTAGTTTGAAGTATGACTTTCTTCTATTAATTGCAGACAATCCTTCACAACCCACCTCTTGCAGCTCATGACATCTTGGGCTGTTGTCTGTGATGTTTGGTACCTGGAGCCTCAAAACATAAGACCTGGGGAGACGGCAATCGAGTTTGCAGAGAGGTAAATTTCCATTGGGAAAAGCAGTAACCACTGTTCTAACAGGGGCAATTATCTTATTAGCAGTGAGATATTAATTCTTGGAATGTACTCCTATTTAAGAAAATTCTTGCCATCCTCTCTTTTCAGGGTGAGGGACATCATTTCTGCTAGAGCAGGTCTTAAAAAGGTTCCTTGGGATGGATATTTAAAATACTCTCGTCCTAGCCCCAAGCATCGAGAGAGGAAGTACGTTTCCTATATTACCCCCCCCCCCCTCCCCCCTCCCCCAAAATTGGTATAGACTTTAAACTTTGTGTTGCTTTGTACTGTTTACGTCTACTTTGATTTTTGTAGTAATAGAGCTGATCCCTTACCACCTCCTCAAAAAAAGAGCAGATCCTTTACCTGCTATGTTTCCCGACTTTAATTGTTTGGTGTATTCTTATGTCTGCGGATGATGGTAGCTAAAATCTAATTTAATCTCTCTCTCTCTCTCTCTCTCTCACACACACACACACACACACACACACACACACGCGCGCGCGCGCGCGATGTCCTGTGGACTTTTATGTTGATGGTGTTACTGTCCACTATCCTTTTTCTTATTCTTCTAGAAGGAAGTTCCGTTAGTTCTCCTGCCACTGACATTGTTGTCTTTGTTTGAATTTCCGATAGGCAAGCTCTAGCGATACTAAAATGCAACTCAAGCATTTAGAGGTTATGTAAGTTTGAAATCACTGTTTGTTTGTTTTGTATCTGCAGGCAACAGAGTTTTGCAGAATCAGTGCTGCGTCGCCTGGAAGAGAAGTAGAGAATTGGATGTATGCTTTGTCTCCATGTTCACCTTTGCTTCGAGTTTGATCTTATTCTTAAGTTTATTTTTTTGTGGCCTATAGGCTATAGCTGTTCAAATTGGAATAGTGGCACAATTTGGCTTTCATCATTTTCATTAACCACAGTAAAGAGAATATTAGAACAAACTTGCTAAGTCTTAATGGTTTTTACTTTGGATGTCCACGCAATATACAATATAATTTCTTGAGGCTGTTCAAAGTGTTAAACTTTGAGTCTCTTTTTTACTCTTGTGCGCACTATAGAAGCCCTTTTGAGTGGTGTGTGGAGAAGTTGTTTATTGGATGTAGGGACTGATATTTTATCGTTTTCCAAACTTTGAACGGGCAGACATCAGCCGTTCTGAAGAAATTTCTCAAGTGGCCATTACTCTTTTGATGAGAATCTTTGTTGGACTTGTGGAATTTTCCTTTACGAAGAAGAATCATGTTTGGATGGATAACTGCTAAAACATCCGATGAGCCATTTGATAATGGCATAGTACCACTAGACTATGCCAGTATCTCTTTAAAAAAATAGATTGTATATAAAAGAAAGGCTTATGAACTGGTGGAATTTTATTACTGCAGTAGATCCTTCCTATGGTGCACTCAGAGGTGTGACTTAAAGGTTGATAAATCTGGTGAAAACCTTGAAGATTGAGGTTCAAGGTTAGGAAGCAGGTAAGTGATGAATATTCGAGGTTCGCAAGTTGAAAAAAAACACCGTTAAACCTTGGTAAGACTGCGTGCGATAGACCCTTGTGGTCCGCCCCTTCCCCGGATCCCGCGGGAGTTTAGTGCACTAGGCTGCCCTTTTAAACCCCTCCGTTGATAGAATTATATTAGTCTGGCTGTTACTGTTGCCAAAAAATTTAAAAATATTAGCGCTGAAATCTTCTGCACGTGGCTATCCCAGTCATTGTGGTTGCCTCCACGTTAGTGAAATTAATTGTTGGCTGCAGAACTTTGAGACAATATAAGAGAATCCGAGAAGAATTATGATAAAGAGTTATCTGAATTGATGTGGCCTCAAGAGTTTGTTTGATTTTCAAAGTTTAATATAATTCTTTTTGGTGGGACTATGTTTAATTAATGTGGCTAAGTTTGAAACCCAAGGTAGTCTCTGCCTCGTGTTTTGAAGTGTTAGCTTTTATTAAGGTGTCTTATGCTTGAACTTAGCTGAGCAACAAGCGCTGCAGCCTTTACATTACAAAGGCATTTCTTACTAATTCCAAAGACTTAAAAAAACATTAATCTGCTTGAGGACCAGGATATGAGTTAGAAGACAACAACGTCCTGGACAGAGGTTGTCGGCTGGTCAAATTTTCACATATGTTTGGCCTTTCATTATTCTGCTAATATTCCTTGAGTTCTAAAGAAAATCCCAACCTTTTCTGTGTGTACATGTTTGATATTCCATCTTGTATCCTTTCTAAAGTGTCGATTTCCTTCTTTTTCCCTAAAGAGTAGTTGTAAATGAGCGTCAAATTTTATCTGTATCTGGCTCCTGATGTGACACAAGTGCTCGGGCATTTTGTAGGAGCAATTCGGATTGACCTTTATATAAAATCTTTATGATAAACACATTATCTGCGCACACACGTTTTGGCTTTCGGTCAAAGGGAAATTTTCAAAATCTCGAGAACTTTGTAATAGGACTATTCATCTTTTAGAATTTCATTTCCACGTGAATGTGGGGTTCGTTACATTTTCTTAACGTCTATTGCTTGAATTTAGAATAGATATAATGTCCCACTCTCTCTCACTATTAAAGAAGGAATTCAATGCATTATTATTATCCTATGTTCAAGGTGGTGGGCTTGGTTGATATTCCCTCTTTCGCATTTTATTCACTTACGTTACTTTTATTATGTTCAACGGTTTTTGGGTATTAGATAATTTCTTCTCTCATTTTAGTTGACTTTAATTAGTCTATGAAATGATGGTTATTCGAATAATTTAGAATGACAATAATTGAAGCAATAGTTGGAATTAAAAGTAGAGACACTAAATTTGAATTAATGGGAATGAAGTTGCTATTTCAAAAGATATGTTGCTATGTTTTTCTAATTAAACGGATCAAAACAGAGAATATGCTTAGTATAAATGAATGTACGTTGTACCTAATTATTATGACGCTTATTCATAAGGAAAGGATAGGGTAATACGTTATGTGGCTAAATAGAAACTATTCAGCTTCACTCTACATAATTTATCAATGTGCCTGCCCTTGAATGATGATGACCATGGCCAAGTGAAAGTTGCTTCTACTATATTATAAATTTAAATCTGTTATTAGAGTATAAATGTATTTCTTGAGGAGAAATATAACGTCTAACTAGACGTGAAATCTAAAATTCTAGATATTACAGTATAAAGAAAGTTGGGTTTTTCCTCATCCAAACAAAGGATCGAAGGAGTAGAATCCAGTCTTCTCTAGTAATATGTGGCAAAGCTAGACATTTTTTCAAGTATATTTAAATTTGAAAGAAATGAAAAAAAATCCCCGACAAAGAGTGTTCAATATGTGTTATTTATCTCTGAAACGTAATATTTTACTTATATACATAGTGCAATTTTTCAACAAAGAATGGTCAGTTGAACACCTTGTGACCACGAGGCTTCGCCACTGCGTGGTTCCACAATCAATTTTTCGTCAAATGCTAAATTTATTTGTTACTAATAAATTTTTATAATTAATGTGTAACACGTAAACATCTCTTACGTTGGACTAAATAAATATGGCAAGTCTTGACAAAGACTAGACTATTCCACACTCCTTTCACTTCCACTCTCCATCTTCTTCTTGGTCATTCATTCTGCAGTAAACTGTTTCCTTTTTCGTTTTCTCATATTCAGACCCTCATATTCCTTAGTATTAGCTCCCCATTAATTTCTCCGCCCCCCCC